>NC_063355.1:23878500-23939137 GCF_021869965.1 Rhincodon typus | reverse complement strand
TCTGCTCCACTATCCACCTTCTATCACCGCCTGCCCCTCTCTCTATTTATTTCAGAGTCCCCTTCCCACCCCCCATTTCTGAAGAAGGATCCAGACCTGAAACTTCAGCTTTCCTGTTCCTCTGATGCTGCCTGGCCTGCTGTGTTCCTCCAGCTCCGCACTATGCTTGTGGCTTTCAGAGATACCAATGTGCAGTCATCATAATTATTACAAGTAAATTCTGGGATCAGCCCACAGTAGAACTGTAACCACATATAGTATGGTCTCTATACGGTGTTCCATGATGATATTTTTCTCAGAGATAGTGAGTAAATAAAGAAAAAATGTATTAAAACAAAAGGAGACCTTTTCCAATCAATTCACTAAATAAAAATATCATTACTAAAATCTGTTTATTGTATTTTGATTCTGCCAATTTTACTTTTAACAAATTCTAAATTATTTGCTTCTTTTAAGTTTAGATAATAGATGATACAGTATTTAAGGAGGCTATTCCACCCATTTTAATTTAATTCAATCATACATAATGACCTTGTAGTCACAGCCAATCAACTTTATTTTCTCAGTTCACCTATCTAATCTATTATTGAATGTTAACCCATTTTGTCTCAACAACTAACTCTGGAAGTGAATTCCACAACCTCAAAACCCTGTGTAAAGTACTCTCCCCTGCCAGTTGATCTAGAGCTCTTGATTTAGCTCTTCTGTACTCCTAAAAAGGGGGGTCATAGAATCATAGAATCCCTACAGTGTGGAAACAGGCCCTTCGGCCCAACAAGTCCACACTGACCCTCAGAGCATCCCACCCAGACCCATCCCCCTATAACCTACCTAATCTCCACATCCCTGAACACTATGGGCAACTTCGCATGGCCAATCCCCTAACCTGCACATCTTTGGACAGTGGGAGGAAACCGAAACGTCTAGAGGAATCCCATGGGATGGTAGATTTAAGAAGACTTGATTACAACACCAAATTCATGAAAACACTATCACCAATTTTATCCATGAATGATTTTAAAATCAAAATGTTATTTTTTTATTGGGCAAATGCAAACTACATGCTTGATGTTATAATATTAATGTGGATTGTGCAAAATATACCAAATTTAAGAAGACTATCTATATTCCCAAGTGAAATGTTAAAATCTGTTGGTTTGCCCAAAACATAACTCAGATCACTCAAAAGCAGACTGTTATAGAAGTCTAATTTGTAGCTCTTTATCTTCACACAATTGCTATACACTTTTTTTTTTAGTAATAGTGGCATAGCATCTCCAGAGATAACAAAACAATCCCTGTTATGTAAACAGAATGCATTTTACAGTATATACAGAAATTTAATTACATTTCATGCAGTGTTTGAGTTTGCCAGTAACTAAACATGGAAAGACAGATTTGTAAGTACCCAAGTTCAAAGGCTCCTATCTGAAGTAGGAACGTTATGCAGACATTGAGATAATAATACAAAACAAAATGCGACATACATGAGTTTTGGAAACTGATGTATAATTTCTAACCATGTATAAAAAAAACAGATAATCAAACATCACAAATATTTTAGGCATTCAACTGATTTCTGTAGCTTGTCTGATGTTTTCCCCACTTTCTGTATTTCTTTATTCCATTTAGCATTCCCCTTAAAATTATTTGTGCAGTGGACACTTGTGTTAACTGGAAAGCTACCTATTCTAGTGTTGACATCATCACAAAATAGTAATAATTGCACTTATTAACTTCTATGATTACCTGTCAAAACACCCAACAATGACCAATTATTGCTAAATTTCTTGGTTTTCCCTTGCAGCACTTTAAGGATTTTAGTTTAAGTATCTTTTCCATGTGCACTATTCCTTACTGTATATTAACATTTGTAAAGAACATCGAAATACAGAGCAAAAGTAACCAGACAGTACCTCATTAAAGTTCTAAATATCAAACAGTGTGACATCATGAATTGGTGTTCCAATTTGCTGTGTCTGGAATGGAGGAACTACATTCAAGCAGTGAGCCCTCAGTATCAATTGAGTTATAAGGAATTTTCAAGTGGAGTCTTTGCTTATCGAGAGCAAAAGGGGACAGATGGCAAATGAATCACATCAACCTATTCTTACGCCTCATTACTAGTCATGTTGAAAAGATTGAGAACAAGCTCCAAACTCGAGCTGGTTGTGGATGCACAGAAAATGGGACACTGAAAGCGAATTTTCAAAGTGCACCATATCCACTATGGACATATAAAAAAGGTATTTGTTACATGATATAACATTTATTTAACAAAAACTACCATACTTTGTTACAGGTAATGTTATTCAAATATCAATTACAGACCTTAAACAATTACCTGTGGAGCTGACTTGAAAATAGATTTGCAAAAATAGAATGAAACCAATCAAATAAACAACAGAAAAAAAGCCACACCAAAATAATGAGAAAATAAAAAATAATCAAATAGAACTGGCAAGGATTCTTGCACATGGCCAAAATACTGAATTTCATCTGGGAATACTGCCAGACATTAAATATATATTAATACTTGCAAGGCACAGTGGAGTTACAAGATCACTGGTTAATTTGGTCCATATAAGCAGATTCAATTTAAAGTAACAAATAAGATACCTCTTTTTAAGAAGTGATTACTGGCAAAGGACAAACTAGTTCATGCAAGCAGTAAGCACCATGCTATCGAATTTTTAAAGACTGACTGAGCCACTTGTATGGCATTTCTCAAAGTTCAGTGCATGCTTTATTAAGCACTATGCAAACAAAGGTCACAGTATATTATTCATCCCTAGGAATTACCACCATAATTGCTAATGTGTGATCCATTCCAATAACGGATAAATAACACTTCTGGAAACCTAATGGTCTGAGGGAAGTGTTGAAGTGGGTGGTGGTGTGGGTTGCTCTTCAGCAAAGAAAAGTTGTTCAGCAGAAATCACCAACAAGCCACACAGTTTCGGACATTCTACACTAATCTTAGCAGAAAAACCTTACAGATGAATGTACTTCAGGTCAATATTTATTGAAGAAATATCTACCATTATTCAGTAACCAAGAAAGTAAAGTAACCATGGCAAGAAAAACACTACACTTGGTTTCTCATCTATCATATTACCACATGTACGATCACAGAATAGGATCCCCTACAATGCAAAAAGACGCCATTCAGCCCAATGAGTCTGCATCAACCCTCAGAAGAGCATCCCAACAGAGCACCACCCTATCAGCATAACCCTGCATTTCCCATGGATAACCCATCTAATCTGCACATTACGGACGATTTAGCATGGCCAATCCACCTAACCTGCACATCTTTGGACTGTGGAAGGAAACTGGAGTACCCGGAGGAAACCCATGCAGACGTGGGGAGAACATGCAAATTCCACCCAGTCGCCTAAGGCTGGAATCGAACCCAGGTCCTTGGCACTATTAGGCAGCAGTGCTAACCAGTGAATCACTGTGTCACTCAGAGGAACAAAAAGATGAAAGTGCATGTCCCCACAATGCACAACAGTGAATAATTAAGTCACATGCCTCAGCATGGTGTGTATAGTTCAATTTGAATTAACTAATCAGGAAAGCATATTTGCTTTATTTGGATTCCCAATTTGCCACACGTAGTTAGTGAACAACATTTTGGACATCATTTATTTATAAGAAATGGGAGAAGGGAACCGAGTTGGGAGGCAGCAGAGGTCTAAAAACTTGACTGGTAGAAAACTGGGAACGTGCAAACTCGTATACTTGTTGGGATGTGTCAGGCAAAAAGCTGGTGACTACACTCAGGGTCAGGGAATTCAGGGGCACATCAGGGCAAGCAGGTTCAGCCAAGACAAAATCGACTAAAGGGAGACAGAGCACATGCATTTCATGAGTAAGAAAGTGTCTACATTTTTAATTTATGTGAGCCTAATTTAGACCTGCTGTTTAAATTTCTGTAGTTGTTTAACAACTGAGCAGATTTATTTTCAAGGATTGTAAGACAAGAGCAGTCTAATTAAAGACTGGAACTGGATCCTCATTCAGTGAGTTAGCTAAGCACTTTTTGTTGGGAACATACTGAGGTAGCCGATTTACTGTGACTTAGCGCTCGAGTGCAACTTATAACAGAGTCGCCAGCGTAAGCATTTTGGTTTATTTTGCCCCAACAAAACAATTGATTGGCGAGTAGTACTGGGGAGTATTTCTTGTCTTTAAGCCAAAAGGTCTTTATTTAGAGACCTACACACAAACTAAGGTGCTCAGAGTGGAAATTCTGGAAGTGAAAGGAACAGGATTACTAGATCAATTTAATAAATAACTAATAATTAAAATACAATAGAGATGGCAGGTTGGCTGATGTACTGCAGCTGCAACATGTAGGAGCTGCTAGACAAGGTGATACACAGTGAATACATCGGTAGCAAGTGTTCACAGTTGCAGCAACTTTGGATCAAGTTGAGGAGCTGTAGTCTGGTAGGGGGCTTGTGGCACAGTGGTAGTATACCTACATCTAAGCCAGGAGATCCAGGTTCGTCCCACCTGATCCAGAGGTGTAATAGGGTCTGTGAACAGGTTGAGTAAAAAAGAAGAAGAGCTGGAGTCTGAGCTGTAGACATATCTTGATACTTTGCTCCAGGAGGAGGTCATGCTTCTCAGAGTTCAAACTTGGTCTGCGATCAAGGACAGGGAAATGTGATCATAGGCGAGGCAGATATGAGGACCAAAGGAGCAGGTCTCAAGGGCCTTCTGTTCCTGCAATTGTCCAGTTGAGGTACTTGCAAGGTGTGTGCATAAAACAGACGACAGTGGGGGAAATGAGCAAACAAACCACAACACTGTAGTACAGGGAGGCATTCAAGTGGGAGGAAGAAATAGGAATTTAGTAATAGCAGGAAATAGATAACATTCTCTCCAGCTTACGTTCTGAGTTTGTGCTGCTTGCCTGGTGCCAAGGTTTAAGGAGGTTGGGATGGGAAATGGAGGGGATGGATCCAGTTTTCGTCAGGTTCTGCTGAAAGCCTTTGTATGGTTAGAAGCCAAAGTAAAAACTGATCTCCAAAATAATAATCTCAGAATTACTACCAGAGACACGGGTAAACTGGAACATGGGATATAAAGTCAAGAAGTTAAATGTGTGGGTTTAAGAGTGGTGTGGCAGGAATGGGTTTCAGTTCATAGGGCACTGGCACTAGTACCAGGGTAGAAGGGAAGCTGTTCCATTGGGATAGGCTTCACCTGAACTTTCCTGGAACCAGTAACCTGGCAAAATGGATAACTAGGGCTGTAGCGAGGGCTTTAAACTAAACTAATTTGGGAGTGGGGTGGTGGGTGGAGGAGAGATGCATATGCTTACAAAAAAGGATATGGCAGATTTCCAGGACAACTACTTTGATAATGATACTGCATGGGACTGAAAGGAACAGTGTGTATAAGCTTAAAGAAAATAGAAAATAGGATCAAAAGGGGAAAATATGGTTTTTTAAAAAATGGCTTTTTACTTAAATGCATGTGACATTTAGAACAAAATAAGTAAACTAATGGCATAGTAACAGGTTAATGGGTACAATCCTATAGCCATATGGAGATGTGGTTATGAGGAGATCAAAGCTAGGAACCAATTATTCAGATGTATGTGACTTTTCTAAAGGAAAGGCAGGAAGGGAAGAGTGGTGAGGTAGCTTTGTTAATGAGATGCCACTAGAAGGCCATCAACAAACACATAGACCTAGACCCTACATATATTCCACTATGAAAGAAAACCGGAAGTGAGGCAACCCAGTTCAACGGACACCAGAGCTTAAATAACAAGCGGGAAAACACAACAGCGCTTCATCGGAGGCTGCACTGAGGACACTACCCAGCAGGGTAATGAAACGTCTGCGGAACAACGAACCAGTTCGGTAAGCCAACCAACCGCAACACAGTTTCTTTCTTAGAAGTGTGTTTTGGATCCAACCAGGGATCAGGCTAATTTGGATCTGGTGATGTGTAGTCAGGTACGTTTAATAAATTATCTCAGAGTAAAAAATCCTCTAGGGAACAATGATTGTAACATGGTAGAATGTAGAATTCAGTTTGGAAGGGAGAAACCTGGGTCAGAGACAACTGTGCCAAATCTAAGTAAGGTTATGTGTGGAGGAAGGCAGAGTGGGCTGAAGTGGGCTGAGAAGGCAGTTTAGCAGAAAAGACAGCTGAGGAACTCTGGCAAATATTTCAGAAAATATTTAAGTGACTCACAGCAAACATGTATCTCTGTGAGAAAGAGAGATTCCAGGCAGGGGATAATCCATCCAGGGTTAACCAAGAAATTTGAGGGTTATATAAAGGTAAAAGAAAAAAAAATACAATGTGGCAAAACTTTGTGATAAATCAGAGAATTAGATAAGTTTTAAAAGCCAACAAAAGATGACCAAGAGAAGAGGGACAATATTTTTTGACAGCAAACTAGCAAGTAATATAAACAATATGTGAAAAGGAAGACAGAGGCCAACATGAAGCGAGGCCCATTAGAGAATGAGGTTTGGGGAAATAATAATGGTGAATCAAGAAATGGTGGAGGAGTCAGATAAATACTTTACCTCAGTCTTCACAGTAGAGGATTAATAGCATTCCACAAATACTAAATATTCAAGGGGCATAAGGGACAAGAGGAGAAGACAAGCACTAACTATCATCAGTGAAAAATTGCTTGGGAAATTAGTTAGGTTTTACGGCTGATATGTCCCTGGGACCTGATGGGTTGCATCCTAAGATTTAAACAGAGATAGCAAATGCATTGTAGCAATCTTCCATGAATCCTTAGATTCTGGAAAAGTCCCAAGAATTGGACGTAACACTCATTCAAAAAGGGAGTCAAAATAACAGTAATTATAGGCAAGTTAGCTTAACACCTGTCATTTTCCCAATGAAAATGTGAACAGTCCATTATAAAGGATGTAACAGTGGAGCATTTAGAAATACATAATACAATCAAAAATGGCATCATGAAGGGAAAGTCACGCTTGACAAATTAATTAGAGTTAGATAAAGGGAAGCAGTACATATATTTGAATTTCTAAGAGGTGTTTGATAGTTTACCACACTTTAGGCTATTTAATAAAAGGCTATGATTTTGAGGATAGTATATTAGAACGAATAGAGGATTGGCTAACTAGTAGAGTTGAGATGAAGGAAGCATTTTCAGGATGGCAACCTGTAACTAGTGGAGTACCACAGCTATGAAGGCTGGGGCCACAATTATTTACAATCTATATTAATGTCTTGGATGAGAAAAGATGATGAGTAAGTTTTCGGATGGCACAAATAAGTGGGAAGCCAAGTAGTGAAGATGACAGAGTCTATACAAGCATACAGACAGGTTGAGTGAGTGTGCAAAATGTTGACACAGGGAATAAAATGAGGAAAAAAATGTGAAGTTATGCACATTGAAGGAAGAATAGAAGAACTGAATATTGCTTAAATGGGGAAAGACTGCAGTATACTGGAGTGAAGTTGGATTTCAGATTCTAATGCATAAAACACAAAAAGGTAGCATACACACTCAGCCAAAGGGCGGCAAGTGGACCTTATATCAAAAGGAAATGGAGTACAAAAACAGGGAAGTCTTTCTAAAACTATGCAAGGGACTAGTCAGACCACAGGTGGAATACTGTGAACAATTCTGGTCCCCTTATCTCAAGAAAGATATACAGATACTGGAGGCAGTCCAGAGAAGGGTTGATTCTGGGTACAGAGAGATTGGAGGAGAAGTTGAGTCGGTTGGGTTTGTACACATCGGAGTTTAGAGGAATGACAGGAGACCTTATTGAAACACAAAGATTCTTAGGGAACTTGACAGGCTGGAAGAGAAGAGTTTGTTTTCTCTCGTAGGACAGTCTTGAACCAGAGGGTATAATCTCAGATTAACGGGCCATCCACTTAAGACAGATGAAGGGGAATTCTTAATTGCAGAGCATTGTTCAAACTGATCCATTCAGTGTATCCAAAGTTGTGATAAACAGGTTTTTGATCAGTAAGGAGATCAAGGGAATGTGGATAAGGCAACAAAGTGGAGTTGAAGATCATTAGATCAGTCATGATTTTACCAAATGGTTCAAATGAACCAAATGGCCTATTTCTTCTCTCACATCTTATGGTTTTACGGACTTTTGCACCTCAGTTTGAAATGGATACTGCCCTTATGGTCAGGCCAGACAGGTAACAGGTCAGTAAACATGGATAAGGTGGGCAGTTAGAGACAAGCAATAAATTGTTATCTTGCAAGCCACACTCATCTCATGAATTAATTAAAAGACAAAGGCCTTAACTAGATGAAGGCTAAACAGCTAGAATGCTTGGGTGGGCCCAAGTGGGAAGGAGGGATGGTCTGTCAGAGCAGAGACTTGTAGATTAGAAAAAAAAATAAATTAACTTATGACGACATTTTAAATGGATTGAACTGTTTTGCTCATAGGTCTGTGTGCAAATCCAATTAATTGATAATAATGGAACAGTAATGCTCAGGGACCATTTTTATAGTCCATGAGATCAGGCAGTCAGACTCCATTGTAATTTCACATGCATTTCTTACTTACTGAGTTGTCCTTTTTAGATCACTTGGCTCAGAAGCTTACAATGGTGACGAAGTCCTGAATCAGGATACTTGGACCAGAAGTACAACAGTTTGTGATTTATGTACAAATTAATGTGAATGCTGATTTGAATTTTGTGGTCCAAATGTACACCATGTACAGACCTAAATGGGCAAAATAGATAAAAAGCTCGACCGCACTTGTGTTAGATAGTCATTATAAATATTGCATAGACTAAAATCTTTAACATTGGTGAAGTAGGCATGTGAGTGGTGGATTAACATGTCATCTGGTATAGAAAACAATTGTTTTACATGACCATAGAAGAATGTTAGGGGTACTTCGGATTTTTGAATACATATCCTTTAATGTCCTGGGTCACACATCATGGCCGAAAACACATTCCAATTAAAGCTTCAGTTGCACAGAATAACTTACAGGCTTATACACAAGCATTTTACCTTTGGCTACTATGCAAGGAGCAGTATTTCACATTTCCTGACTTGTTTCTGCTGAAAATTATACAAGAATGAACAAGTGTTTTACAGCAGGTCCCTCAGTTCAATAAAGAATTTTTAACTACGTTTTACACATGTCTCTAAAAGTGGCATTTGTGTCAACTTAATAATCATGGGTATTATATTTAGGCAACACTTTTAGTTAGATTAACATGAACTCTGGAATAAACAAGCTTCGTTAATAACAAGTCTTCCTTATCTCTAGTCATTTATCACCACCTGAAAAGGAAACTGAGGTTTGAAAAATCCACAAAATAACCTTGTATAACTGAATATCATTGCAATAAGACATGTCGTTTTAAAAATATATAAACACATTGCAGAAAAGTGGATTAAATAATGCACAATAATTCCATTTTAATTGCATGACTGTTCTTGAGAAACAAAAACAAAGATTTAATCAAATGTCCTTGAATCCCAATTAATTTTAACAATGAAACTAATTTTTCTGTATTGGATACCAGTTTTAAACTAGGTACCAGTGTAGCTACACAAGCAGAAAATTTGCATCTGCAGTTCCTACTATCTCTGAATTTGTTTTAGGTTGGATGTTGTGAAGAGTGATAATGTTTTAACATGATTCTTAAATAAAAGTTTAAGTTGTTTCCAGCACAAATTACAAAATGCAGCACACATTTCTCTCCACTGATTTATACAATTATTAATTTCTATTGTCCCTGTTGAGATTAATACACGAGCTGAGAAGGACTGAGTATTTGATCTGAGGAATGAACAGTTATTATGGAAAAGTCAATAGACAGTGTTAATAGATTCTAACACCAAGATAGTCAAACAGGAATTAAGAGACAAATTGGAATTTTTTCCCCTCTTGTAGTGTTGAGCATAATAGTGAGCATGATTACTTAATCAGACAAGAGTCCAAAATCAGATTTATGCCGTTGACTGACCAGTCAAAATCAAGTTCTCCCTATGCCTATATGTATTTGTATCTCATTACCCAACTCATCGAATTAACATTCCCTTCCAAATTAACTTTTGCCCGATTAAAATAAGATGCTTTCAAAGTTGGACTCTATAAACCACATGAACAAACTTTAACTTGAGTTGTCTGCCTCTCGTCTTGTGCGTACACAGCTGTTGTGACCATATCCTTATCTTCAATTTAGGCAGAACCACTACAACTGCATAAGCACCTCCATATTGATAATGTGTGCTATCTCCTGAACCATTGCTCCACCTAACTGGGAAATGGCAACGCACAAACACAAGATTCTGAGACGAAACGTAAGTGCACAGGCTCAGTCAGCAATATAAACCTCTCAAGTGGCATATCTGAAGCATGGGTGGGGCAATAGCTACAGCAGAAGGCAGTTAAATGGTGGCTAAACGCGTTCACAAGTGCAGAATGAAAATCAGATAGTTCATGTAGGAGATAGGAGATATTGGAGTCAATATGACAGGTGGGGGGGGGGGGGGCGGAAGAGGGGAGGGGAAACACTGCAGCACAGTGCTGTATTTCTCTCATAGGTCTTGCATGTACTAGCAGCTTACGCAGCAAACACATGATCTGAAGTGCAGGGCAATATGTGAAAGACAAAGGACTAGTACGGTTAGTGGGGCAAAAGCAGACTCCAATCAGTTAGGAATTACTGCTATTACCAGGAGCTGGGCCATTTCTTGTACGAGCAGTTGGTCACAGTCATTTAGGTGGTTGGCCCAATGCATGTCCAGAGATTAGGTCAAGAAAAAACAGTCCAGTCTTACCTGGTTGGTCAGTTGGGGCTATCTAGCATAACTGGTTCAAGGAGGTGGAGTGCGGTCAGTTGAGACAGTCTTGCAAAATCTGGCCAGTGGATAAGCCACGGTTGCTTGGGAGTGCGGATCCCACTGAATCAATGAGAGGTTTCAGGGATCGTCTGTAGCATCACTGAGGCGGTGGGCAGTCCTGGAGATTGGCTTGATTGTATTTGATGACTGAGGGAATGGGGACAGCGATGATAGGGAAAACCAAACTAATTCTAGTGAGCAGGTTATTATTGTACAAGTGTTGCCTGGCAGCACGGTCAATGATCCCCTTCCACACTATGGTTGAGTAGATTGAAAGGGTAGTAACTAGCCAGTTTGGATTTCTTCAGCTTTTTGTGGATAGGGCATACCTTGGAAATTTTCAACATTGTTGGGTAGATGCCAGTGTTGTGGCTGTACTCGAACAGCTTGGCTAGTCCTGGAGCACAAATCTTTGATACTATAGCTGGAACGTTGTCAAGGTTCATAGCATTTGTAGTATCCACTGCATGCAGCCATTTCGGGACATCAACATGGAGTAAACTGAACTAACTGCAGGCGAGGATCCATTCAAACAATTCTGGCTGAAGATTGATGCAAATGGCTGAGCCTTTCCAGTGTACTAAGGTTCTTGAGGATGGGGATACTTGTGCAGTCTTCACCTCCTGTTAGTTAATTGTCCACCACCATTCATAACTGGATGTGACACCACTGCAGAACTCATCCAGTGGTTATGGAACCACTGAGCCCTGTTTATTGCCTGCTGCTTCAACTGTCTGGCATTTAAGCAGCGCTGCATTTTAATTTTGCTGGGTGGACACCTCATTTTCAAGTATGCTCCTGTACATGCTCTCCTGCACTCTTCAATGACTCAGGGTGGAACCTCTGGTTGATCATAATGTTAGAGTAGGGGACGTGCCGAGCCATGAGGTTGCAGATTATGGTTGAATATAATTCTGCTGCTGATAATAATCCATATGCTCATGGATAGCCAGTTTTTAGTTGCTGGATCTATTCTAAAGAAATGAATGGTATGGTCAATGTGAAGATGAGACTTCATGTCAATCTCATGATAGCCTAAGTCCCCACTCAGAACATATCTTGTGCCCTTTCCACCCTCAGGATTTCCTCCATGTGGTGTTAAACATGGAGGAGTACTAATTCATCATCTGAAGGAGGCTGGTGTTGGTAATCAGCAGGAAGTTTCCTTGTCCATGTTTCACCTGATGCCATCAGATTTCATGGAGTTATGAATCAAAGCCAAGGACTCAAGGAATCAAAGCCAAGTCAAGGACTCCCAGGGCAACTCCATCCCAATTGCATACCTCTGTGACATCAGCCCTAGTCGGTCTATTCTGCTGATGTTTCAATCCCAACTGAGGCTGCTACTGGACAAAACAGATCTCGGAATGAAATCTGGCCTGATAAATTTCTTTATTTTAGTTCACACGATAGTCATTCATCAAAACAGCCAAATGAGGCTGCAGAGTTTCTTTAGCAACAGAACTGAAGTGCATTACAAAAACAATAAAACCAAGAGAAAATGAAAGCAATTTAGACAGAACACAGAAAGGCCTTAAAACACACTGCATAACAGTTTCAGAGATAACAAGGTGTAGAGCTGGATGAACACAGCAGGCCAAGCAGCATCAGAGGAGCAGGAAGGCTAACACAGCAGGCCAAGCAGCATCAGAGGAGCAGGAAGGCTTAGCATTTGCAGTTCCTACTATCTCCACATAACAGTTTCATCTTGTTTTCCGACACTATTCAATACAAAAACTGTATTCCGTATTCCTCAATGATTGGGTTGTTTCCCTATTTGATTGATCTAAGCAACAAATGCTTTTACCCTCAGCTGTCTTCACCTCTGCAAATGTTTCAGTGCATTTGCAATTTTTGCCCTGGCCCAACATTAGTGCTAAATCAGCTGTGATCGTGAGCACTTCTACTACCTCATGTTCCTGAATGTTGCTGCTAAAATGGTCCTTGTGTTAGACATGAGTTACACCAAGAAGTTCATTCCCTGGTGAGAACTGGAGTTGTCCCACATCCTGAAGGCGCTTTCTGTTTTCCTTCAACCCATACTATCCTTGAAGTACTGTAGAATGCAACAAAACTTTACTCCACCCTTCCAATGACTCAGCATTCTCATATAAAATTTCTTCCACTTAGGAGCTAAGGATTGTGATTTGTTCCCTAGGTTGTGCTTTGTAATGACAGTAATTTGACATTCACTTGTCCAATGTCCACCTTGTAGCTTTAATGTTATAGCATGCCTTTGAAAACGTTATACATAGGATAGACCTCTCACTCCTGGAGCCAGTAGAAACAGGACAGATTCTGCCAATGCTCCCGTAACATGCATATGTGGGGTTTACCCATTCGACATCCCAGGCCTTGATGCCTCCCCTATTCATGACCTTTGGCATCCCTGAGATTCATCTGAAGCTCTTTGGCTGCAAACCCTAGCTTATGAAAGTACGTGGTCCCCTGATGGATGAGGATTTTTCCAGTCACGCACTTTGTTGACTTTGAGGGATACGTACTATATCAGAAATTTTTAACCATCCGTTTGGGGCAGTAAGAATACAGCAGACCTTAGAACAGTGCAAGTAAATATATATTGCCAATATGGAATAGCTGAACACCTATATCGGCAATGTGCCCTTATTTGCTTCCCTCCCCCTTAGCCTTACAATATATCTAGGTGCAAGCCCAACCTCTACAGCTGGGATGGAAGGAGCCTGCAGAATGGTATACAGTGATGACTTTGAAGACTTGGGGAGACGTCATATACAGGCTTTGGGCATGCAGGACCTGGCCTGATAACTATCTCCTGCACATATGTAGGTGCATCCTTCTTAGCTTTGGTTGCTAAAAGCAATGGGATCAGAAGCTGGTGGAGGGACAAGACATGTCTAGAGTATCCTGAAATGGATGTCCTGGGGTTCCTGCATATTGTTTCTCCTCATGGAGTGGGTTGAGGTGCCTCAGCCCCTTTGTTGGCATGCATTGCTGTTGAGTACACATGGAGCAATAAGTGCAGGTCCGAACATATATCTGGATATTACAAGCATTCTGTGGGACCTACGTCTGAAGTCGCATCCAACTGGTATTAAAATATGGTGCCAGAACCTTCTACCCTGGAAGGTCCTATAAGTGGTGAGAATTTGCAACTTGTTCACTGCATGATTCTTCAAGTAACTTGTGCAACACCTCACCTGCATAAATAATGAACTGAAAAATATGTATTCATGCAAGATAACTTGCCCTGAGCACTGCCAGATATGATGCCATCCAACACTGTACCTTAACTTCAAAATAGAAAATTCTGTTCAGACTTGATTGGCGTGGAATTTAATCGACTATACAAGTTCTACAGTCCTCTCTCCCAGTCTCATCCATTCCCCCAAAGTCAGATATTTTCTAACCAACATGTTCAGAAATGTTATTACACACTTCTGAGGTAGGCGGGTCTTGAATCCAAGTCTTCTCTGTTAGCGGTAGGGACATTACCATTGTACCACAACAGCCCTTCTCCTTGTAGGCAATCAATTAACAGCCATCTTCTGTTTGCTTCAAACCTTAATCATTTGTTATATTAACAGAGTTGCTAATGTCTCTTTAATTTTAAGTGTACAGAGGTCTTGTTACATAGTGGTACTATCACTACCTCCAAACCTCTGAAAGTGCAGATTCAAGCCCGATCCAAAGGTTTGTCATAACATGTCTGATCAGGTTAATTAAAAATATCTATAAGCAATTAATTTTCCATGTTCTTTTGACACAACAGATGCCTCTTCAAGGTTATCTAGTTTAAGATGAACATTTCTCTTGGCAAAACAATCCGACAACTAGTGACTTATGTCTCAGAAATTTTATCTCTCAAATCTTTTCCTTCCAAAACTTCCTTCACACTAATGTGCAACCTTTTCTCAGTAACATCCTTTGTCAAATTAACCTTGTCCCAAACAGGATCACTATCCACAAACTCTATGGACACTTGTTTCTCAAACTGCCTCTTGTATAAGATACCATTCAGAACAGTAGACAAACACCCGCACCCCCCATTACAATTGCTTTTATTAGTGCCAGTGCTTCAGCAACTACAGTACTTTTAACCACTCATTTTAATTCTTTAGCTTCCTTGGCAAATGGACATTTATTATTCGTTCCCACCAAGAATGTGGATAAACTACTGAACTAGAATATACACCTAGCAGGAAGCATTAGTAGTTTGAGAGGCTGGACTGGGTGTGGGCCCTTGAAAACACTTGTACATGATGTTGAGGCTTGCAGGCTGACCGTATGTCACTACACACACACACTCCCCTTAAGAGTGTTATACCGAGTGATGGCGCTATGAGTGAGGCAGCAAACACAGGTAGTGTTGCCCTTCCCTCTGAGATTATTGTTGTGCCTGAAGCTGTGACAATATCATTTAGCAGATTTCAAACTCAACCTTCTCTCGATCATAAAAATATTGCATGCATTGATTATCACTGAAGTTGAGGAAAAGATCTGGTTCTTGAAGATTTTCTGTGGATATGATTTCCTGCTAAGTGTCGTGCTCTTCTTCCTCCCCCTTCTGCCAGCTTATGCCGCTTTGCAGGTCCTCTCTCCATTCCTTAAGTCATGTTCAATTACCACAGAAAGCTGTACCACTCCACCCAGGTTTGGAAGCATTGTTTTGCACTATAATATTTCAAGAGATACAAAAATACCGCAAAACTAGCCAGATCAATACCTGCATTGTACTTAATTAAACTGTAGCCAAGGACGCAAAACCAAAAATGCACATCTATACACTAGCAGTCAGAAGTAGTAGTCCAGCAACTAGCTTGTAAATACTTAATAATCTCTAAATATTTATTCATGAGGGATTCTTGAAGTCATTTAATATTATATTCTGCTACACAAGGATATTACAGAGCGTTGTGGAGTTGCAAAATGGTGATAGTGGCTTCAAGTCAGCACATTTTTACAACTGAAAAGCAAATTAGTACCTTGACCTTTCTGCGGCACATGCTGCCAGCAGTTGTTAAGTACGTGCATACAAAACGCAAAATACTATCCAGTACGATCATTTCAGCCCCAATTTTCAGTCCTAGTTTACTGCACAAGGATGGGTACTGCATATCTCATTTTAAACTCTCAAACAGTTAGACCGAAAATCATATTTCCTTGGAACTTATTTTGCAAACTAACTGGTTATTTGATAAAACTCACTCAACTAATGGGCTCAAGTATCAGGCAATCAATCAATCTCTAGTCTGAGATACCAGGCTGTGACATCTTGTACATAAGACCATTAGACATAGCAGCAGAATTAGGCCATTCAGCCCCTCAGGTCTACTCCACCATTTGACCATGGCTGATATTTTTCTCAAACGCAATGTCCTGCCTTCTCCCTGGAACCCCTGATTTCCTTACAAATGAAGAACCTACCTCTGCCTTAAATACACTCCATGACTTGGCCTGCATGGCCTTTTGTGGCAATGAAATTAACCATCCTCTCGCTGAAGAAATATCTCATCTCAGCTCTAAAGGATCGCCCCCTCACTCTGGGGCTGTTTCCTCAGATCCTAGTCCCTCCAACTAGTAGGAACATTTTCTCCATGTCCACTCTATACAGACCTCTCGGCACTCTAAGTTTCAATGAGATCCCCTTCACATCCCTCTGAATTCCATTGAGTACAGACCCAGAGTCCTCAACCACTGACAAATGTTTCATTCCTGGGATTATTCTTGTAAATCTCCTCTGGATCCTCTCCAACATCAGCACATCCGTCCTCAGATATGAGGCCCAAAACTGTTCACAATATTCTAAATGTGGTCTGACTAGAACCTTACACAGCCTCAGCAGTATATCTCTGCTCTTTTATTCTAGCCCGCTCGAAATGAATAGTAACACTGCATTTGCTTCCTAACTGCCAATGAACCTGCACGTTAACCTTAAGAGAATCCTGAACTGGGACTCCCAAGTCCATTTTTGCTTCACATTTCTGAAGCCATTCCCCAATTATAAAATAGTCTCTGCCTCTATTCTTCCTACCAAAATGCATAACCTCATACTTCACCCTCATTGCATTCTATCTGCTACTTCTTTGCCCACTCTCCCAGCCTCTACAAGTCCTTCTGCAGCCTCCCCGGTTCCTCAAAAGAACCTATCACTCAGCTTATCTATATTTCATCTACAAATTTACCAACAATGCCTGCAGTTCCTTCGTCCAGATCATTACTGTATAAAGTGAATAGTTACAGTTCCAACACTGACCCCTGTGGAAATCCATTAATCACCGGTTGCCAACTGGAAGAAGACCTCTTTATCCCCCCTCTCTGCCTTCTGCCAGTCAGTCAATCCTCTATCTATGCCAGTACCTTGCCCCTAACACCATGAGCTCTTATTTTATTTAGCAGTCTCCTGTGTGGCACCTTGTCAAAGACCTTCTACTGGCAGAACAACAGTTTAGCTGTACTATGTCGCAATGCTGTAATAGAAATTGAGGGCCATCGTGTTTAAGTAGCCTGAGACAGTGCTACAATTCAACTGCTGTTTATGCTTGCATTACAGTTTATTTATATGCTTAAGGTTTGTTACAGGTTTCCATGACAGGATGTTTGTCATAGTTAAAAAACCTTCATCTCTTGCCACTCCAGAACCAATAACAATAAAAATTACTAGGTGAGAAAGATTTACGTAACATAAAGATCATTAGTTTTGTCCCACTGCGTTTAAACAGAACTTGACTCCAAGATCTAACTTCAAGCTCTTCCTTAATTTCACTTCAGGTGGAACCATCCTTTGCTACTATTAAATAATCCAAAAAAAATTTCAGTATCAAATGTTTCTCTAAATTTGTGCTGTCAAACTTAATACTCTATTCATTCCAACCATTAACAAGATCTGGAAATAAACACTAAAATAATAGACATTTTTCTCAAAATACCTCAGTAAGTTAATAATAAAAATAAAACGGATAAAAGATAATCGATCTGAATGTTGGTTCTGTTTCTCTCTCTCCAAAAATGGTGCCAGACTTGCTGATAATTTCCAACATCCACAGTAGTGTGTTTTTGGTTCCCAACAAACTGATACACAAGTTCTTCATTATGTTAACAGTGATGAATTTTACTGAGAACATTTCTATATTAAAATCTGCTAACCAAGTACAACGTGAGGCCATTGTACTTCACATTTGACTTGTTTAGATTTGCATTTTGGAAACTACACCATAACATACTGAAATAAACATAAAACAGTAAAATATGAAGAACAATTATGGAACTCCTCATTGTTTCATACAATTTACCACACAAAATCTATTACCAATTTAAAAACTCCATTTGGTTTCATACTAAATAGAAATCTACAGGGACTTTAAATTGTAAACACAGAAAATATTAATCAAGGATACACTATTAGGAATAGCTGAATGAATGTCACAGAATCATAGAATTGTCATGGTGCACATGGAGGCCATTTGATATTTTCATTAAAAAAGGTTGATTGATAATTTGGGACTTAATTACCCAGAATACACTTTGTCTCTTATGAATACAATTTACCAGCCAAGGGCAATAAGGAAAAAGTAATGAACTGCCTTGTTAGTGAGGCTCACATCCAAAACAAATATAACTTTGTACCTTCATTTTGGAAAAAATGCTTCCTTTAAGTATTAAGTTTTAAAATACATAAATCAAACTTTTAGAACAATTTTGGTAAAGAAATTACAATCTTTTAAACTGCCAATTTAGTATAGCAAAATGTGTGTATCTGAACTATTTCTAAAGATGTATATTGATGCGAAGCTTTGCAAATTGCACTTAGTTTAATCAATGTTAAAATGTCAATGCATAAAATGTACAGCTATCTACTTACACAAGAAAGTTTCCTGATGCAGACAAAGATCGTTCCTCTCGCCTACTTCCCTCAAAAGGGTTCCCAAAAGAACGTTTTCGAAGCATTGTTTTAACAAGAATCTGTTGAGAAAGCATCAATTTCGTAATATTGTAAAGATCACTTTTATTTGGATTGTGGACTAAATAATGCTGATACTTTAAGCCAAGAAAACTGTGAAAAGGTTTTGCAGTTTTTAAAAATGAGTTACAGGAACTCACTGCAAGTTGTATCCACAGTGTGACTGAAAGTGTAAATCCTCAACCGGTGAATGAAATACAGTAATCTCCCTAGTATCTCATATGCAAGAGGTTGGGGGATGCTGGTTACATGCAAAATACTAGTGGCAGTTGGGAGAACTTGACCTGTCACTACCACAAGATGAATGTGTGTTGTAAAAAATGAGTGACAATGACTGCTCATAAATATCATCATCTTTTTGATCGAGCGCGGGAGGGGGGAGAACAAACAAACAAACAAATCAGTTCTCAAAGCAAGGAAATATAGGAAATATACTCCCGTCCTGATAAGTCAGTCAGTCAGCCAGCCAGCTGTGGTAAGGTCATCGGGAGTTACAATTCTGATCTCCCCTTCTGAATCTCGAACTTCCGCATTGTGGGAGAACAATGTGCAGAATGGGGGTGCATTTGCGATTGCCAGTTGCAGAAAAAGTCTGGATGTTTGGGTACTGAATAACGAGGACTTTACTGTACTGAGAACTGGCATATCCACCACGTCCCGTTATTAGCAAATTGGTAGGAGTCAGAACAAATCTCAAGGAAAACAATTCTCAATATTTGTAATCTGAACTAGTACTAGAACTGTGACTCTGATTTTTTTTTCCCCCCCCTTCCCTATCTCACTTCTTCATGTTGTTTGTGTATGGGAATTTTAAATAAGAGTAGAGTTTAAACTTGAATCACAGAGTTAGGTAAAACTGGGCACTTTGGTGGTTTATTCAAATTTTCACATTTGCACAACAGTATGATTTGATTTCCAGTGCACTGAGTGAGTCATTACAATCTAGTTAAGAAACTTGCATTTGAAGGTAAATGAATGAAAACATCTCTGTTGCATAAGATCCCTTTGACAGAGGTGTTTGCAATACTTCTGACCAAAAGCAACAGTCACGTGTGGATAAAGTTACAACAAAAAACAATTTCACCTTAATGTAGTAATTTGGGGATTGGTGATCCATTTTTCCATTTAGTATAAATTTCTCCATTAATTTCATCTTATAATTGTGGAAACTATCAAGAGTTGTTTGAACCTATTACTGAGTGCAAACAAGATGGAAAGAGACATGCTATCACATTAAACTACGGAAATAATAATGGCAGGTTTTAAAATTTCTATGACACATGCCAATATAAGAAAACAAACTGGACAGGAAGAATTATTTTCTTCTATGGATACAGTATTTATTGTCTGCTGTTGACATGAATTAGATCAGAAATCACACAACACTAGGTTATAGTCCAACAGGTTCATTTGAAAACACAAGCTTTCGGAGCCTCACTCCTCCTTCTGGTATTCGTGAAAGAGGTGGTGTCAGACACAAAATTTATAAGTAAAAAAGATCAGAGGATCACACAACTGATGAGGATATATTAAATAAACCTAAGATGCTGTTAAATCTTTAATTAGTTAGAAGGTTTTAATTGATTAATATGCATAAATAAATCCCTGAAATTCTTTCAAGTCACTGCCCTGAGAAAACTAAGGTTTTATCAGTGTAAAGAAGTAGTGACATTTTAGGTCAGACGCCTTGTTTAGAATCTGTTCGTGTTTTGGTTTGGAGTCAGTCTAGTGTTATTTCTAAAGTAGGAATTTATACAACGCTGCATTGACCGACTGTAAATTGTGCTAAACAACGCCTCACACCCGACATGCATTGTCTGACCTAAAATGTCACCTCTTCTTTACACTTATAAAACCTTTAGTTCTCTCAGGGCAGTGACTTGAAAGGAATTTGAGGATTTACATACACCTATTAATCAATTAAAACCTTCTAACTGATTTAAGATTTAACAGCATCTTAAATTTGTTTAATACATCCTCAGTTGTTTGAACTTTTGATCTTTTACTTATAAATTCTGTGTCTGATGCCACCTCTCTCACTAACACCTGTGGAAGGAGTGAGGCTCCCAAAGCTTGTGTTTTCAACTAAACCTATTGGACTAAAGCCTGGTGTTGTGCTATTTCTGACCTTGGTCTACCCTTGTCCAACACCGGCACCTCCACCTGTTGACATGAATTAGCCTGCATCATTAGGATTTCTGACTGTTCTTGCAACATTGTTAGTTTGTTTATATTTGGCATAGAGGCTGATTTAGAAATAGATTATCTACTGTACAAAGCTTTGTAACTGGCAATGAATATGACAGTTACTACCACACTGTACATTTGAGACTTTTCAAAAGCTGTTTTAGCAGCATATACTGAATTGAACAGCATTTGCTCCTTCTTGTACTTACTCAGATTGTACCAATGGGAGAGACGCAAAAGAGACAGCAAGTGACAATACCAGTAACCTAAGGCTGATCCTCTACAACTATGCACGATACTCATTCCTCAGCAATATTTATTAGAGATGAAGAGGCATAAGTGGGTGATCAAAATTCAAAATAGTCTCTTACGACTGTTGCCAGGCTTGGAATATGTTTGACCGAATTCTCAACCTCCTCTTCAGTAACTTCAACAAGGATACAATTCTCATCCTCTGTAGGAAGTGCTTCAGCACCATGTCTTGTCACCCATGGATGCATCTAAAAATAAGAAATGACCATGAAGGAGATACCTTCAGCACAATTTGAATTATTTACAATATTTCAACAACCATGAAAGGCAAGTAATAACTGCTATTTTGGTACCTGTGCAAATATATTTCCTTGTAACCTCTCCAGTCTGGAATGTTTATGACCAAATAATTTCTGCATTATAAATAACATTAGAATGCCTTACCATAAGTGTGTAAACCCAAAAGCCTGATAGATATAAATACTTATCTGGAACATAAAAAGTGATAAAACATTATGAAGCACCGTGAGTTACATAGTCATTACTTTTACTGAGTTAATGACTTCTTGATTTGTTGCAGGGTCAAAGAGTAATGTTTATGGACGACTTGGGTGTGCTTAAAAAATTTCTGAATAACTAGAGTTTCCAAACAATAATTTTCCAGACTGGAATGGTTAGTGCATACAGATATGGCAACAGTTTTGCTACTTAGAACTTTATAAACAATTGTTCGCTTTGACAATTTCCTCTGAAAGAGGGATAAATTTTAACTACCAAAGGCAGTAGAAAGTTAAAATGGTAAAAAAAAATGTAAATCCAGACTCCAAATTGCCTCAAACCCATGTCCTTCTGGTTTTAATGGAAATTGCATGGCTGCTAAGAGCTTTGAGGCGGCCATGGGCATCCATTATTACAAGCCTGTCATTTTTACAAACAGTGTTTGAATTTCCTGGGTCTTGGGAAATCCAGCTGAGGAGAAGGTCTGAATCTATAAAGTACTTGCCTTGGAAATATCACTGTGGGCCAAAAACATTAGGAGTATTTCCCAAGGAGGATAACCTTACCCAATTCACTTGTCATGTTTGCTGAGTACCAACATCCTGTCACGATTACCATCTGGTTTCCCTCAACCAGCAGTAACCACTCTTGATCAGGAGAAATCCTCTACCCATATGCTCCCAATCTCTCACTGGTCCCTAACCTGCTCTTTGCATGGATGCATCCTTGTGCAGCAGGCGTTCCCACCCAGCAGGTAGAAAACCTGTCAATCAGCTTGGTCCTAACAATATCAAGGCCAAATCAGCAATAATTTGTAAGAACAGGCTCATTATCAAAACCATGGCAATTGGTTGTGCAAGGAAAATTACTAAACTCATGCCTAATCTGTTTCTCATAACATGTACTTAATTAAATTTTACTCAACTGACCATCCACTTACAATGAAGAAAAATGTTAGCATTAGGAGCAGGGCTTTTAATTTTTACCCTTTTCTTGCAATTTCGTTAATATTTGGCCACTGTAGGGCAGAAGAATTAGCCAGTTTGCCTGGGGAGGCATTTAGCAGAACTAAGGTATTTCCCAAAGGGAGCAAAATTGGAACACAAGTTGATACTCCAGATAGTGTTTGGTAAGAAAGTCCATTACTGCTTTTCTGAACTTGGGACAGGATATGGCTGAATATATTTGAGAGAGTGCAGTCAAAGAACCAAATGGTTTAGCTGTCTAAATTCTTCAGTCCTGAAATTGGCATGTTGAAACTTTGGCACTCATTAAATATTTCAAAAAAAACTTGCCCAAGATGGGTAATGTTCCATGAATTCAAGTCTAAAACACAAAATCATTTCCTGAAGTGATAATCTTGCCTTTTGCTACCCCGTTTGATGAAATTATTATTATTTGAACGTGATGTTTTTATACATTGAATGAAATTACAGTTTAGAGATACAAGGAAGTCAACAGAATCAATGACTTCAATATGTTCACTTTTATTACATTAAAATTTTTAGTGTTGTGTGCATAACAAAAATGACAAGAACGTCAGAATGATCGATAGCGTAATATTTCTTTGTCTTACCTTGATCTGTGAAACTGTGATCCTGGTTTCCGGGTTTTTATCTAGCATTTTAAAAATGAGATCCTTGAGTTCTTCAGAGAGGTCTGGCCTAGCTCGCAAAATTAATAATAGGCACTTAAATATATATACCTAAAAGATAGCAACGTTTCCCACATTCAATTATTCATTCCCTCATCCCACAAAAGAAATCTGTAAAGCAGAATTGCTGATTAAGAAGAAAACATTTGATTGAGACAGAAATAATAAAATTTGGGTACAGATGAAGTTCAGAAAAAACAAACACACTAAAACAAATCTAAACTGAAAAAGAAATGTATAAGCTTGCAAACCACTCACTGCTCAGGAAACTCCACAGGCTGGTTCTTGATTTTGTTATGCAGACTTAATATCTGATCATCCATGAAGGGGCACTATCATAAAAATTGAGCTCTATCAGTTTTATATCCTTTAAGATTTTACAAGCTGCAAATGTAGTCGTCAAATAATCAAGAAACACAATAGATTAAAAAGTTAAAGGCATTATAATAAAAAGTAGTGACATTAATAAAATTATTGTATTAAGTCATGCAACACAATTTAACATTTCTTATACTTACATGTCCCAAAACGAAACAGTACAACGTGATGCCCATTGCCCAAACATCCAAAGCCTAATCAGAGAAATTATAATCAGGTTCCAAAATGAAACAAATATCAATATGTTACAGGCCTCAGCCTAAAATCTGAGACTGTAAATAAACTGTAGAAAAGTAGCTCAAGAAACATTCCTTATAAAAAGCAAGCAAGACATATTTACATTTCATGGTAAGGTTTTAGAATTGTTTGACCAAAAAGAGGAAAATTCCACAGGAGCAAATTGCTCCCAACTTAGAAATCCTTGCACTACATTTTTTTTGCCTTTTTGGAGGATCGTCTCAGCTTGCCGATTAGTCTCCACATTTCCCCATTGTCTATACCACAAAGACCATGCATAATGCTATATTTTCAATTTCCTCTAAACAATTATTGTTTGTATTTCTTTTGAACCACTATGAGAACTTGTAGTTTTAATTTTAATTCTAGAAAACCTTCTAAACATAACCATCACAAAGTAAAAAGGCTTGCGTTGAAGTAAACCGAACAGAAATTGCAACCAAGGCTTAAAAAGGGACAGGCAAAATATTTTCACTTTCCATTAAAACAGATTTCATTTCAAAGATTTAAAATTAGTTCTAACATAAAACACAAAATGTCAAATTGGAAAGGCAATTGTAAAAATTCAAGAATTTCAGATTATAGTACATTGTAATTAATAGATCAGTCATAAATGACTTATTTTTTTACCTTGCCATGAAAATTCTTCCTGGTTTCAGAAATGGTCTCGGGAGCCATGAATGCAGGTGTGCCCACACTGCTGGTCAGAAGGGCATCTGTTCCCTCAAACTGGTTGCTAACCCCAAAGTCAGCTATTTTGATATGGCCATCTTCTCCAGCCAACAGATTGGAAGGTTTAATGTCACGATGAATAATCTTTTGATAGTGCACTGCATACAAAACATTTCTTGTTGAGGTCAATTTTGAACTCTTTAATGTGATATAGCAGTACTACAGTTCAGAACACAGGAATATATTTAACACACAGTTTCAAATGCCTATCACCATTTTCCTCCAGTACAAATAAAAAACAATGCACTGATATATAAAATCTTCAAAGTATTTAAACACCTCAAGATGAGAAAGCAATAAGAACTGGATGCTGTGTATGAAACTACTGCATTTTTCTTCATGAACACTTTGCCTTCAGAAGAGGTACAATCACAGCAAAAAAAAAACCAGAAACTCAGTTGTAGTAGATATCTCTGATCGTTCTACATCTTATACAACGGATATAAACACTATTCTTGAAGAATGCTTCAGTGATCTAATGGGGAATCTCTCCTTCTGATTCCAAGTTAAGTTTCCAATCTCAATTTTGGCATTGTCATGCATTATCCCACAAAGAGCAATGCTAACCTTAGACCACACATGTATGTGTCAAAATGCAGTTACGAGCATGATAAAAGAAGATAAGGAGCACAATACCTCCTTATTTGCAGGGGTTGTGCACTGAATAGAAAAACAGGGAATGGGGAAAGAAATAACATTAACACCACTTCATCCAGAAGTCCCTCTAACCACAGGCACACATTGGAACATGTCCTACACTTACAGAATTCAATTCCCATAATCAAGTCTTGAAAGTAAAATCGTGCTTGTTCTTCTGACAAGGGTTTTTCAGTTGGAACCTCCATTACAGGGCTGAAACAATATAGAAATAATTGGAAACAACTTGGTGCAGTTGAAGTCCCTTGAATTCTAACTTTCCACAACTATACATAATTTCAAGTTTTGCCAGAAATAGATACATTATACATTTTTGATTTGTTCAATGGAAATAGGAAAGGCTAGACATTCGTTGTTTTCCACTTGGAAAGAGAAGTGTAAAAAATTAGAAATAACCCACAATGTCACTTCCAGATGCTTCACAGATGGTCACACAGCCACATCGACTAAGGCCTGGGTGCATTTTGTGAGTAAAGCTTGACAAGTATTCATTGCTGTTGTATATGCATGCAGCTGACTGTACAGGACATGCAGCAGGTCTTTGCCAGATTACAATATGTGATCAGTGAGAACCATTTAAAGTAGCAACACTGGAAGAGGAGTATAAATAAATTAAAACATCTGGTTTTGACAGTGTAACATGTACATTAATAACCCATCGATATTGCATAAAAATGTGATTGTGGTCCTAGAAAGGACAAAAAGCCAATTGAGATTTCAAATTAAATTTGTTTAAAGATCCAACCGTAAGTTTTATTGTATGTTATTTTCCAATACTCAGAAGTGAAAAAAAATTGAGTGTGAGCAGTCACATTCTGATAAACATTAGAGAACATTTACCAGTACTGTGGGCATACATGGAACACAACAAAACACTTGGTCAAAGAGACCATTAAATATTTTCTAAATTTTTTGAATGAAAATACACGGGTTTGCACTTTGCAGTCAGTAGTGAAGGAATAACACCTGCCACTCATCATGTTGACAATTACCCACAGACGTTTTCAGAGCTTTTTGAAAGGCAATTTGCACTATGAGAGATCACTTCCAGGTTGGCACCATGTATAGAAGATCAGTGCCATGTGCAATCAGGCAAACCGCAAAGCTTTTAAACAAATGAGATTGAAGAATTTACATCATAATTGGTCAGGGTTTGTGTTTTCAGACCCCACCATCTACATCACTTTTTGTTCCTGACTGCAGTGCAAGGACATGACATACACCCTATGCAGATTTCACTTAACTGGCTAATTAACATCCAAAAGGTGGCGTCCTGTCCAATTAGGGATTGCAGGCAGGCTCCAAATGCTTGGGCAGATGGAGGGTGTTCAATAAGTCATTCGCTAACAGACTGGCAACCTTCTGATGCAGATAAAGGCAAAATGGAGGCACCCGCTCAGAGCTTTTAAAATCTTTGAGAATAACAATAGCCATGCCTTGCTAGGCTACTTTTGCAGAGTGGAAACACCTCTAATGGGCAACATGTGTCTACAGGTGTAGCTGTTTTCCTGCATCAGTAGGGTAGTAGTGTAGCATGTAAAGTGCTTCAGGCTTTTCCATCTGTTGCTGGGAGATCACCTTGGTTCACTGCCTGCATTTCAGTCACCAAAAGAGGCCACCTGCTGCCTGGAGAGGAGCCTTAATTGCTTCAAGTTGGCTACTTGTCACTTGCAGGTGGGTGGCTGCTTTATTCCTGATGCAGGCCCTTTAAAAAGTGCAAGTGAAGTAGCTAACTGGCACACTGGCTGGTGCCAGGAATTTCCAGGCCTGCCACCTCCACTGTGTTTCCAAAATTCTGTCTGGAGTCTAAACCAGGAAGCATAAATTAATTAATTCATTGCAAAATCATATAAAAAAGTAAAATTAAAGAAAGAGGAAAAAAAATGGGTGAAAGATTCAAGAAATAGAAAGAAAAAACGTAAAAAATTTTTTTAGAACTCCAACACTAGTTAAATTCTGTAGAAATTAGGCTTTATGGTAATAGAATTAAGTTTAAGTTTGAGAGGTTGCTTGGAAGTTATTCACTAACATATGAATTCACCTGCTCTAACTTTCCTGACACCTTTTGTAAGTGACTACAGCATTTAAATGTCAAATCTCTCTGACAGGTACTGATATAGCACAGCCTTTGAAGTAGCAGGATAACTTGGACAGCAAATTCCTGATATCAATGTTTACTTGCAAATCTATGGACTCCTAAAGTTGCTGTTGGATTTACATTGTAATAACAGAGGGGGCTGTAGCCTCACTGTTATTCTCAGTGCAAAATCAGGGCCATGATATGAAGTCTCAAAGCAAAATACTGCATACACTTCACTAATACAACAAGTTATTTAAATTCTTCAGTTTTACTATCAAACCAAGGAAGTGGTTCAATCAAAGGGAGCTAAATAATATTACACTGCACTAGTGGTAATGTTTTTGACTTTAGCAAAATTCAGCCATACTTGTGGTGAAATAAGTTTTGATAAATGTATTCAAAATTCCTAGACAGAGGAGATAGGGACAAACTCATTCTTTTGGCAGAAGGATACAGATTTAAAGTGTATGAGCAAAAGAACCAAAGGCTACATGAGAAAATTTTTTTAAAAATGGGGTGAGTGGTTAGGATTTGTAAGAAATTGCTCAAGCGTGTGGTAAGAAAGGTTCAATATTTTTTATTCTCAGGGGATGTAGAAAATTTTGTTACCATTATCGGACGTATTTGAACAGTTTGGCTCACTACTACTTTTCTGATGAAGAGTCACCAGACCCAAAATGTTAACTCTGCTTCCTTCCGACAGATGCTGCCAGACCTACCGAGTTTCTCCAGCAATTTCTATTTTTTGTGACAGATCTCCAGTTCTTTATTTGTTTGGCTGTCTTGGCCATTTCAGAGGACATTTAAGATTCAACCACATTATTGTAGATTCAGAGTCACATGTAGGCCAAAGCAGTTAAGGTTGGCAAGTTTCCTTCCCCTGAAGGACATCAGTGAATCAGAGAGGTTTTTACAACAATCAACCAGGATTGCCATTAGACTAGCTTTTTTCTTTTACTTCTAGATTTTATTGGATTCAGATTTCACCATCTGCCATGGTGAAATTTGAACCAGTGTCATCAAAATGATAGCAAAGGAATCTCCTCAGTTACTAGATCAGTGACATCACTGCTAAGCCAGCTTTTGACTTTTAAAGAGTGCTGGATAAGTACCTAACAGAAAATAAAATCTGTGTTACGGAAAAAATGTTTAGACTATCCAAATTGCTTTTGCAGACAGCCAGTGCATATTCAATGAATCAAATGGCCTCCTTCTGTGACAATCCAATGAATTTCCGGACGCAATGAGCTTGCTTGGGATTTGGTGCAGCACAGGATATGCATTTCACTAAAATGAGAAGAGACTCAAACTGGAGCATCTTTGCGCGTAAAACTGAAAAATTTAAATGACAATCAATAAAGGAGGAAAAAGAAAAATACTTACCCTTGTTTCACAAGTTCAAAAACTGAAGGAGAAGAAATAGAATTACATTCAGTTTCTGTAGAGTACATTTTATGTATCTTTGTTACATAAGAGCGTTAAAATGAATTAACACTTACATAATGATCCTGTTGTTGATGTCACACAAAGGAGTTAATTTTATTTTTTTATTTGGCAGCACCTGTGGAGAGAGAAAGAGTTAGTGTTTCGGGTCCATTGAATCTTCTTTAGAAATGTTTTGAAGAAGAGCCTTTGGACTCAAAGCCTTAACTCTGTTTCTCTCTACACAGTTGCTACCACACCTGTTAAGTTTCTCCAGCACTGCCTTATTTCAGATTTCAAGCTTCTGCAGTATTTTACTTTTGACCTTGATGATTTGCATTATCACACAGCAGACTGGCATGATATTCATTTGTTTACAAGTACTTTTTCATAAAATAACTTTGACCTTCTACTTCACAAAACAAAAGCTCAAATTTCCTACAGCTAACTCGTTTCAGTGTAGGTGGTATGGTGAATGTCAAATTGTGCGCTTTCTATTTGCCTCTGACCTGATTGCAGCAGAACCCAGCTGCATTTCTGATTTTGGCCCATTTAAACAAGGCAAGACTAAAACAAATGTAACATATTGTGGATACTGGAAGTCTGAAATAAAAAGTGTTGAAGAAACTCAACAAGTCTGGCAGCATCCATGATGAGAGAAACAGAGTTAATGTTGAATCCTATTAGACTTCTCTTTGCTCCAAAGAATCATATTGAACAAGAAATGTTGACTCTGCTTCTCTCTCCGTAGATGCTGTCAGAGCTAACTGTACTGACATTTTTTCCTGGTACTTTCTGCTTTACCAAATGCTAATCACCGCATGCTCCAAATCAACAGAAGAAAGTTGTGTGCTTCTATAGGTGTTAAAAATCTCGGACAATGGGCTAGTGTTTCTGAGTCGGCTGTCAGAAAACTGATATGCACTCTGACCGCCTCAGCTCCATCAAAATACTTTTAAAATGTATTCATCTGATTAAGCAGTAATGCTGCAAACTCTACAACCTGGTTTGCTTTGGGACTATTGGTGCACACAAGGCAGAAAAAACACTGGGGAAGGGTCACCGGAACTGAAATGTTAACTCCAATTCCTCTCCACTATGCTAGCAGACCTGCTAAGCTTTTCCAGTAATTTCTGTTTTTGTTAGAGAAAACACTGGGCTTGTTGTTCATTTCCTGAATGGGAGTTTGCACTCAGATTGAAGAGATCAAGTTTGTGAAGATTTAATCAAGACTGAAAGTGTCATTTAGCTTAGCTGGTGGGAAGAATCTCTAATTTGCTCCCACTTTAAAAGTCAGTTCTAGGATTAAAAGTTGCCCACCAGGAAGGGGTAAAAGAAAGCAAGCCCACAAGAGCTAGGAATAATTCTTAGCTGGCTCCTGAAGGATGATCTGTCACTTAAAACATACTGTAAAGTATAAGCATGGAGTGAGATTTTCAGTTGGTTTAAAAGTTAAATGTGGGGAACATTTTTGTGGTTTCAAGTATAAGGTGCATATAAAAATAGTACTTATTCAATGTTGCTTTTAATTCATTTGTACAGTAAATGTTTTAAAACTTGAAATCTTGTCATGTGATGCTTTGCCAGTCCCTGGGAATTCAAATCTTGTATCTTTCTAAATGTTATCTGTTTCTATGGGAACCATAAATTCAGAACATTTCCTTCACTGGCAGTGGAACTCCAAAAGATTTTATAAGTGGCACATGTGGAGAAGAAAAAGCAGCCTAAATATAAAGTCTTGGCATTAAGTACTGACTACATTTTATGAACTGTGCTCGCTCCAGTCTTAAATCTCAACTAGTGAATGGTGACATTAATTACAGAAATGTTTTTAAATGACTGAAATAGTTCTATAGAAGCCTTTAAGAGATTGTTTTATTGGTTTACATTTGTCAGTTCTACACAGTCAGAACATAAACTTAGTGTGCAAATAGAACGTTGGCATTCATTGCAAGAGGGATGGAATGTGAAAGTAGCAAAGTTTTAATGCTACCCGCCCTTGGTGATAGCACATCTGAAGTACTGTGTACAGTTTTCTTATTTGAAAAAGGATATGATTGCATTAGAAGCAATTCACAGAAGTTCAGCTGACTCATTCCTGGGATGAAGGGCTTATCAAGGAAAAAGACTGAATAGTTGGAGTTTTACCAATTGTAGTTTAGAAGAACGGGAGGGAAATATACAAGATTCTGAGGGGGCATGACTGTGTGATGTTTTCTCTTGTGGAAGATTGAAAACTTGGGAACACACTTTAAAAACAACAAATCATTTTTTTAAGATAGAGATGAAGAGAACTTTTTCTCTCAGAAGGTTGTCAGTAAGTGGAATTCTCTCCCCTGGAAAGTAATAGAAAATGGGTCAATGAATCTATTTGAGGTTAATTGAGATAGATTTTAGATTGTCAAGGGTGCTTGGCAGCAGGGATGTGTGGGAAGAGTGCAGAAAGAAAATTGGAAATGAGGCATCATACAGGGTCAGCCTGAATCTTACTGAATGGTGGACCAGACTTGAGGGCTGTACAGCCTACTTCTGCTTATGTATCACAAAGATTTGATGACATAAAGCACCTAATTCACAAATTAACTTTATTGAGACTGTTATGATTCACTGGGGTAGTGCGTTATAAATCGAGCCCTGCTATTCCTGGAATTTATCCAACTGTTAGCTTTCTTTAAAAGCAAGCATAGTACCCCAATTTTCTTGACTTTCAGCCAAAGCTCATGGAAAGTACAGGCCAGGTTTCTGTACTAACCAAGGATTGAAAAACTATTAATCTTCATAAATAATTAGACCGCAGCAATAAGTAAAATGATATAAAAATTGACATTTAAGTGTAAACACATGCATCACCCCCCAAGTTGACCAGACCCCTTGTTCAGGTAGGTTTCTAGTTAGTAAGGAATTCAGAGTTACCAATTCTCTTGGAAAAGGTCTCTGATTTATCAGTTCAAAAGTCACAGCTTACAGTAACTGCTGCAGGAAAGGTAACTAGTTTCCTTTAGGTTTAAATAATCCAACTATAGTTAACCAGGAAAATTAAGGAAAGCATCAAATTGCAGAAAGAAGCATACAATGTGACAAAGATTAATGGTAAGCCAGAGGACTGGCAAAGTTTTAAAAACCAATAAAAGACAAATAAAAAAAATAATAAAAAGTGGGAAAGATTACCCTGGAGGGTAAACTTGACAGTAATAGCAAGACAAACAAGAGCTTCTTTAAATACATAAAAAGGAATGAGAGGTGGAAGTAATACAGGACCCTTAGAGAATGAGGCTAGGGAATAATGGGGAACCAGGAAATGGCAAAGGAGCTGAACTGACACTTTACATCAGTCTTCACAACAAAAGGCATTCATTCCAGTGGAAAACAGATTTGAAAAATACTCGGAGAAGAGGAAATAACTACAATACCTATCACTTGACAAAGAATGATAGGGAAACTAAAGATCGATAAATCTCCTGGACCTGATGGGATGCATCCTAGGATATTAAAAGTAGCTACAGACATAGTGGATAAACTGGTGGCAATCATCCAAAATTCCTTCGATTCTAGAAAAGTGCCAGATAATTGAAAAACTGTTAAAGTAACACCTTTATGTGAAAAGGGAAGGAGACATACACACACAAAAAAAGTAACTAACTATTTGCCAGTTAGCTCAATAACTATTATTGGTAACACGTTAGGGTGGCAATGTCCTTGTAAATCTTTTCTGAACCCTTTCAAGTTTCACAGCACGCTTCCTATAGCAGGGAGACCAAAACTGAACACATGGTGTTTGATAAGCTGCCACACATTAGGTGAATTAACAAGATAAAAAAAAAAAACCATGGTGCTAGGGACAATATGGACAGAGAATTGGTTAATTTCTAGAAGACAGAGTTGGGATAATGGATGCATTTTTAGTATGGCAAACTGCGACTATTGCAGCACTGCAGGGATCAATGTTGGGAAGAGGGTGTCACAGTTATTTACAACATAAAGTATTGACTTGGATGAAGAAAGTCAGTCAATGTACTGTAGGCAAGTTCGCAGATAGTACAAAAAAAATGAGAAGGTAAGTGCTGAGAATGACCCAGATCTTACAGTTAGACATGGACAAGTTAGGCAAGTGGGTAAAATTTTGGCCAATTGGGCACAATATAGGAAAATAAGGTTAAGGACTTTGGCAGGAAGGACTAGCAAGCTGAAATGTTACACAGCAGAGCTTTATTATGGAGATGTTTACCAGCAGCAAGGTTAGACGAAATGATTTTCCCACCTAAAATGGCTAATGATGTCATGTGACAAGACTCACAAAATGACTGTCTGCTACACTTGCACAAATACACAACATCGCTCCCCCTTTACATCAGAGGCTCTTGCAATGAAAACATTCACAATATTTACAATCGTATATACGAGTCAGTCACTAAGACATTTCAAAGACATCAATTCTTGTGTAGCTGCCAGCACATCTCAGGCACCTATTTATACTTCTCATTGGCTTTAACCTTGGTGTCTTCCATGTACTAGGATCATAATCTATCGTCATCTTTTTCTGAGATGATTGAATGTTCAGGGGTTTGCACAACGTCATGGTATTCTGTACCAAGGTACTATCCCTCTCAGATGATCCAATTACTATTCTGACATCAGGTCTCTATTTGGCACAATCACCTGTGGATCTTGAATTAAAGTGGTCTCTGGCACATATGTTCTGGCTATCAAGGGGTGATCTGCACATCTCATCCATATATCGTCCCTCATCTGTATGGTTCAAGGGACCGGTCCAGTCTGTGCTAGAATGACAGTTGGTATCTACTTCTTGCCTGTGGTGTAATTCCTCACCAATGCTTCTTGACTTGTTTGCAAAATGCTGCTCTTTCTTGAGTGTTCTCTAGTTATGTCTGCATAAGGACTGTTTGTAGTCAATTCATTTGGCAGAGGTAAATTTAGACAGACCATCAGCATTGGCCTTGTTATCCCATTGGAAAGCCTGATTCTGTTGTTTGTCATGGGTAACTTTAGCAAAATCAAGTACTGTACACAACTGACACTTTATCACGAACAATGTCGGAGAATTCAGAGTTGCTGAATGGATTGTGTTCTGGAATGTTAACAAAAATTGGATGATTCGTTTGGATAGTAATCCTTATTCTTGAGGTACCCCAAGGAGTGTTTCATTGTCTGAAAAAATGTTTCCACCAAGCCATTTGTGGCTAACTGATAAGGATCTTATCAGATATGTTGAATTCCAATCTGCTTTAGACAGTCCATAAACTCGTGATATGAACTGTGGACCATTATCACTAACAGTAGTTCCGCATAACCAAACCTCACAAAGATCTCCCCCAGTCTTTAAATGGTTTTCTTTGATGGCGTTATAGTCATGATGGCAACTTCAGGCCATTTAATATGTGCGTCAACTTCAGAAAAAGAACTCTTGTCATTCAAAACTTTTGGCTCAGTCATCAAGGGTTCTTTGCCTTGACCTTTCTGGTCATTTCCATGACTGTAATAGCACTAATGGAAGTAGGTTGCGAACTCTTGTAGAAGCCTCACTTACTCCGCCTTCTCAATTTCAAAGTTGAGCCCTGGCCGTCATCTTAATTCTGACAATGCCACAGAGCCCTTTGTATAGTTGAGTTAACCATATGTTTCCTTAGCAGTGGTGGAACGATGACCCTCATTCCCCACTGGTGACATCCTGCTCGCACAGACAGTTCTAGCTTCTGTGTGAACATATGGCTTCAGTTCTGGGATTGTTCAAAAGTGATGAACATAATACTTTATGGCAAGATCTCAGGATAGTAGTGGCTCATTAAAGTATATTTGTCCTGCTCTTACTGATGTGTTCTTTAATTGTTTGAAATAGAAAATGTCTGCATAAGGACTGTTTGTAGTTGACTTATTTGGCAAAGGTAATCAAGGGAGCCCAACAATTCTCATATTTGCTGATACTTAACTGTATAAGTGTAAGCTGATACTAAAAACACCCACCTCTACATTTGGCTTGATAGAGAAAATACCCATGTATGAGGCTCAAATGTTGTGATCAATGGACTGCAGTCAATTAGTAGGGTACATTCCTGGCCATACCGGTATTGGTGATATAGTCTAATGCCAAAATTGATTCCTAGAGATTCCTTCTCAATCTGTTCATTGCTGGTTTAATGATAAACTATTGGTTTCTCTTCACCAATAGGTAATGTATGAGAAATGACTGCTCTCACTCCATTCAATGATGCATGGCATTTTAGTTGCGATGGTACTTTTGTGTCAAAATGGGTCAGGAGATCTGACTTAAATAAAGCCTCTTTGGTTTATGTAAAGAATCTTTCACATTTCCAATTCTTGTTTTGGCACAATAAATTTGCCTTGAGAATAGTCGCAAGATTTGGGACACACCTGCCACAGTAATATAAACAGCCCAAAACTGATCACAGTTGTTTGGCATTTTTAGGTGCTGGCTTTATTTTTGAAGGCATTACATGTAGTCCCTTAGCATCAGTGACGTAGTCTAAATACCCAAATGAAAACATTAAGAATTTAAATTTGTCTTCGCTCACTCTTAGGCCATAATCTTCAAGTCCCTGCAGAGTAGCATCTAAATTGTGGACACGCTTTTACTCATTACTTCCTCTGACTAAATATCATCAAGGAACACTGGACTCCTCCCAATCCACTTCAAGTCTGATCCATGGCAAGTTTAATAATGCAAGTGCAGATGTGATTCCAAATGGAAATCTCTTGTATTTCAGTAGTCCTTTATACGTTACAATCACCAAGTGTTTTTCTGACTCAGGGTTGACATTCATCTGGAGATAGTGAAATCAATCTTAGTCAAACCTAAAATGCTAACCTTCAGCTAGTCCAGCAAATATGTCATCCACATTCAGCACACAGTACTGGATTAAGAGTGATCTTAAAATCACCACTGAATCATCTTTCATCATGACGTACAATAGGGGTGGTAGACTGCCTGCATAACTGAACATTTACATTGATACAATCCTCTAAAGGCACCACTTTGCCTGTGTACATTCTTAGTACAATTGTTGAGAGTTGCAGTGTGATGTGACTCAGCTGCTTCTCATGTACATTTTCAGGTATCAATGAAATCACCACCCCAGTATCGACCTCCACAGTTTGCCATTTAGTAAGGGAGTGGCACAGTATCAGTTGATGTTGCTTGCAATGGTTAGTATCTTTAATAACAGCTCCTCTTTGGACTTAGAGTCAAGATTTTTCTCATGCCCTTTCTGTACTGTGCAGATTTTCTTCTTACTCTTTAGTTTCTGTACTTTTGCTGTATGCTCATGTTTATTCCTCAAACATGCCCGTTCAAACGTATCCTTTCTTCCAGATTCCGCATACAGCTCCTGCATACTGCATAACCTGTTTTCACACCAATGACAGTTTTGAGTTTGCATCGGCGTAGATCTCTCAGCCACCATTTTATATCAGCCACCATTTTATTACTTTTATCCTCAAGCTTAGCTGCCGAGCTTCCTTGGGTGCTAGTTCCAGTACCTTCTTTAAGTCTAGGTTCCTTCCTGTCAGTGACAACAAGGTGCAGGGCTGGATGAACACAGCAGGCCAAGCAGCATCATAGGAGCAGAGAGGCTCCTTCCTGTCAGTACTTTTTTCTGGAATGCTTCATATCTTAAACCACACAATGGTCTGTCTCTGACAGCATCATTTAGGTTGTCTCCAAATTCACAGAATTCTACTGACTTTAAATTGTTGTGAACTGGGAGATAGATTCATCATCATGCTGGCTTGCTGTGTAGGAATTCCAGCTCTGTATTTTCATCATACAGTCACAAGGTGCCAAACTTTCCTGCCCTTTTTATTTAAAACATGAAGGCATAGCATGATATTCCACAAAAGGTTTTTAGCACTACCTCATTGCTTCCTGTTTAAAAACAAGGTGTTGCTGAGGCTGCTGTTTCTTTCAAAGTCTACACCCTATATCAAGACATTTTCCTGTGTGGGAAATTTGTTCCAGTGTTCCTTTGGATTGGAAAATGTGGCGAACTTCTGCACTGTTCATCTCTTCCCTGGGGTGATTTTTCTTTTTGCTGACTCCCTGCTTTGATACAGTATGACACACTTGATTTCTTTACTTCTTTTTAATCGAAGTGCCTCTGAGATCTGCTATGAGAACCATGATTCTTTTGTTTTTTTGATGAATCACTGGGTTGATCTGGTGGAACTCAAAGCACTTTTTAAACCTCATTGCCAGTTTTCTTCTTGATTAAGTTCTAAGGAGGACCAGGAGGCCAAAGTGTTAAACAGCAGGAGCTTTATTATGGAAATATTTACTGTACAGGCATCAAGGTTAGACTAACGGGCATGTTTGCCGATAACAACATAACATCACATGATCGAACTCAAAGAAATGGCCCATTCTACTTACACAAATACATGACAAATAGAGGAGCTGAATATTATTTAAATGGAGAGAAATTACAGAAAGCTCCAGCAGAGGAAGATTTGGGGATCCTTGTACATAAATCACGAAAAGCCAGCTGGTAATGAGGAAGACAAGTGGAATATTGGCCTTTATTTCAAAGGGAATGGATATAAAACTAAGGAGGTCTCCCTAAAATTGTACAGATCCACAGATGGAATACTGTCTACGGTTTTAGTCCCCTTATCTAAGGACAGATACTAGCATTAGAGGCAGTCCAGATTGATCTTGAGTATGTAGAGACTGTCTTATGAGGAGAGGTTGAATAGGTTGGGCCTGTACTCACCAGAATTTAGAAGAAAGAGAGGTGACCTTTTAGAAACATACAAGATTCTTTCAGGACTTGACAGGATAGATGCGAAGGGTTGTTTCCCCATGTGGGAGAGTCTAGGATCAGAGCGCATAATCTCAGAGTAAGGGGTTGTCCACATAAGAAATAGATGAGGAGGAATTTCTTCCCTCAGATGGCAATGGATATGTGGAAATCTTCACCGCAGAGGACTGGTGAGGCTGGGTCATTAAGTATAGTCAAGGTTGAGATAGACAGGTTTTTAAATGAGAAGGTGTTTGAAGATTGGCGGGGGGGGGGGGGTGGGGAAGGATTGAATGGCAGAGCAGGCTCAAAACAGCTGAATAGCCTACATCTGCTCTTATGCCTCATGGCCTTATAGTTTAACAAATCGTAGGAGAACGTGATGGCAACTTGTCAATATTTATGTACGAAAATAGCAAGGTGACTAAAATGAATAGCTCAAATTGCCAAATAGTGTGCTAGAAAAAAATGTTGCAGAGCAAAAAGATAATTGTTTCATTTCTAACTAAATGTCAAGTAAGATGTTATTTTACACACAATTTGTTAATATTAAAATTATTTGAGGTATTTACTATATTCAGGATGAGTCATATGTGGTGTATGATTCAAATTATATAGTATGACAGAAGGAAATATTGGAACATACCCATGTACAGATGATCTTCACTGGGGTCATCAAGCACCTATGAGAATAAGCAAACAAGAAATGACATCTTGGAAACATGCTTATACTTCAAGGAGGAATAGAAATCATGAAACAGAACACATGCTGGAGGACTCACAGTTTAAAAAAGTTTAAGATGTAGTTTAAGGTTGGCATGACCAGAATGTAAAGCCCATTGCTACTATTTTTAAAAGGATTTTAGTTATTTAATTTTCCTTGTGTGGGGAGTAGCTCTGCCCTTCTGGCTACATTGATGTCCATGCATTAACTTCTTCAATCTACTTTCAAATCACAATTGCCAGGAAATTGTATACACGTACATATATTTTATTGAACCAGCCAGGCGATTAGAAGAAAAGCTTCCACCACTAGCCCCAGACCATCTAGATGCTTGGGAAAGATCTAAAAGAGGCAGAAATCAGGTACAGTTGATTTTCTACTAATCTTTAAAGAGCGATTTACAACGAACCTTCCTTAACCGGAGTATGTCAAAAATGCAGAGCTCATTGCCGTAAGAATGCTTGAAGTGAATGGTATAGATGTAATGAGGTGATATTAGAGCAATATGGGATAGAGGATTATGCTAATAGTGTTTGATAAGGAAATACAGGAACATAAACATCAGTAAGGTCTTACTGGAAAACCAAAAACTAAACCTGGCATGACTGCTGCTTCTGGAGCTTTATTTAAAAGCATATTTAAAGATTACAATTCAAATGGGACTATCATTCACCTTTGAACTAAAAACAGGTAATCATTCTTGTTTAAAACTAAATTAGAATAAAACAGTTTGAAGTTGACGATTTCTTGGAAAGCAATTTCATTTCCTGGAATGAAAAAATAGCAGTCAAACATGAGTTCTGTAATAACCAAATCTGTTTTTCTTGCCTCCACTCTTTTCCTGACTTAGTGATCTTGAACATACAGTAGTTCATATTTGGCTAACCATCCTCAAAGAAGCTGTTATTCAAATTTAACTTTCAACAGTGAATATTCTCAAGTTTGTGAGCATCAGGAAACAGGGGCCAAGAGTAAGGAGGAAGTTGGGTTTGAAATTAATAACCGAGCCCAAACTTGTCCTTCTGCAATGCCCACATTCTTGCTTGGAAAAGTAGCTAGAAAGCCACCTGCCAGTGTGCCGAAATGTTTAATTTGTTGTGAAGAATGCAACTGATGCAACATCTAATTCAAAAAGGATACTTTACTAGCTGGGCGTTATGGTAAGATTTTCAATTGGAAAAACAGCCCCTAGGTTTGTTAATTAAGTAACAAGTTTCTGCAGCTAATCATATCGAGGATCAAAGAGGAAGTCTGGAATAAATTATGACAAAGAAGTAAACATGAGCAAGCCATGAATGTTGCACAACTGAAGGTTAAAGATGCAAGAACACTGAACTAACACTATCCCAGGGAAACAGCAAGAAGTTTCAAGTAAAAATGGCAAGATTATGCAAACTGCATTATACAAGTCATGATAGAAAACAGAAATTCTGGAGACATTTCCATGGTCCAAGTTAATCTCTCAATCCTCACTTTTATTTCAACTTTAATCTCAACTTGCGTACAACAGTGGATGTCATATAAAACAATTCATGAACTTTAAAGTGTAAATAGATTTATGTCCTATGAACAAGCTATTCTATACTTCAGGAGGGAACATTTAGGAGCCATGCAGAGCTAAGGAGATGGCAAGAACACAGAATTCATTGTTCAGATAGTCTATAATTTACAAAGTATATTGTGCCAATGTGTTCAATAAAGGACAGCATGCACTTCCATATAATAGCATGGTGATTATGCAAAACCCAAAGATTTAGATAAACTGTATCACGCAAGTTGCTTTCTCTACCCTGTGTTAAAAGCCTTCTCTCCTCCTGTCTCCACCATGACACACATGCTAATATTTTCAGTCATGCTCTGACAAAAGAAAATGTATTCTTCTATAATTTCAAATTCCCTTCTTCAACTGCCACTCTAATTCTAGGTTTGAGCTGCAGTAAAATACGGTTTTCATGGCCTTCATAAAACCATGACTAGATGAAGTAGCTCATTTAACTTTTTCATATCTTAATTAATCTATTTTTGGAGGAGCAGGACTTCTGACATCAGGTCTGAAGAAAGGCAAGAAAAAAAAGGAAAAGTTGTGCTTGCCAAAATGCTGCTGCTTTTTACCATCTTGTTTGGAGTGGAAAAATGTGGTATACAGTTGCATGAACTGATGATATTCTGCAACTGATCCTCAAAGATTTGCCAGAGACAGATAATATAAAAGCAACATAACTAATCTGTTGAAATGCAATAAAGATCTTAAATGTTTGAAGTTAAATAGTATTGCTTACTTAGGCAGGAACAAGATAATGATGGCTCTTTGAAGTGCTTATTTTTTAAAAAAATGCACATTAAAATGAGTGATATTTGATTAAACGCTGGTGCAGTATTTTTAAAATGTCTAAAATGCAAATGGAAAACGTGAAAACCAAGTTGCCTCAATTTACATACTTCTATCAGCATTTCTTGAATAACAGAGTAAGGAAAAGTAAAACATACTTCAACTAGTTTGACAACATTTGGATGATCCAACTTCTTCAAAATGGCAATTTCTTGGTACACACTATCCAAAGGCCCTTTAGGCTGTGCAGAGATTTGTGGAACAATTTTGGCACCTCGAGGTGGGGGACGACCTAGATGACAGAATAGGATCATTATCTGCTAAGTGGCCACATATTCAAATTAATGGCTCATCATAACGTAACCATTCTTCAACTTTGTATTGAAATGAAATAAAAGCTATCCATTTTGCTTTTGAAAGGTTATATCTGTTATTCATCCAGAGTCCAACAGCAGTACCAACATTATGCTGGGGAAGGCACAGCATCTTTTCAATCTAATTGTTGAAAGCTATTTTTGGGTTGGAGTGGTGAGAGGAATCATTCACATTAATGAAACAACATATCAACATTTTCCAGAATTGCCAACAGGAGCAAACCTGCCAGAATTGTATCTTGGGAAATCTCAGGCTACATCTTCAAGATTTCCCAAACTGCACTCCAAGTACACATGCGTCATGTAAATGATAAATAATACTTTTCTCCTGAGACATTAAATACATATTGTAGATGAATTTAGCCATTTTTGTAAGTTACATTTTCTATTTCTTTAGCTTTTCCCAGGCACTTTTCCCCACTGAAAGTATCAGTCACAATCTCTCTGCCATCCCATTCTCTCAGGGTTTCTAACTTCCCAAAGATATAGTTTTTAAATTTCAACCATTCTCTCAGTTTCATGTGGTTCATCACTAGTTCATGTGGTTCATCACATTCAATAGCTTGTAAGGATTCTATTCCATTCTTCCAGATCCTCTGTCCCATCACAACTGTTCCAATGATGCAAACTTCCATTCTAGTGTACCAGAGAGGTCATCCTCATGCTTCACCTAAGATTTCCTCCCCACTCTGTCTGGAAAGGAACCTCAACCATGTCCGCTACATTTCTCCACTCCATACCCCTTCCCCGAACAGGGATTGGGCTTCCCTTACCCCCACAAGCCTCCATATTTAACAGATTATTTTGCACCACTTTCACTGGGATCCTCCCTCAAAGACATTTTCCCTTCTCCTTCGTGTTTAGCTTTTAAAAAAGACTTCCCTCTTTGATGCCTCAGTCCACTCCAAATAATATCCCAACACCCTGTCCCCTTTCTCAGCCACCATTCCTTGCTAACGCAGGATGTAATCACGTGCCCTTTTTACCTCCTCTTGAAACCTTGCCATCTTTGATCCAAAGGCAACTGCACAATACCCAGCTCATATATTTGATATGAATGTTGCACGTGCTGGATTACTTTCTGCCTTGCTGCACAGGCAAAGACAGTATCAAAGGAAAGAGTGATACCAAAGTCACCAGCATGCTTCATCTATAGTAGCCAACTTCTGTGTCTCTTCAGAACTGTTCTGAGGAACTCTGAACAGAGTTAACTATTTCTTGAGACTGGTTCTGAAGAAAAGTCATACCAGATTTGAAACATTAATTTTGTTTCTCTCTTCATTTGCTGAGTTTCTCCAGCATTTTCTCTGTTGATTTCAGATTTCCAGCACATGCAGTACTTTGTTTTGATTTAATATTAGCGGTTGTTTGCACAGCTTCCAGAAGGAGAAGACGATGGTGAAGTTCCCCCAAGATGGCACAGGAAAATGTCTAGACCCCCATCAACAGACCTACCTGTCATTTTGTTTTTAAAAACAGCTCTTGGAAACAGTGCAAACCAGAGGGGTTTCAGGTCATTCTCACCAAACTGTCACCTGCCAGAGCAGGACTTGCTCTTGAAAGCAATAGGTGGTCATGCCACCCCATCAAGTTGAGTTGCAATGCGTTTTTATGCTGGTTCTCGTTGTGCAGAGCAGTTACCGAATTTTGCAAAATTTCCCAATCCTCAACCTACAAATGTATCAGAGTTGCCACGGACGCCATTTTCCCCAGAATGTTTATGTATCTCCCCATGATGACCGTCAAGTTATCTGGGCTGTGGAATTTTTCACCATCGTTGGCATCCCCAGGTGCACGATGTTATAGACCACACAGGTAATTTGAGAGCACCTTATCATCAACCTGCAGAATATGTTAACAGAGAAGGGTTAGACTTGTGTGGCGACAGGTGCTAGATTTTAGAAGTACACAACAGTTTATCCTGGGAGTTGCCATGATGCATACATACTACAGAACTTAAGTTGCTCCTCCTTCTTGGGTCACAGAGAGATAGGTTTAGGAGACAATCCTGTCCCAAATATGACTCATGACATTTTTATGAAGCTCTCAGAGTAAGCATATAGCAAAATATACAACATTATCCGTACTTCCACCAAGGACATGAGAGAACAGGTTTCAGGCCTTCACAAGATTGGGGGGGGGGGGGGGGGAGAGAAAGGGGAGAGAGAGAGAGCGCGCAAGAGCGAGCACAAGAGAGCGAGCGCGCCTGTGGGTGTGGGGGAACGTGCTGGATGCAGGGGAAATGGAGGATAAACAGTTATCTTCTAAAAATGAAAATGAAATGAGCATGTGAACCTGGTTACAGTTCTTGAACATTTCTGCCGCTGAGTAAATGCTTTGTTATCCACACAAGCGTATGCTTGGTATTTTCAGGGTGATCCTACTTTCAAGTATCTTCACTTTATAAGTTCTACTTGCCATTAGGGAGAAGGCAGCAGTCAGAGAGACAGGGCACAAACAATGCATGGCACTAATGTAACATTTCTTTTAAGGCTTCATTCAGCATGATAGCCAAGTTATGCAGTTAAGTCTATTGTTATAGGCTGCAGGTTGAGAGTATTTCTGAGGCATTTCTTTTTTACCCTTCCATCATGGGTTGTGCCTTCAACATTGAGATCATATAGACTGCTAAACTCCCACAAAATGCTCGAGTAACCTGTACAACAGCATTTAATTTATGAGAATTAGCACTTTTATGCAACATCCCTTGGCAGGCCACTGTGCAATGAGGGAAAGTGGACATGTGAACTACCCACTGTATACCTCCTAATCTTGAGCGGTAGTGTGCTCCCTTCAAAAGCTGATAGAACGAATGAAGCTTTCCCTCTAGAGATACGAATTTATCACTGATGTCATTTTTTTTTTTACAAAGTGGGTGCTAATGTGGAAGATCTGTGCAGGTCAGGCCTTACCATAAGCCTTGCAAATTGAGGGTAACACATTGCTGAGGCTAAATCAAAATCCAATGAGCCTTCCCCAGGAAGGCTTAAGTCCTCTTCATAGTGATTCCATGTAGTGCTTTCTTCAATTGCTTATACTAGCAAATTTATTTAGGGCTCTTGTGGTGCAATGGCAGCATCCCTAACTCTGGGCTAGAAGGTCTGAGTTCAAATCCCACATGCCATAACATGTCCAAACAGGTCGATTAAAAGTAGCTATAAGCAACACTTTGGTGCTGTCATCTAAGTCACAGTTCAAGGGCCTGTGATGTCAGCTGCTTACAAGAAATGAACAATGCACGGTCATTACCACGTCTTTCATCCTTGGGATGTCTGAGAAAAGTACTCATTTATCAACTGGGCACACATTCACCACGTCCAACAGCAACGACAGAACAAAACAGAGACAATTTAAGAGTGCAAGTGCATGTGTATTTACAAAATGCAAGAAACTTTAAAATGATGTGTCACTTGTGGCACCCATGTGTTCTCACTAAGTATTGTTTTCTTCCTTTGAAGGTAACCAGACACACATATACTGGAGCCAGCTTGATAACATTGGTGGACTCCTCCATCCATTGATCCAGCTTACAGACTGACTCTGACAAATCTGACTGCTGTTTCTATGCCTTTGACAAAATCATTCATTGCCAAGACCAATGAACTGTCTTCTGCCTAGGTCTCCAGCATTTCTCTCAGTGCTAAAGACTTGGAGCATTTCTTCCTTGGCCAGCTGCAGAGACATGTCAGTGATGGGCTCACCAGATTTTGCTCCCAAGTCTAGACTATGCAGAGAATCCACTGTGATGAAAGTCTGGGGTGGTAGAGGGTGCAGGTGAACTCTTTACTGATGCATCTTCTCAGGGGTGAGACTGATGGTCTTTAGCACTCACTGCTTCAGAGCAGTGGTGCCTTGGATGCTGCTAGTGCCTGCACAAGAAAAGATACAGCTGGGTGTGTAGAGGGATAAAAACTTGCGCAGATTAAGAATAAGTTACTGGTGATGGTACACACTACAGCAGGTCTCAGTGTCTCAACTCTGTGCTCTTCTACAGCTATAATCTAACATATTCCCTCAGAGAGCATGAACAAACTTATGTCCACTACACTCCACCAGTCTTCACTCTTCTAGCCTGGTTGTGATATTTTTCCTGCAATGACACAAAGGGAGGGATGAGTATGTTGGAGATGGATGGGAGATCTAATAGTGGTGGTGTAGGGCCAGAAGTGGTGAGATGTCCCCAGGACAAGATGGGTTTGCATATTGGGACAATGAGGTTTTGAGAGAATACTGAAGGAACATGATGCATGCAATAGGGAGTGTTGCAGTCCATGAGCCTGACGGGAGGGGTGTGCAGTGGTAGGGTTAGGGTGAGTGGTGGTGATGTTGAGTGTGAGGGAGCAGAGAGATGGTGGCACTTATCCTTCTAGAACACAGACAATCATTACTATCTTCCTGTGCTGCTAGGTACTTCTTTACACCAAAGATACTGCACTGATCAGGCCATCATCTCTGTCCAGGCTGTCTGAGGCTGTGGCACGGCCACCTTTGTCAGTCAGCGGGAAAAGTTATTGTTCTTCTCTCCATCACTACCTCCAGATCCCTTTTGGGAAAGTAGGGTAATGGCTTCCCTACCTGGGCCATGTATTTGACAACAAAGGTTGAACATTATAGTCCCAAGGCTAGTTCCTAGCTTGCAGTGTCTGAACTGATATGGAGCTGAGGTTTAATTATGATGTTAATGATGTGAACACCATGAAGTCCTAGCAGGGGTGAAACTCTACCCCTTTCCTAGCATAACATTTCATGGGACAGGCAATGAGGAGGCCAGTTGCATGAGTAATGAGATAAAGAGCAGATGATTACATGACAAAACAACAGGGGCCATGGCAGACCTGGCGCCATGAATCTCACTTGAAAAGCACAGTTTCAGATCTTGCCCTGTTAGGACTTGACCGGGAAGAGTCTGCCAATAATTGACTTCCACTGTTCCAGATGCTTCACAAATATATAAACAACCAGTTAAATCACTAAGACGGTCAATTTGATGACTGATTGCTATTCAGGATAAAAGCAATTCATACCAGGTTTCATCAATAACAAAAATAACTGTCTTGGAAATACACATTCTTTAAATAATGGCAGAGAGAAAAGGTGCTAATCTACTACAGTGCAAGTTAAACCATATTCTCTTAAAACCCAAATATACACACACTTACACTCATTCATGAATAAGATGGACAAAAGACAGAGTTTGATGTTCTCTGCTTGGTAGCTCTGAAAATTCTGGCCGCACTGCTCCCACCAGTTTGCAGCAAACTTCAACCTCAACAAATCTGAGGTATGTCACAGTAGTTCTTTCTTAACCCAAAAACTCCCGATGCTCCTGACTCAATAATGTAATAATTTCACTGTCCAACAGCTACATTGTCTTGTAGCACTAAAGATGTGTACCACTAAATTTTGCAATTTGCAAAACTTAGTACAGTTATTCAACTATACAGCAGTGTCTGACTTGCATTCCACCTCACTGACCAAAAAAGGAAAACTATGCGGTCCCTTACACCCATCATGATCCATCTGGTCCTGTATGATGAACTCTTCTATCATGCCGTTTCTCCATATTCCACCCTATCACAGACTTTCCTTTGTCTTTGCCCCACTAACTCCTTGTTCAAAATCTATTCCGTCTCTAATTTTTACCAAATAAAAACCCGAAGAACTGCGAATGCTGTAAATCAGGAACAAAAACAAAGTTGCTGAAAAAGCTCAGCAGGTCTGGCAGCAACTGTCAAAGAAAAAACAGTTAACGTTCGTCAAAAGGGTCACCGGACCCGAAACTTTAACTCTGTTTTTTCCTTCACAGTTTCTAATTTTTTACCAGTTTTGATGGAAGATCAGCGACCTGAAGCTTAATTCTGTTTCTCTGCAGATGCTACCTGACCCTCGAGTATTTCCAGCATTTTCGGTTTCTTTAAAAAATTTCTTTTCTTCCATCTAGATGTCCAGAATATTGAATGGATGAGATTGAAAACAGAGAGTTCAGTACATCAATGTTATATATGTGAACTGAAAAAAACATTTGATTTTCTTAACATATTTAAAATTAAGGTGATAGGGGTCCAGTTAGGAAGGAAGACTATTTCCAGTGGTTGAGGGTTTAGAACGACAAATATGTTGTGATTAAATGCAAGAGAGCAGAAGAAATATTTTTCACACAGGTGAGTGAGTTTGTGGTATGTACAATATATGCGGTTTGCTTAAATGGGCCACTCCTATATTGTAACTTCAATGACTACCAATATAGCAGTATTTCTCTTTAAATGTACCATACTTACGTGGAAATCCAGCTTGCCTCATCAACTTCTTTTTAGAAAGGACTTTCATTGCCTACAAAGGAAATTTAATGTGAAACTTTAAAATTTAAAACATGAATAAACTTTAGTTTCATAAAACAAAATAAGAATCTGTAATTCTGAATTCCAGAAAACACCGAAAAATGTAGTTATATTCATTGTAACATATTAAACAATATCTTACTGAAATTGGATTTCAGTCGTGTTATGCTGTGGCCAATTATCCACCAAAAAATAATCAAAAATATGACATTCTAGATCTTCAAACTGTTTAACTTGCAGCAAAATCATACTTAAAAAGTAATTAAATATAAAATACCGAATATTAAATAAAAATAACTTTACCTGGTATACCATTAAACTTTACAGCGTTTGAATATACTTGTCCAGAAATATAATTATTTCAGCATTAACCTATTGGTATCACTATAGCTTTATTTATACTATGTGAGAAGATACATTTATCGACACGAGACTAAATAAGTTAGATGACAAATAAAATCAGAGAGCTAGTGTTGTCAGAAATACTTTATCATAATGAAGAAATGGGTAGTTTGTTCTGCACACAATTCAATCATATCTTGGAATCATGTAATGACTGCTTCGTACTAGATCTGAACAGTTTGTTTTCCCAGATAAAAATATTTCTTCTGGATTTATATTAGATTTCAAGTTGCTCTTATTACTTATGAGAATTGGATGAACATGATTTTGCATCAACTTATGAATAATTTGACAATTCTTCTTGGTTTAGAACCTCCAGCAAGAGAAACGTTTAATTCATTCAGCACATACATAGTAGGTGTTATCATCTTCGTTGTATGCCAGTTTGACAACTCCATAGGAACCCTGCACAAAAGAACATATAAATTCAGAGAGACAATTGCGGTATAATTCCTCAATTAGAACCAAATACTTCACAAAATACGCGTAAAATAATTCCTTGTCAGAAGTAAGGCTGCTTTTGGAAACAAGAAATGGAGGTTACATTAGTAGAACATCAGAATTAACTGATAACTCTTGCATAATTATTCATCGCATGGATATTAAAGTCAACAAATGCTGTGAATGTTAGTTAAGAAGATATAAGTACCTCAGCTGGGATGGTAAGGTAGTCCACCAGATATAGGGCTCCCAAGCAATCCACAAAATTGTTTATTCCAGCTGCCTTGCTACAGAGGGTTCATGCAAAGGTTAGACAAGAGGGGAAGAAAGTATTGCTGGTATGCTCAATTTCCAAATACATTTTTTTTTTGCCCTCTGGTAAAGCTTTCCTGGACAGAAGGGGAGTGGACGCTTACATGGCTCGATATAGTACCCAAATTCTGTTTCTCACGCTGATTATCTCCAAAAATAATTACTTCACATTTCTAATACCCAATATCAAACTATAGCTGCCAAGACAAACATCATAAAAGCATGGTTAAGAGTATTTAAGAACAAGCTTGTTAACATAAAACTTCTGTAATTTTTATGCTCACCTTTCCAATTTCATCTTTTAATTTGTACTGGTTTAACTGCACACAATCCTGTACACAAAATATACAAGTAAACATCAATAAATGAAATATTATTAGAACACTGGCTGCTAGAGCCATGAAAATTTAATAAAATGGTCAATTAATCATGCCTCAGTGGCTTTTAATTTTCAACTTCATGGCGTGTCAGCATTTTCACTCATCCTAAAGCAGGTGACACTATTAAAATTGTATAGATTTCCATGCACTAATCAAGATGACCTTAATCCGAGGGAACGTCCGATGTTCTTATACAAAAAAAAGCTGTTAATTCAAGCCAGTCTAACTTGCAAGAATTTTCAAAATGTTTTCAAATTTGATTTTATCATGTCATTTTCTGTAATACAATGTTGAAATACCGACTGAGTCTGAATTACTCACTTTTCCTGGACTATTTTGATATGTTAGTATGCAAGTGCAGCAAGTCATTGGGAAAGCTCATGGAATGTTAGTGCTTATTGCAAGGGGACTTGAATCCAAATATAGGGAGGTTATTATTTTGAAAGTTCTGCAATATTAAGAGGATACTCCAGGATGGGGAATGTATGAACATAACATGAGCATACAAATTAGGAGCAGAAGTAGACCACATAGTGTCTTGAACCTGTTCTGCCATTCATGAGAGATGATCGGATTACTCCATTGATTATTCTTACAAACCCCCATCAACCTTTCACACTCCTGTTCATCAAAAATCTATGTCTGCCTTAAAAATATTCAAAGGCTTTCATGCAAAGCCTTTTGACAAAGAATTCCAAACAGATACACCATCTGAGGGAAAGGATTTCTCACTTCTGTATTAAATGGACAGCCCCTTAATTTCCAAGTGATTCCCCAATTCTAGACTTCCCCACAAGAAGAAATATCCTTCCATATCTATCTGTCAAAAGCTCTCTGGATCTTACTTGTTTAATCAAGTCACTTCTTGCTCTTCTAAACTCTGTCAGATGCAAGCCTAATCTGTTCAATCATTCTGTTCTATGCACTAGTCTAGTAAATCTTCTCTGAACTGTCTCCATTGCATTTGTATCCTTCCTTAAAAAAGGAGACCAATACTGTACACAGTACTTCAAATAGGGTCTCACCAACATCCGGTTTAACTGAAGCATAACCTCCTTATATTTGGATTCAAGTCCCCTTGCAATAGGCACTCACATTCCATGAGCTTTCCCAATTACTTGCTGCACGTGCATACTAACATTTTGAGATTCATGCACTTGGACAGCCAAATACTAAGCATCTCCAAGAAGCCTCACTGCCAAGCTTGATCTTGTCCAGACACTTTGCATCCGGAATCAACAATGATAAGCAGCAACTTGACAGATTAGTCAGTAAACCCAGCAAGAACAATGGTTATACAAATGCATCCAAATCAGAGCTTGTGATTTGAAATCCCAGAATTCAATAAATATGTTAATTGGTGGGACAGATCAGACAGTTACTGTGCCTACCAGACTGCTGTAAAACTCAAATGGCTGATTAACATCATTCAGTTGATGGGAATCTCCTCACACAAGAGATCTCCATTCCCGTGCCATACAAAAGGTTGACTCCTACAGAACTTTGGGTGACTGAGGTTGAGGAACAAATACTGTCTTGTAAGTGTAATTCATACGATTGTAATAAATACGAACAGTGGAGCAGCTTTGAATCAATAAAGGTTTCTGGAACCAACCTGGTACAATTCTAGTAGATGTAATCAGATGTGATGTCACAATATCAGCCTTTTTAGTTATAATCCTTTGGTATAATGCTCAAAAAAGTTTAACTGCACACAATACTATTTATGAAAGAACATTAAAAAATGAACTAAACACAAGTACTTACATATTGATAATGCAGGCAACCTGACAGATTTGTCAATTGCACATCTAACTGAAGAGGTATAACTTCAAGTCCACATTCACACTGAGCCTGAAATACCTTGGTACAAAACTAAGATGCAAAAAAAATCACTTAAAGCAACAAAATAAACACAGTGGACACTGGCCATTCTGACATCTTGGTCGTCCATCCAAATAAAAAAAACAGTTTCTGCCATTACGAGAGTCAACCAAATTCAACGGGTGAAATATCCTTAATAAAGCAACTGCTGCCTCATTTTTCATTTTTGGTATCAGAGCAAATCATTTTATCAATCCAGTCTATCGCTGCAAAATTCCATAGAAACATTGTGAATAATGCCCAACTACAAGCAGATCCTCCAAGCAAATCTCAACTCTATAATGCATCCTCCACCCTAGCAGTAATTCACTGAACCTACAGAATACGGTTTCAATTTAACGTCACAAAACACAGCTTTCAATTCTACCAAGGTACTTCAGTCTGGACTCTAGAGTACACAAACTTGTATGAACTGAAGTATATGAATCATATCACTTCTAAATTACCACAACCCTTCATCACACGAAATTCCTCAGCTTACTGCATCCAGAATACCATACAGAGGTGGATTGCTATGGTGCAATAAATAAAGATATATTGAATAGAGTTTACTAAGAGTTACCTGTCAACGTGACAACTTACTGAGAAACTAACTGGAAACTGAGACCATTCTTGACCGCAAAACTCTGACAAATTCATTGGGATTTTGCTCCCTTAATCGTGTTTATCTTTCTGAAGTATTGCTTGCAAAAAAAGCCCCTGAAAATTGACAAAGTGACTCGCTGTCATACTTTACCCCAAATCAATAAGTTGTTTCAAGTAAATTTAAGACGTTTTAAAATAGATTTTAGAAGATATTTGAGTAAAGGCTTTGATCTAAATAACTTTTTTCAGGAATTTATTTTCTACACATGCTACTTCATCACATTTTTTCCTTTCAATTTAAACTTATTAACTTTTGTGGAAACTTGTGATAAATTGATGATATGGAAGAATCATGGAATCCTGACAGGACAGATAGAGGCCATTTGTTTGCACCTACCCTCTGTAGAGCATTCCATCCAGACCCATACTATCACCCTATCCTTGCATTTACCATGGCTAATTTACCTAGCCGGCAAATCCCTGGACCCTATAGGGCAATTGCAGCATGGCCAATTCACCTAACCTGCACATCTTTGTGACTGTGGAGGGAAATCAGGGCACCCATCAGAAACCCACACAAACACAGGCAAAAATGTGCAACCCCAAAGACAGTAACCCAAGGCTGGAATCAACCCAGGGTCCCTGGTACTGAGGCAGCAGTGCTAACTTTTGTGCCACCGTGCCGCCTGCTACAGCCCACAAACATCAGATGTTGATTCTGTAATCTTTCAAATTATATAGAGGTTGGCATTTGGCAAATTTTAATATTAATTCCCATCTGTTTTCTAATTCTACATCATCTTTTACTAAATTGCTTTTAAATTAAAAGAAAAGGTGGTCCACTGATTCCACCTAGTGGTCACTGTACATGCAGTTCAACTTCCTGCTTCATTACTTTGTGACAAGATTCATGCTCAGACTGAAATCATGTGGTACTCAAAAATATTTATGAAGAGAAGCCTCAAGAAGACCTAAGTCAAAGCTGCACTGAGTTAACTGAGGTACTGATAGCACAAAATAGACTTCAGGTATCTGACCGAAGGTAAATTAATCATAGTCAGAGTCATACAGCATGGAAACAGACCCTCTGGTCCAACTGGTCCACGCCAACCAGACATCTCAATCTGACATAGTCCCATTTGCCAGCATTTGGTCCTTATCCCTCCAAGCCCTTTCTATTCATATACCCATCCAGATACCTTTTATATGTAATTGTACCCACGTCTACCATTTCCTCTGGCAGTTTATTCCATACATGCACCATCTCTTGTGAGAAAAAGTTACCCTTTGGGTCCTTTTTAAATCTTTTCCCTCTCACTTTAAACCTATGCCCTCTAGTTTTGGACTCACCCACCCTAGAGAAAAGACTTTGGCTATTCACCCTATTCATGCCCCTCATGATTTTATAAACCTCTAAAGTCACCCCTCAGCCTCCAATGCTCCAGGGAAAAAAAGCCCCTGCCTATTCAGCCTCTCCCTATAACTCAAACCCTCCAGTCCAGACAACATCCTTGTGGATCTTTGCTGCACCCACTCAAGTTTAACAATACCTTTCCTATGGAAGGGCAACCAGAATTGTATGCAGTATTCTAAAAGTGGCCTCAATGTCCTTACAGCTGCAACATGACGTCCCAACTCTTATACTCAATTTCCTAACCAATGAAAGCAAGCATGCTAAACACCTTCTTCCCACCCCGTCTACCTGTGACTCCACTTTCAAGGAAGTATGCAAGTGCACCCCAGTCGCTTTGTTTGGCAGAACTCCCCAGGGCCCGGCTATTAATTATATGAGTCCTGCCCTGGTTTGCCTCATATTCTGCTCCTCATTCTAATTAGCAACCTCTGTTAGAAGCACATGTGCTTAATCATCAAGTGGGTAGGATCCTGCTTGGCTGTGCCAGCTCTTGCAGTTGACAAGACCACTGATATCCTGAGTTTTGGCTCACACATCAAGAACTAGTGCTTGGCGCCTATGTAATTTTGACACACCGTATTTGTGCACACTGGAGAGACGGTTAGGTGGGGTAAGAGAATATAGGAGAAGGAAGTGTGTACACAAGGAGAGGGGAAAAAATACTAATACTGAGGTACCAATATTAAAAAGTGATTCATTGTATGTGGTTTCACACTACTAGTTGAATATAAGCTTAGAAAATAAAGAATTGGAAAAAACACTCAAAAGACACTAATCAACCAAGAAGAAGCTAAGCATTAGTTGGCTTAAAGCACAGAAAGATAGGAAGAGACAGAGAAAAAATAAAAGATTGTGGAGCAAATGCAGCATATTCGGGAAAGACCGAGTGTTTTTGTGATATTCAGAATAATGAAATTAAACCATTGAACAAAAGCACTACAGACTGGAACAGTAAATAATGCAGCAGAATTGAATAGGAAGTGATACACAGCAGCTTACAACAGTAAATACGGACACAAATATGAAACCAAAAGTTAACAGGAAGTAAAGTTTTGCAGACAGTATTTTATCTTTTTGAAGGTACTGACACTTGCGGCACACACTCCACAAAGTTCCCTTTAGTAACTTATCCAAAAGAGCTATTTTTCAGGTGATGGTTCAGGAGTAAATATTGCAAGGCTATGAGTACATCCTACACTAACTCAATGCCTACAGGTGAATTTTCTAACAATGATTATCATAATTATTAGCATGGGAATCCTGGCGATTTTTCTACCCCAGGCTGGTAAAGAGCTGAAAGCAGTTATAGCCCTTCAAATATTATTTGGATTCAGATCAATTGACTCAGCATAAATTAAGTCTATTTTCCCAGGAGTATCAGAGGCTAAGGGAGGGGACCTTAGAGGTTTATAAGATCACAAGGGACATGGATAGGATGAATAGCCAAGGTCTTTCCCCAGGGTAGGAACATCCTAAATTAAGGGCATAGGTTTAAGGAGAGAGGGGGCAGATTTAAAAGGGACCTAATGGCCAACTTTTCCACACAGAGGGTGGTGCGTGTATGGAATGACCGGCCAGAGGAAGTGGAGGAGGCTGGTATAATAACATTTAAAAGGCATTTGGATAGGTACATGAATAGGAAGGGTTGAGGGATATGGGCCAAATGCTGGCAAATGGGACTAGATCAGTTTAGGATATCTGGTTGGCATGGACGAGTTGCACCAAAAGGTCCGTTTCCATGGTGTACATCTCCATGACTCTAAGAGTTGAAACTTGAGTTAACAATGTGTGTGTGAATAGCAAATATATGGTTTTTCCCTTAGTTGGGCTTGTAAGTAAAGAAACCAACCAGCCAGTGTTGTACTAATCCATTTATCACAATTTTTACAGCTACATTGAGTGCACATTAAGGAAAAAGGAAAAGATGGCTGTATTCCCAAAGTCATAAAGGCTTTTTTAATATCCTGGCGAGCAGAAGATCTGTAGGAGTTGTGGGAACGAGCTGAAGATTCAAAAGACAGTAATATTTTCGTTTCCTTCTTAAGATATTTACTTCCAAATTCCGTCAGGAACCAGACATACAATCTCACAATCACAAATGTAACCTGCAGCTTCAGCACTGAAAAACCACAGCAGCATTTCAAGATTCTGCCCATTCAGCTGGGTAGGAGACAGGTTTCTGACTTGGGAAATCCAAGCGCTCTCATGGGTCAAGTGGGGAACGCTTCAAGTACACTAGTTGTGTCCAACATCTGTTCTTGGTGGGAGGAGTCTCCTGGCTGATCTGCGTTGGTTATATATGCAAAACCAAAAACAGAAATCAGCAATAATTCATGATACCAGCTTTTGCTACTCTGCCATCAACTGCTGAACTGTCTACAAGTTGTTTTTGACAAAATTGTTAAAGGACATTCTCAAAAAAGCTCTTCATACTAAAATATCACCTTATTTCAGATGATCACTAAATTCTGGTCATGCCTGAAGAATAGAAAGCAGGTACTAAATAATGCATTTGTATTTTTTTTTCAAGCATTTGCAGAGGAGGACTGTGTAGGTGAAAGTGGCTGAGGTCTGCGTAGGTCTAAGACTAATTAATTGATTGTGTGTAGGTGGATAATTGATTTGATTGGTTCAGTGAGTAACTATGCAAGATGGGTAGCTGACTGCAGGTCATCGAGCAGATTGATAGGAGCCTGGATAAGTGACTTTACAAGCTAGGGAATATAACACAGAAGATTGGATGGCTCACAGAAAGGTCTGTAGGATTTACATTTGCATTTGACCAAAAGCCACATTATAAAGAAAATAACTTCACTAAAAATGGAGGGTTGCCAGACCTGTTAACGACCATAGAACTGATGCGAATAATTCTGCACTTGTAATCAGATTGTACAAAGTTTCACACATCCTCAACACAAGACTCCAAATGTTTAAAATTAACTTTGTTTTTCTTCGTAAATGATCGCCCATTTTCAAACACTGTTTCCTGAGCTAATACTAAAAGGCAGGCCGCCAAAGCCCTTGATGTTTGAATCCAATGAGGTATGAATCGTGGCTGATCTTTCCTTTTTTCAGCAGGAGATGAAGTGCGCTTGGCTCATGATAGCTCACCACAAAAGCCAAACTGCATTATGATTTAAACTATGATCATCTAAGCTCTAGTGAAGACCATAAAGATACAAGAACAGCCATTTGGCCCATTGAGTCTGCTCTGCCATTTGATCATGGCTGATGTTTTCAAACCCATTCTCCTGCCTTCTCCCCGTAATCCTTGATCTCCTCACTAATAAAGATTCTACGTATCTCTGTCTGAAAGACAGTCAATGACTTGGCCTCCACAGCCTTCTGTAACAATGTGTTCTGCAGATTCACTACCCTCTGGTTGAAGAAATTCCTCCTCATCTCAGTTCTAAGGAGTTGCCCCTTCACTCTAAGGCTATGCCTTCTGGTTCTAGCCTCTCCTACTAGTGGCAAACCTTCTCCACGTCTACTCTATCCAAGTCTCTGTCTTGCCTTCATTGCTCAATCCTTTGAGTATAGGAGTTGGGAAGTTATGTTGAGGTTGTACAGGACATTGGTGAAGCCTCTTCTGGAATACTGGATCCAGTTCTGGTCGCCCATTTATAGGGAGGATATTATTAAGCTGCAGAGGGTTCAGAAGAGATTTACCAGGATGTTGCCAGGTATGGAAGGTTTGAGTTATAAAGAAAGGCTGGTTAGGCTGGGATCCACTGGAGCATAGATGTTGAGAGGTGACCTGATAGAAGTTTATAAAGTAATGACAGGTATAGATAGTTAATGGTAGGTGCCTTTTCCCTAGGATCGGGGATTTCATGACTAGGGGGTACATTAAGGTGAGGGAAGACAAATTTAAAAAAAGACTTGAGGGGCAGATTTTTTTTTTTTAAACAGAGGGTGGTTCACATGTGAATGGACTTACTGAGGAAATGGTGGATGTAGGTACAATTACAATGTTTAAAAACATTTGGATAGGTACATGAATAGGAAAGGTTTGGAGGGATATGGGCCAGGAGCAGGTAGGTGGGACTAGTTTAGTTTGGGATTATATTTGGCACAGACTGATCAGACTGAAGGGTTTGTTTCAATGCTGTATGACTCTGTGTCTCGGTTCTAAGTTTTAGTGAGATCTACCCCTCCCCCCACCTCATCCTTTTGAATGCTACTGAGCACAGACCCAGAGTCCTCAACTGTCCTTCATATGACAAGGACTTCAACCCCAGGATCAATCTTATAAATCTCCTCTGGACCCCCTCCAAAGCCAGCACATTCTTCCTTAGATATGGGATCCAAAACTGCTCACAATATCCCAAATGCGTCTATTTTTCTGACCAAAGCGCATATTATCACACTTTCCCACAGTATATTCTATCTACCACTTCTCTGCCCACTCTCTTAGCCTATCCAAGTCCATCAGCAGCCTCCCCCTCTTCTTCCTGTCCCTCCATCTGTCTTTGTATTATATGCAAAATTAGCAACAATACCATCAGTTCTTTTGTCCAGATTGTCAATGTACAACATGAATAGTTTTGGTTCTAACACAAACCCCTGGGAACTCTACTAGTCACTGGTTGCTATCCTGAAAAAGACCCCTTTATCCCCTCTCTCTGCCTTCTGCTAAGCCAATCCTTTATCCAAGCCAGTACCTTGTCCTTAACACCATGGGCTCTTATCTTGTTTAGCAGTCTCCAGTGTAGCACCTTTAGTACTTAAAGTTAATCATCATACCACCAAGCTTTCTCCAATTTTTGTCAACTCTCTTATGGTGTTCTTTTAACTGGTTTCCGGATGACATTTTCTAAGGCATTTGCAGATACTGTGCTAAACAGATCACCAGGAGTTACCTACAGCAACTAATTTGAACTACTACAATTTTCTCTGCACTCTGAAGTGTTTCTAATTACTATCAGCTGAATTTTTAACAATGTCAATTTTCTTCATTCTGATTCTTTCCTGAAGGTGACTCCTGCAACAGTTCAATTCCACAATGGTAGAAAAGCTCTAGCTTATGCAAGAAACTCTTTTTCATATGTAAACTAAGATTGTGTTAATAGGTGATTATGGTCTTAAAGCATTATGGAAGGTGCTTGAACCCTGCTGCTCTGGCCCTTCATTGTTCAAATGGACCCAGGTCAACATTTACAGCACAACTGGTGGGAGCAACTAATTGACACAGACTGGAAAGAGAAATATGAATTCTCTGGTTTGTTTTTGGCTGAATACTATATCTGACGTGATCTTCTCCATTAACCAAGAAGTATCCAATCTTTTGGAGCAAGAGTCTAAAGTAAAGCCTAATTAAACTAGAATGAAATAAATAGTAACAGGTCATTTCACCACAGATGAACTATAAACTACATTTACCTGCTTTTGTTATACATCCCTTCCTCATAAAAATAAACTGATTTTGCTCTAAAGATGCAAATAATTCAGCATCCACAGTCATTTTTAGGAGCGAGTTCCAAATTTAAACTACTTTTGTCCGAAAAAAAATTTCTTGCTTTTATACCTATACGGTCCTGCTTTAATTATACCCTCTTTTACTGGAGTCATTACGCAATTATAAACAAAAATGCATTAAGAATATAAACTGCCCAACGTGTAAAAAGGAACACAAGAACCCACTCAACACTGTCCCTATTTTTAACCATAGGAGGGGCACAGCATTAGTGCAAAAGTCACGTCTGAGGCACTTGCAACCATCTTCAACCAGAAGTGTCAAATGGATGACCTGACAATATTTCGACAATCCCACTGAAAACCTGTGCTCCAGAACTTACCACACCCTGGGTTAACCTGTTCCAATACAGTTTCAACACTGGTATTGACCCAGCAATGTTGAAAATTGCACAGGTATGCACAAAAAGGACAAATCCAATCCAGCCAATTATTGCTCAATCATCAGAAAAGTGATAGCAGGGGCCAAAAACAGTGCTGTCAATCTGACCGAGTATGGCACCAAGGAGCCCTCTTCAGCTTCTTCATCAATGACCTTTCCTCCACCGTAAGATCAGAGTGGGGATATTCACTGATGTCTGCACAATGCCCAGCACTTTTTGCGACTTCTCAGATACCGAACCTGACCAAGACCAAATGGAGAGATCTGGACAACAATTAGGTTCGGGCTGACAATTAGCAAATAATATTTGTGTCACACAAGTGCGAGGCAATGACCATCTCCAAGAAGAGAAAATGTGACCATCTCCTCTTCGCATTGAACGGCACTGCCATTGCTGAATCCCCCACTATCAATATCCTGGGGGTTACCATTGAACAGAAACTGGGACAGTCATAGTAATACAGTGGCTCAAACAAATTAGAGGTTAGGAATTCTGAGGTGAGAACCATATCTCCCAACGACTGTCCACTATGTACAAGGCATGAGTGCAAATGGAATACTCCCCACTTACTTGGATAGGTGTAGCTCCAATAACATTCTAGCACACCACCCAGGACAATGCAGCCTGTTTGATATGCCCCATTGACCACTTCCAACATCCACTGTGGAAGAAATGTGTACCATTTACAAGTGGAATGCAGTAGTTCAGTCAGGCTGCTTAGCACATTCCAAATCTGTGACCGCTATCACCCAGAAGGGTAGAAACACCATCACCTTCAAGTTTCCTTCCAAGTCACAGAAAATCCGGACTTTGGTCAATATTCTTTCAGTGTTGCTATGTCAAAATCCTGGAACTCCCTCCGTAACAGTACTGTGGGTGCACGTACTCCATAAACTACTGCTGTTTAAGAAACTGAGTTACCATCACCTGCTCAAAGACAATTAGAAATGGACAATAAGTGCTGGCTGAGACAACTACATCCTCACCTTGTGTGTAAATAAAACAAACACCCATGCATGTGCACATACACTCAAAACTGACATGCAAAAATATTGCTGGCCCCCTTTACCTTACTGGTCCTTATGCTCAACTTTCTGACCTGAACTAGCCTGCATTTCTTGACAACACTTGTTCTCTCCAACTCACTTTGCCTTTGATGTCTTTTCACTCACCTCTGTTGTTGCCACCTCCCTTTCTGATTTAATTAATGGAATGAGAGTGTGGGGTTGGGCTGGGGTGATGCTGGGTGAAACTGTTGTTGTAAGTGATATTTAAATCTGTTTCTACTCCTTAAAAATTTTCCATTTTCATATTTACAGATTGCCAGACCAAAACAGTAATGAATAGCACAACGTAGCATACCAAAGGCTTGTAACAAGGTGAAAGTTAGTTATTCTAAAACCCACACAAATTAAAAACGGGAGAGAAAGGGGAACCACACGCAAATTCCCTAAATTACTTATGAAAATTTACTCAGTGTCACCAGAGAAAACTCACCTTCCACAAATGGAAGGAAACATGAGCAGCTGTTCCTCTAATCACAGACTCATGTTTGTACTGATGAGGCATGGGATAGAAACATTCTGGGAAGTGCAGGGCAAGTACGTGCTGGCATGGAGGTACTTGCTGAAAGCTGGGGCCCTTGGCTAAGAATGAGGGGCCTGGGGGCTGGGAACAAGAGCTGTGGCCAGTAGGGGGATCCAGGACCAAGAGCAGTATTTTTGCCAAGATGGTGGTCTGCTCACTAGGAAGAAGGAGGCTGCAAGTGTGTGGCAAAGACAGGAGAGCTACAATGGGTCTGAAGGAAGACAGGGAATTCGCAAGATGATTGGGGATAAATAGAGAGGCTGCAAAAGGGTGGGAGGAGACAGGGTATGGAAGGAGTGATGTGGCCACTGGGTGTGTGGAGAGACAGGGGAGATGGGGAGATG
>NC_063355.1:23839534-23878400 GCF_021869965.1 Rhincodon typus | reverse complement strand
AAAAAAAAAGAGAGAGAGGGAGGGTCATCACAAGAGGAAGAGGGGGTCAAAATTGATCAAAATTAGCCCTCAGGAGGAGTTCGAGAAATGAAACGTACTTTGCGTCCCGAGTAAAACAGACTGCATTGATATATACAGCTGTCTTTAATAATCGATCAATCAAAAATCAAGCATCAGCAGTATTCTCAGTTTACAAGCCAATGAATGTTTCCACTGAACTGGTGACTGTACTAGATTTTGTTACTACAAGTCAAAGTGGGGCATCTTACCCATTGCCTGAAGTACGAATGCAATTAATGCCACATTTTGGAACAAAAGTTTGGAACACATTTTGAAAAGACAGATACTTATTTTAATAATATGACATTTATTTTGCAGGCACTTCAGGCTTGTGTCACATGATACAGTTATAACGTTTAGAAGATACTTAGATAAGTACATGAATAAGAAATGTTTGGAGGGATATGGGCCATACACAAGCAGGTGGAACTAGTTTAGTTTGCGATTATGGTTGGCATGGACTGGTTGGACCGCAGGGTCCGTTTCCTTTCTGTATGACTCTAAAACCTTACCAACAGCTTTTCAGAAATTGTTTAAGATACTAAAGGATTTTTTTTTTCATTTTCTCCTCTGACGGAGACTGTGGTTTGGATGTGAGATTGGCAAGATTGGAGACAGCTGGTGGTTGTTATGGGGTTGGGGGATGGGAAGACAGACAGACACAAAGCTAGTTAGCCTTTAGAACACTACCTTTTTGACTTGTGATCTTAAACTGCTCTGCCAGACAATGAAGGCCTTCTGCTTTTGCTTCAAGACATCATTTATGTTTTCATTGTATCATTCCCTGTGATTAATGATTCTTGAACCCAATAGTCTAGTACAGCTGACTTCATTTGGCTGTTCTGGAACTAAGTTGACTCCGTGAAGATTTTCCAGATTGGTTATGCATGGTACTTAAAGATTCCCTCTCTTCAATTGAGCTGCTTCAAGGTTGAGACATTTGTCTATCTTCTTTTTGGATTTTAGGTCTCCATAAAATCCCTACAGTGTGGAAGTAGTCCATTCATCCCACTGAATCCACACTGGCCCTCTGAAGAACATCCTACCCAGACTCTAACCCCATAACCCTGCATTTCCCACGGCTAACCCACACACCCTTGGACACTACAGACAATTTAGCATGGCCAATCCACCTAACCTACACATCTTTGGACTGTGGGAGGCAACTGGAGCACCCAGAAATCCACACAGACAAGGGGAGATTGTGCAAACTCCACACAGTCACCCTAGGCTGTAATCGAATCTGGGTCCCTGGCGCTGTGAGGCAGCAATGCGAACCACTGAGCCACCCCAGGTCTTGAGATATCAATGTTCGTCACAGATCAAACAATTCAAAGTCAAGCCCAGCAGGTATCAGTCTCCTGCATGGATCAAATGACACAGACATTCCTTTGATTTTTTTTTTGGCTCGATCAATAACATAATCCAGGAGGTGCCATCACTTCGATCTAGGATGCTTTCACATGGTTTTGCATTTCTCCACAAGTGCTGTAAAGAACACTTCCAACAACTCAACCATGAATCCAGTGACATTTTAAATTCTGCAGGTTATCCAAGTAGCCTGCAGTACAATCCATTGACGAATTACAATTGATGAAAGAAGTGCAACAAGCAATGGAGCTAGTCTTCACAACAAACCTCATTTACAGGCGACTGAATCAGAGATGCAGACACTAGGGCATCGGGGGGAGGAGACAGGAGGGTGTGACTGCAAGTCAGACCTGTATGAAAATACAGCATGTATTGATGGAGAAGCCTCAACCTTCAACTCAGAACAAAAGGAATGAGCTGCTTGCTGTCTGTGTGGTTGTGGCAAAAGACTGCAATGGAGATGAGCAAACTGACCGTGACATCATAGAGCAGGATGTCATTCAAGCGGGACAAGTGAAAAGGAATGTGATAGTGATAGAGACAGTATGGTCAAAAGAGTTGACACTGTTAGCTGAAGCCACAACTGGGAGCTCCAAAGGCTCTGCTGCTGTCCTGTTGCTACAGTTAAGAGTATCTCATAGCTGGAGAATAATTTGGAGGAGAAGGACGCAGACACCTTGGTCCATATAGAAACCAATGACACAGGGAAAACTAAGAATGCTGTTTTCTGAGAGAGTTTGAGGTCCAAATTAACAATGGGAAGAAGAGGACTGATTCACATGGCACTGGCATCAGTATTCAGGAAAAAAAGGTTGGGCCCCACATAAACTCGCCTGGGTCCTGGCAATGTGCTGATGAACTGCTTGACTGGGTTTGAGCTTATAGCTTTAAAGAAAAAATTTGGAGGGTGTTGCTCAATTGATGGGGAATTTGGAATTCTGAACAGAAAAGCCGAAACAACAAAACAAGTGTTGTCATTTGGGAAACAAAAGGGCAACCAAGCATTTATGGTAATAGTGCATCAGTGAATAATCTAAGCAAACAATAGTAATGAAATATAAAATTAAAGGCTTTTAATCTGAATATATGAATGATTCACAGTAAGATAGATTAACTAGTGGCACTAATAGAGAGAAAATGTTTAGGTTTCTTTGCCATTATAAAAACATAGTTAAAGGATGATTTGGTTTAGAAATAAATATTATTTCAGGTACAAAATATTTCAATTGACAGGCAAATTGGAAAATTAGGAGGAGTAGGTCTGATAGTAAAGGATGACTTAAGTAGTGAGAAGGGGTATTGATTCAGACGTTCAGGAAATAGATTCAATACGAGTTGAGACTAAGAATAAAGAAGGCCGTAAAGTGCTAGTCAGTGTAGTTTTTAGGTCCCATACAAATAGTTAGATCACTGATTAGAGCGTTAAATCGACATAACTGGAGCTTGTAACAAAGGCAATGTGATATGTGAGGGACTTGCATCTTCATATAGGCTGGCCCGTTCAAATCGGCAAATGAACTAGGAGATACACTTGTAGAATACTTTCATGAGTTTTCAGGAGCAATACATCGAGGATCTGACTGGGTTAAAAGCTAGTTTTGATATAGTATTGTGCATTGTGGCAGACTTAATTTGTAATTTGGTAAATGAGAAACTTGAAAAATGTGACCATAATATAAATGAATTTTTGATTAAATTTGAAAGTGATATATTCCAATCCCCAACAAGAATCTTAAAGTCAATTACATAGATATAAGGTGAAAACTGGCAAAAATTGATTGACTAAATAGAAAGGACGCAAAATAAAGCAATGGAAAACATTGAAAGAAACAATTCAAAACGTTCAACAAAAATACGTTCCATTAAAAAAACAAATTAGCAGGAAAGATCCATCCAGAATAGGAGAGTAAAATAGTCAGGGACATAAAAAGAAACTGCAAGAAATTTTACAAGGGCTTTACAAGGACCAAAAAGAAGAACAGCTAAAAGGAAATACTGGTCCCTCAAAGGCAGAAAAATAAGGAACGTTATGGAAAATGAGGAAAAAAATAAAAGTATCGAACAAATATTTTGTCTGTCTTTGCAGTAAAGGAAAATTATGAACTAGAAATAGAGAATAACCAACAGGTTAAAAAGATGAAAATTAACGTGAGGAAAATTAACGTCAGTAAAAAAAAAAATTATATTGTAGAAATATAGTGGACTGATCAAACATATCCCCAGGATCAGAAGGTCTACATGCTAGGATTCTAAAAGAGGTAACTGCAGAAATAGAGAATGCAACAGTTATCATTTTCCAAAATTCCTGAGATTTAGAATGGTGCCAACAGTTTGGAACTTCATAAATGTAATTCCATTATTCAAGAAATGGAGACAGAAATTAGGGAAATAAATGGCAGATAACCTGATAGTAGTCATCAGTAGAATATTGGAACCTTTAAGGACCGCATGACTGTAAGATATAGAAGCAGAATTAGGTCATTCAGCCCACCAAGTCTACTCCACAATTCGATCATGGCTGATATGTTTTTTGACTCCATTCTCCACGTAATCACTACACTACTAACTAATCAAGAACCTATCTACCTCTGCCTTACATACGATTAACGACTTGGCCTTCACAGCCTTCTGCAGCAGTGAGTGCCACAGATTCACCAGCATCTGGCTGAAGAAATCTCATCTCAATTATAAAAAGGTCATCCCGTCACTGTGAAATTGTACCTTCAGGTTCTAGTCTCCCCTACTACTGGGAACATCTTCACGTGCACTTTATCTAGGCCTCTCAGTATTCTATATATTTCAATGAGATACCCCTCATCCTTCTAAGCTCCATTAAATGAATCTGAGTTTTATTTATTACTGTCATGTACCGAAATAATGAAAATTGTATATATACAGCTTTGTGCACTGTACAGGCAGACTGTACCATACAATTGCATCAGGCAAGCAGAACGCAGTATTACAGCCGCAGCAAAAGTGCACGGAGAGAGAAAAAGAGAGAGAGATCAGAATTAACATTTGAGAGGTCCATTCGAAAGTCTGATAACAGCAGGACAGAAGCTGCTTTTGAATCTGTTCATGCATGTATTCAAGCTTTTGTATCTCCTGCCCGATGGAAGAAGGTGGAAGAGAATATAACCAGTGAGAGAGATGTCTTTGATTATGTTGGTTGCACCGTGGGGCGGCCCGTTGGTTCAGGGGTTAGCACAGCTGCCTCTCAGTGCCAGGGACCCAGGTTCGATTCCAAACTCAGACAACTGTCTGTGTGGAGTTTGCAAGTTCTCCTCGTGTCAGTGTGGGTTTCCACCGGGTAGTGCAGTTTCCTCCCACAGTCCAAATTTAGCATGGCCAATCCACCTAAATTGCCCATTTTGTTCAGGCATATGTAGGTTAGATGCATTAGCCACAGGAAAAGCAGGGTTACAGGGATAAGGTAGAGGGATGGGTCTAGGTGGGATGCTTTTTGAAGGGCAAGTGTGGACTTGATGGGCCGAATGACCTGTTTCCGCACTGTGTGGATTCTATGATTTCCCAAGGCAATGGGAAATGTAGATGGAGTCAATGGAAGGAAGGCTGGTTTGCGTGCTGGACTGGGCTGTGTTCACAGCCAAGTTTCAAGTTTCTTGCAGTCTTGGGAAGATCCCTGGGGTCATCTGTCTCAAAGGCCAGCATCCTTCCTTAGATACGGGGCTCTGCAGTCTGAACGCAGCCTTATACAGACTCTGCAGTTCATCTCTGCTCTTGTATTCTAGCCCTCTTGAAATGAATGTTAACATTTAAACTGCATTCCTAATTGCCAGCTAAACTTGCATGTTAACCTTAAGAGATCCCTGAACTAGGACTCCCAAGTCCCTTTGTGCTTCATATTTCTGAGCCTTTCCCATTTAGAAAATAATCTACGCTTGCTATTCTTCTGATCAAAGTGCATAATCTCTCACTTTCCCACATTGTATTCTATCTGCCACTTCTTTGCACACTCTCCTAGACTGTTCAAGTCCTTTGGCAGCCTCACTGCCTCCTCAACACGACCTATGCCTCCACCCAACTTTGTGTCATCTGAAAACTTAGTAACAATACCTTTGGCTCCTTTGTTCAAATTGTTAATGTATAAACGTGAATAACTGTAATGCCAACATGGACTCCTGCAGAACTCCACTAGTTAGCAGTTGCCATCCTGAAAAAGACCCCTTTATCACCACTCTCTGCTTTCTGCCAGTCAGCCAATTTTCTATCCATGCCAGTAGCTTGCCATTAACACCATGGGCTCTTATCTTATTTAACAGCCTTCTGTACAGCACCTTGTCAAAGGCCTTCTGGAAACCCAAATAAAACGTGTCCACTGGCTCTCTCTTGTCTAACTTGCTCATCACCTCCTTGAAGAATTCTAACAGATTTGTCAGGCATGACCTGTCCGTGATGGAGCCATGCTGACTCAGTCCAATTTTACCATGCAATTACCATTTTAATAATAGACATGAAAATCTTATCAATGACCGAGGTCAGGCTAACTGGCCTCTAATTTCCTGTCTTCTGTCTCCCTTCCTTCTTAAACATGGGTTAGACTTCAAATCTGAACATTGCACTTCGAGAATACTAGCACAAGCAGACAGTCAACATTGTTTTACAAGTGCAAAACTCTATTTGACAAATTTACTTCAGCTTTCTGAGGACTAACTGGTAGAATAGATAAACAGGAACAAGGGATGTGGTGACACTTGGATTTCAAAAAGAATTCAATAAAATGTCACAAAATTAATGCACAAGAAATGGGCTCATGTAATTGAGGTTATATAGCAGTATGGATACAAAGTTGGTTAAAACAAAGTAAGCAGAGAATAGGGATAAGGGGGCATTTTGAAGTTGGAAATCTGTAACTAGTGGAGTGCCACAAGGATGTCACAAGTATTTATACTCTATATTCATGACTTAGGTGAATGGACAAAATAATACACCAAAATTTGCTTGCAATGCAAAGTTAAGAGGTCTGCAAGCTCTGAAGAGAGCACAAAGACACTACAATGAGAAACAGACAGGGTAAGTGAGCTTGCTCAAATATGGCAGATGGATTATGAAGTGGAAAAAAATCAGAGGTTATTACTTTGTAGCAGAGTAGACAAGTACATTTTTAAAGAGGTTTCGAACTTGTAAATGTTCATGTTCAAAGAGATGTGAATATACAAAGGAGCACAGTCTGTATCTGCAGGTACAATAGGAAAGCAAAAAGCATGTTTGCTACTATTATGTGGGGAGATGAGGATTATGTGACAGAAGAGTAAGAAAGTCTTGCTCCAAGCGAATAGGGCTTTGTTGAAATCATACCTGGAGAAACTAGTTTTGGTCTTCACAAAGGGCTTGTTTCGATGTTGTATGACTCTATATGCAAGGAAGGATATATATGCATTGGAGCTGGTACAGTGAAGATTCATCGGTTTGGTCCGTGATGAGAGGCTGTTCTATGATAAAGTCAGTATGCTAGGCCTTTAGTCCCTGGAGTTAGGAAGAATGAGAAGTGATCTCATTGAAACATTTAAGATTATGAAATGTTTCGATAGCGTATCCTTATCTACCCTATTTCTACTGACTGGAGAATCTAGAACACAGGAGCACAGCTTCAAGATAAGGAGCCGATCATTTTGGACTGAGATGAGGAGAAAATTCTTCAAAGAGTTGTGAACCTTTGGAATTCTATAGCTGAAAGGGTTGTGAATGTTCCGCTATTGAATAATTTAAGACGGAGATGAACAGATTTTTTTCCTCTTGCTGAATCAAAGGAGGGGGGAAACAGGCAAGAAAATGGAGTTAAGACTAATCGATCAACCACCACAACTGTATTAAATAGTTTAGTGGGTTCAACAGCACATATACATAGTCTATTTCATCACAGAATCCCTACAGTTTGGAAACAGGCCCTTCGGCCCAACACGTTCACACTGACCCTCAAAGCATCCCACCCACCCACCCCTATAATCCATCTAATCTACACATCCCTGAACACTATGGGGTAATTTAGCATGGCCAATCCATCTAGCCTGCACATCTTTGGACTGTGGGAGGAAACCGGAGCACCCGGAGGGAGAATGTGCAAACTCCACACAGACAGTCGCCCGAAGGTAGAATCGAACCCAGATCCCAGGCCCCGTGAGGCAGCAGTGCTGCCCCGATTTCTTGTGTTGTTATGTCCTTATAAATACCAATTTAATTTTTCAGTGCTCCCAGATTGATGTCTTTATATTTTAAACACTATGGTGAATATTTCTTTACTTCCCACTTTAATTACAGTATTAGCATTTACAGCAACCAAAGTTCTATTTTCTGCACTGTCATCCTAACTGAAGCAACTCCTGGATTTGCTCAGAATATATATCATATTAATGATAATTGTATTTATTGAGAACTATTTTTACTTATAATGAGATTTAACTTGAATGTTATTTTCATAAATCTAAACAATCTATAAATAGGTCATGTAAATACAGTATAGAAGAGACGTTCTGATACATTAATTCAATAAAGGAAGATATACCTACCTGTAGATCGGTAATAGAAACTCTATGAGATTCCACTGTTGGACGGCGAGGCAACCGAGGAGAAGAATGTGGTGATGTAATTGGAGAATACGGCAAAGAAGGATATATATAACGTCCATTAATGGCTGAACCGCTGCCAGGTGACTGAGTTAAATTGGACTTTTCTTGGAGAGATAGTTTCCGATTGGACATACTTAGTTTTATTCTAGGTTGCCGAATATCTTCAGATTGAGCTCTCTCTAATCGTCCCAAAGCCTTATCACATGGTGATTTGTCCAATTCATTATTCTCTTGCATAGGTTCATCTTCAAGTATTCCTTCGCCATTTTGTCCTTGTTCACTGCTTGTGGTACTCTGGTCGTACTCGGTCACAATGATAAAAGACTCCATGCCTAAGTCAATAGTTAGGGATGACAGACTACAACTAACATCTGACTGCTCTTTGTTGTTACCACGTTGCTCATTTCTGCTTGCAGGCCTCTCGGCAGCAGATCTGCTTGAGACACATGATGACATGGTGCTTCACCTTGCTTTATCCACATGGATAGGTCATATGACCTCGAGGTTCCTATAGAAAAAATGTAACATTTAAACCAGTTAAAAAAACATTTTATTTAAATGAACATTCAGATGAATTATCCGATGAGAACATTAAACCATGACTAAAGATTTAAACATTCAGTTGCTATAAATTTAGATGATATAGTAATCAACAAAATAGATTTGTAATCTGCACAGTGTTAAGTATTTACCATCTCTATTATATACCATAAATGCTTTGTAAGCCTTCAATAAGCAACCTTCATAGAAATACAGAAAATAGCAGTAGGCGGCCATTTGGCCCTTCAAACCCACTCTGCCCTTCAATCTGATCATCCAACTCAGTACCCTGTTCATGCTTTCTCCCATATCCTTTGATCCCTTCTGCCCTAGGAACTATATCCAACTTATTTTTGAAAACATTCAATGCATTGGCCTCAACTTTCTGCCGTAGAGAATTCCACAGGTTCACTACTCAGTCCTAAGTGGCCTATCTCATATCCTTAGGCTGTGACCCCTGGTTCTGGACCACCTGGTCAGTGGGAACATGCTTCCTGCGTTTCACCCTGTCTCGTCCTGTTAGAACTTTATATGTTTATAAAAGATCCCTCCTGCATTCTTCTAAACTCCAGTGAATATAGTTCTAACCGATCCAGTCTCTCTTCACACGTCAGTCCAGCCATCCCAGGAATCAGTCGTATAAACCTTAACTGCACTCCCTCCATCCTTCCTCAGATAAGGAAGCTAAAATTCCACATAATACTTCAGGTGCAGTTTCAACAAGACCCTGTACAATTGCAACAAGACATCCCTGGCACTACACTTGAAATCTCTTGCTACGAAGGCAACCTACCTTCTTGCCTTCCTCACCGTCTGCTGTACCTGTATATTTACATTCGGTGACTGGCGTACAAGGACCCAGGTCTCATTGCATCCCCCTTTTCACAATCCGTTGCCATTCAGAAAGTTATTGGCCTTCCTATTTTGACTACCAAAGCGGACAACCTCATGTGTCCACTTGTGAAAAGTGATGTTGTCGGTGAGGAAGCAGAATTTGAGATGATTCCTCATGTACATGGTCAACAATGAGCTGCACCTCATCACAATGCTTACATGAGATGAACAATGTCAATTTTAAAATTTGCATCCTTGTTTTTAAATTTCCTCACCCCAAAATACAGTCCTCAGGCATCTCTCCAATATCCCAATTTTGATTGGAACAGAAACAAAGTAGCTGGAAGAGCTCAGCAGGTCTGGCAGCATCTGAGAGGAAAAAAGACACAGGTAATGTTTCGGGTCCAGGGACCCTTCCTCAGGGTGGGAAGGGTCACTGGACCCGAAACGTTACCTCTGTTTTCTTCATCACAGATGCTGCCAGACCTGCTGAGCTTTTCCAGCTACTTTGTTTTTGTTCCGATTTACAGCATCCGCAGTTCTTTCGGTCCCAGTTTTGATTGCTTGACCAAAAACAATCGTGTACTTGCTGCCAAGCTCCTATGGTCTAGATTTTCCTCCTTAACCTCCTCTGTCACAGCAAAAAGATAACCTTGTAGGAGTTTATACAAGTTTGCCTCCATTTGTGTGTATCTCTCTCTCTCTCCTCCTTTAGGATGCCCTTAAACCACGCAATTAATCATCTGCCTAGCATTTTCTCATGTGGACTGGTGTCAAATTTTATATGATAATGCTCCTGTGAAGTGCATTGAAACATTTTACTACATTAGAAAAAGATGCTATATGTAACGAAAGGTGTTACTGTTCAATGAAGTAATTACCCCTATCTTAAATTGTGATATAAAATTTCTGCTATTTAAACTGAGCCAAAATCCAAGAGGACAGAGTCCAAAATTCAGTTTTACGTAAGTTGTTATACAAGTTAAAAAAATTAAAGAATTATCTGAACACTTGACTCGCCAATGCAAAGTAGAAAACCTGCACCAGGACGTAATCTTTAATCCATTCTCGATGGCACATTAAATCTAACTGCCATTAAGTTAACCATTCATTTTTGAAAATTGCAATAAGAGCATATTAAAGGAAATGATTGGAAAAAATTGATGAGCACATTTTTAGAAATGCAGAAACTCTTAATTTAAAATTTTAAAGAACTTGAAATAAAATATTGATATATTTTGTGATATAGTTTAATCTTTCTAGTCTCAATTTCCATAACTTTATGTTTCAAAATTCTCAATCATGTACTAAAGCCAGAGAATAAATCACCACACATGGTGCCATCAGAAGGGTGGGGAGTGGGAAAGCAGAGGTGTGGTAGCAGCGCGAAACTAGATCAAATCATTCAGCATTGATGCTTCTAGCCGTCATGCTGATGTCTGGTGAAGATGGGTATAGGCTGTCTGTTTTGTCTCCAACAATCACATACCCTGATAACTCAACGTCTGTTTAGAATGATTAGGAATAAGGTGCTGGGGATACCTGACATTCTTGAAAGTATCCCAGCACAACAACCTTTGCTTATGTAGGATCTCGGATGAAGTAAAACAATCCAAGATGCTTCACAGCAGCATTATCAAATAAAACTTGACACCAAACCACATAAGGCAATGGGTAAAATTAGCAAACGCTTAGTAAAAGATGTATGGTCAAAGATGTTTCTTTCATGGGCTGTCTTAAAGGAATAAAGAGAGGTAGCAATGCAGAGGAGTTTAAGAAAGGAGTTCTAAAGCTTAAGGCCTCAAAAGCTCAAGGCACTTGCCAATAATGGAGTAATTAAAAAAAAAAAAAGGGATGCACAGATCGTCAGAGGTTTTAGGACGTTACAGTGATATGCAAATACCAGGTCAAATAGCAATTTGAAAAGTAGGATGAGAATTCTGAAGTTGAATTTTACATGACCAAGAATGAATTTAGACCAGCAAGATGGGAGATGACAAATGAGTGATAAGACTTAGCGCAAGATACTGGAGTTAGGAAAATTGGAAGCTTGTGAAAAGTGCATTAGAATAATCAAGTCTCAAGGTAATGTAGTACTGTAGCAGCCAACATCTTCAGTACAAGAAAAGTTAAATAAATTGCATGCCTTAAGGACGTAACTTCTCCCTCTCTCCAATTTTCTCTCTTCTTTTGCAGATGGTATCAAGCACTTATTACTTGCATGGTGGACAATGGAGAACCTGTGGATGTGGTGTATCTGTATTTCCAGAAGGCATTTGACAAGGCGCCACACCAAAGGCTGCTACATAAGATAAAGTTGCACGGTATTACAGTTAATGTATTGGCATGGATAGAGGATTGGTTGACTGGTAGAAAGCAAAGAGTAGGGGTAAATGGGTGTTTTTCTGGTTGGCGGTCAGTGGCTAGCGGTGTGCCTCAGGGATCACCGTTGGGACCGCAATTGTTTAGAATTTACATAGATGATTTGGAGTTGGGGACTACGTGTGGTGTGTCAAAATGTGCAGATGACACTAAGATGAGTGGTAGAGCAAAGTGTGCAGAAGACACAAAGTCTGCAGAGGGATATAAATAGTCTAAGTGAGTGGGCAAAGGTCTGGCAGATGGAGTACAATGTTGATAAGTTTGAGGTCATCCATGTTGGTAGGAATAACAGCAAAATGGACTATGTTTTAAATGGTAAAAAATTGCAGCACGCTGCTGTGCAGAGGGACTTGGAAATCGCTAAAAGTAGGATTGCAGGTAATTAAAAAGGCAAATGGAATTTTGTCTGCCATTGCTAGAGGGATGGAGTTTAAAAACAGGGAGGCTATGCTGCAGCTATATAGAGTCCTGGTGAGGCCACACCTGGAGTACTGTGTGCAGTTTAGGTCTCCTTACTTGAGAAGAGATATACTAGCACTGGAGGGGGTGCAGAGGAGATTCACTTGGTTCATTCCAGAGTTGAGAGGGTTGGATTATGAGGTGAGACTGAGTAGACTGGGATTATACTCATTGGAATTCAAAAGAACGAGGAGAGAGATCTTATAGAAACATACAAGATTATGAAGGGAATAGATAAGATGGAGGCAGGGAGGTTGTTTCTGCTAGCAGGTGAAACTAGGACTAGAGGGCATCGCCTCAAAATAAAGGGAAGCAGATGTAGGACTGAGGTCAGGAGGAACTTCTTCACTGAAAGGGTTGTGAATCTGTGGAATTCCCTGCCCAGTGAAGCGGTTGAAGCTACCTCACTGAATGTTTTTAAGGCAAGGCTAGATAAATTTTTGAACAGTAAAGGAATTAAGGGTTATGGTGAGTGGGCGGGTAAGTGGAGCTGAGTCTCAAAAAGATCAGCCGTGATCTTATTAAATGACGGGGCAGGCTCGAAGGGCCAGATGGCCTACTCCTGCTCCTAGTTCTTATGTTCTTATGAGGAATAAACTGTATGAGTCACAAAATGAATGCTACAGGTCATCAACCATAAGAACTTTACGATCATGAATTTGAATACAACTTGGAAGTCAACTGATAAAGTAGCCAGAAACATTTTTGAATAATTTGCAAGCTAAAACTAAGTTCGGGGACGTTAACTAAAGAGAAAAAGAACTGTGAATGCAGATAGTTGCAAAAAAGAAACTAATTACAGCCAGGTGAACAAGGAGCTTTAGTATGGGAACAAGAGTGATCCTTCAGAGGTTTGGGTGTCTGTAAGGTAACTGTTGTGGTAAGAGAGTATAATCTTTCTTTCATAAATTGCCTGAAAAAAAAAAGTGTTGGAGTTTTTGTGTCCTTCTTCAGCAATACTCAAGTTCCGTAATACAGAATGACTATTTATGATTTCTGTAATGAGGCCATTTCAGATAGCTCTTGTATAGTACGACAGTTTGTGTTTTTTCTTTTGTGGAGTAAACGTTTTTTCGTTTTTTTTTTTTTTTACTAAAAGTAGATTCGCAGCTTCTTAGGAATATGTTCAGTGACTGACCTCTATGGTAAAGAAAAAGAAAATAAACTTAACGGCTCAACAAGTCAGGTCTCATTCTGGGGAAATATTTTCTAATCAATTTGTTCTTGAGCAGGTGGGACTTGAACTTCGGTCTTCTGGCTCAGAGACAATGACACTACTACTCTGCCATCAAAAGCCCAGTTCTCACTCTGGGATTGGACTTGCCCATATTACGATCAGCTGGGATCATATAACATTGACCAATTGCTTAAAATAGACCACAATGAGTTGCTGTGTCATCTTATCAAACCCAATGCATTACTTGAGTAAAAATTACTGATGTTTTATCTGAAGGCTCCACAAAGACATCTTCAAAGCCTAGTTTGAAGGGACGGAAAATTCGAGTGACAATAAGATTTAAGTATCTCAGATGGATTTATCAAATGACTTTAAAAGTACAATGGTCAGAAATATTTAGGGGATTACTTAATTGTGGTTATAAACAGGCATAAACAGTTAGAGGAAAAACAATATACTGTATATAGGGTTATATCAAGACCTTATAAAATTGGAGTGTAGGTATGCCATCTGGCCCTTCTAATCTTTTTTGCCTTTCAGGAAAATAAGTCATGATTTTCCACACTACCTCTACCTTCCTATACTAGATCAAATCCCTCATTTATAACAGTTTCTCCTTGTCCCTTTCATCTCAGGCAACAATTTATTCCAGAAAGAGTTATTGCTGATTCTTTCAATCCATGAAGTTACTAAAGTTCTGAAGTTTACATTGCCAGAAGACAAAGGAGAGCCAGTGGATGCGATTTATTTGGATTTCCAGTAGTCCCTTAATAAGGTGCAGCAAAAGAGGTTGTTAAATAAGACAACAGCTCATGGTTTTAGGGGCATGGAGAGAGGATTAGCTGACGGGCGGAAGGCAGAGTGTGGAGATAAAGGGGTCTTTTTCAGGATGGCAGCTGGTGAACTACTGGAGTTACGCAGGGATCGGTGTTGGGATCACAGTTATTCACATCATACAGTAATGATCTGAATGAAGAAACTGAGGCATTGTTGCTAAGTCTGCAGATGACAATGACAGGTGGACAGACAGGTAGTGTTGAGGAAACAGGGAAGTTGCAGAAGGACTTGGACAGGTTAGAGGGATGGGCAAAGAAATGGCAGATGGAATACAATGTGGGAATGTGAAAGGTTATACACTTTGGGTGGAAGAATAGAGGTGTAGACCATTTTTTTCTTATTTGCCATCTTAACTGCTACATTCAGCTGGCAATGTTAGCATTCATTAAGTGGGCTAGAATGCAAGAGCAGGGATATGCTGCTGAGGCTGTATAAGGCTCTGGTCAGAGCCCATTTGGAATATAATGGGTAGTTTTTGGCCCTGTATCTAAGGAAAGATGTGCTGGCGTCTGAAAAGTCCCCAGGAGGTTTACAAGAATAAAGGGCTTGTCAAATGATGAGTGTTTGAGAACTCTGGGTTTGTACTCAATGGAGTTTAGAAAGACCTGAATAGTGTGGACATGGAGAAGATGTTTCCATTAGTAGGAGAGAATGAGGCCATGACTTTGGGTCCTAAAGTGAAGGGACAACCATTTAGAACTGAGATAAGGAAGACTTTCTTCAGCCAGAAGGTGGTGAATGTGTGGGACTCATTGCTCAGAAGGCTAATCAAGTGCCTTTAAGACAGAGTAAAGGGATCAAGGGCTACAGGGAGAAGGCTGCATTCTGTTCTATTACCCTGACGTACTTATGTTAAGGTACAATTTGTGTGGATGGCACACAAAACAATACTTTTCACTGTATCTCAGTTCACGTGACAATAATAAACCTAAATCAAATCAAGAGGCTGGAGAATGGGGTTGAGAAACGCATCAGCCATGACTGAATGGCAGAGCAGACATGATGGGCCAAAAAGCCTAATTCCGCTCCTATATCTTAAGGTCTTATGACAGATCCCTGGTTCACTGTGTTACTGCTTCACTCTGGCAACCTTGACAATTTTATTTCCTTGATGATTTGCCATTGCCTTCCAGGTCCCCAGCGTACTGAGCTGGAAGAAATCACTGCAGATGCTGGAATCTACACTAAAAACAAAAAAACAAAAATGCTGGGAATCACAGTAGATCAGGCAGCATCTATGGAGAGAAAGCAAGCTAATGTTTCAAGTCTAGATTATTCTTCAGAGTTCTGGTGAAGAGTCATCTGAACGAGATGTTAGCTTGCGTTCTCTCTCCACAGATGCTGCCCGACCTGCTGTGATCCCAGCATTTTTTGTTTTCACTATCTGAACTTGCATGGGGATCCGACTCACTGTTGATGTTGTTCTGAATCACATGCTAACTATACAGCCAACTAAGCTAACTGTTCCCTCAATTCACATACAAACATGTGTTCTGATTACCAACATTCCCCAGCCTATCACCTTTGCTATTTTTCCTAGTGTGGATACCTCATACTTTCCAAATTATATTCCATTTTCCATATTCTTATTTACTCAATTAACTTGTTTATATCCTTTTGCAGCCTCTTTGCATATGCATCATGTTGCATTCTCACTTAATTTTGTTCCATTAGCAAAGTCGGATCCAATACATTTGGTCCCCTCATTCAAATCATTCTAAAAACCCAGTCCAAACATTATCTTTCAAGTTACATATTTTTAAATAACAATGATGTCTATTCCTACTGTTGTTTTCTGTTAATTGATGCTCAATTCATATAAATATACAAATGAATGCACAAAATAGGAACAGAGGTAGACCATGTAGACCATTGAGCCTGCTCCACCATTCTGCAAGATCCTGACTGAACTGCTTGCATTTCAAATTCCACATTCCCATCTACCTCTGATAACTTTGGATTTTCTTGCCTTACAAGAAAATATCTATCTCTGCCTCAAAAATGTTCAAAAACACTGGTCCCACTGCCTTGTCAGGCAGACAATTAGATTATTAATTATGTGCTGTAACTACACAATAACCTTGTGACTCTCGTCCTTGAACAGCTAGATCCCTCTGCACCTCAAAATTCTGCAGCTGTTCTCTATTAATGTAATTTAGTTATTCCTGCCAAAGGAATAACTTCACATTTTCCCACATTATACTTCACCTGCCAGACTTCTGCCCACTCAATCAATATATCTAATGCCATCTGAAAAATCCTTAGGCCCTCTTTCCAACATATTTTCTTACCTCTGTGGATATTATCTTTGATTTTAGCTACCATGTCTTCCCTCCCCTCAATTGGGTTATTGATTTTTTTTTTTTTACAATTTACATCAAAGCCCCAGCACAGGTTCCTGTGGGCCTTCACTTATCATAACTTGCCAAAGACTTATTTATTCATACTTTATATTTTTGTCAGCCTGCAAAACACGTATCAATGCTAATAAATTACCCCCAGCATTTATTTTCCTCAATAACCTGATGTGGCACATAACAAATAGGAGGAGTAGGCTCTCTGACCCATTGAGCTTGCTTCATCATTCAATAAGATCATGGCTTATCTTTTCGTGGACTCAGCTCCATTTACTCATCTACTCACCATAACCCTTAATTCCCTTACTGTTCAAAAATCTGTCTTTGCCTCAAATACTTCACTGGGCAGGGAATTTCAGATTCACAAGCCTTTGGGTGAAGAAGTTTCTCTTCAACTCATTTTGAAATATGCTCCCTTTTATTTTGAGGCTCTGCCCCCTAGTTCGAGTGTCACCTGCTAGTGGAAACATTCTCTTTGTTTCTATTTTATCTATTCCCTTCTTAATTTTATATGTTTCTATAAGACTCCCCCCTCATTCTTCTAAATTCCAATGAGAACAGTCCTAGTCTACTCGATATCTCTTCATAAGGCAACCCTCAACTCTGGAATCAACTTAGCAGACCACCTCCGCACCCCTCCAGTGCAAGTACATCCTTTTCCACATAAGGAGACCAAAATTGTACAGAGTACTCCAAGTGTAGCCTCACTAGCACCCTACACAGCTGCAGCATTAACTCCCTATTTTAAACTCCATCCTTCTAGCAATAAAGGACAATATTCCATTTGCCATCTTAATTACCTGCTGCATCTGCAAACCAACTTTTTGTGCTTCATGCACAAGCACTGATATCAGTGCTGAGCAAGTTGTTGCAGGGAATTTGGAAGGACAGGATTTACATGTATTCGGAAAGGCAAGGACTGAACAGGGGTAGGCAACATGGCTTTGTGCATGGGAAATAGTGTATCACTAACTTGATTAAGTTTTTTGAAGAAGTGACGAAGAAAAATGATGAAGGCTGAGTGGAGGACATTGTCTATATGGACTTCACTAAGGCATTCGACAAGGTTTCACACAGTAGACTTGTTAACAAGGTTAGATCACATGGAATACAGACAGAACTAACCATTTGGATACAAAACTGGCTTGAAGGTAGGAGACAGAGGGTGGTGCAGAAGAGTTTTTGGACTGGAGGCCTGTGACCTGCGGTCTGCGGTGTGGTACAAGGATCGGTGCTGGGCCCCCCTGCTTTTTGTCACATATATATATTCATATCCAAATCATTTATAATGTGTGGTTAGTAAGTTTGCAGATGACACCAAAATTTGTGGTGTAGTGGACAGTGAAGGAGGTTACCTCAGGGTACAACAGGACCTTGATCAGGTGCGCTGTTGGACTGAGAAGTGACAGGGGCAGTTTAACCTGGATAAATGTGAAGTGCTAGATTTTGGTAGGGCAAATCAGGGCAGGACTTAGGGGGTGGCGAGGTGGCTCAGTGGTTAGCACTGCTGCCTCACAGCACCAGGGACCCGGGTTCAATTCCACCCTCAAAGCGACTGTGTGTGGAGTTTGCACATTGTCCCCGTGTTTGCATGGGTTTCCTCCGGGTGCTCCAGTTTCCTCCCACAGTCCAAAGATGTGCAGGCTAGGTGGACTGACCATGCTAAATTGCCCGTAGTGTTCAGGGATGTGTAGATTAGGTGGGGTAAAGGGTGATGAGTCTGGATGGGATGCTCTGAGGGTCAGTGTGGACTTATTGGGCCGAAGGGCCTGTCTCCAAACTGTAGGGATTCTATGATGAAGTAAGGTCCTGGAGAGTGTTGCTGAATAAAAAGAGACCTTGGAGTGCAGGTTCATAGTTCCTTGAAAATGGAGTCGCAGGTAGACAGGATAGTGAAGGCGACGTTCGGTACGCTTGCCTTTATTGGTCAGTTCATTGAGTATAGGAGTTAGGAGGTCACGTTGTGACTGTACAGGACATTGTTTTCCAAAAGTGGTGTAACCAGTCTTCAATTCTGGGTCCCCCTTTTATAGGAAAAATGTTGTTAAACTTGAAAGGGTTTAGAAAAGATTTACAAGAATGCTGCCAGGGTTGCAGGGTGTGAGCTATAGAGAGGAGCTGGGGCTATTTGCCCTGGACCGTTGAAGGCTGAGGGGTGACCTTATAGAAGTTTATAAAATGAGGGGCATGAAATAGGGTGAAGAGTCAAGGTCTTTCCCCCATGGTCAAGGAATCCAAAACTACAAGACACCGGTCTAAGGTGAGAGGAGAAAGATTTAAAAGGGACATAAGGGGCAACATTTTCACGCAGAGGGTGGTGCATGTATGGAATGAACTGCTGGTGGAAGTGGTGAAGGCTGGTACAATTACAACATTTAAAAAAAGGTATCTGGATGGGTAAGTGAATAGGAAGGGTTCAGAGGAAAATGGGCCAGATGCTGGCAAATGGGACTGGATTAATTTAGTATATCTGTTTGGCATGGAAGAGTTGGACCCAAGGGTCTGTTTCCATGCTGTACATCTCTTTAACTCTATGACACCCAGGACCCTCTGCACACCAGCATGCTGCAATTTTTTACCATTTAAACAATAGTCCATTTTGCTGTTATTCCTACCAAAATGGATGACCTCACATTTACCAACATCGTACTCCATCTATCCGATCCTTGCCCACTCACTTAACTTATTTATATCCCTCTGCAGACTTTCCATGTCCTCTGTACATTTTGCTCTACCACTCATCTTAGTGTCATCTGCAAAATTTGACACACTACACTTGGTGCCTAACTCTAAATCATCTATGTAAATTGTGAACAATTGTAGACCCAACACTGATCCCTGAGGCATACCACTAGCCACTGATTGTCACCAAATAAACATTTATCCTTAATCTTTGTTTTCTGTTAGTTAAACAATCTTCTATCCATGCTAATACATGTACCTTTATTTTACATAGCTGCCTTTTGTACAGCACCTTGTCAAATGCCTTCTGGAAACCCAGATTCAGCACATCCACCAGTTCCCCATTGTCCAGTGTGCTCATAATTAGCTGAACATGCCATGCATTTCATGAACCCGTGCTGCATATGCCCAATGGAACAATTTCTATCCTAATGTTTTGCTATTTCTTCCTTGATTATAGTTTCAAGCATTTTCCCCACTATAGAAGTTAAGCTAACTGGCTTATAGTTACTTGCCTTTTGTCTACCTCCTTTTTTAAACAGTAGCATCATTTTTGCCGTTTTCCACTCTGCCAGAATCGCCCCAGAGTTCAGCGAATTTTGGTAAATTACAAGCGCATTTGCTACTTCCCCTGCCACCTCTTTTAGTTCCTGGGATGCATTCAATCAGGGCCAGGAGACTTGTCTACCTTTAGCCCCATTAACTTGCCCAACACTACCTCTTTAGTGATAATGATCGTATCCAGGTATTCTCCTGCCATAGCCTCCTTGTCATCAATTATTGGCATGTTAATTGGGTCTTCCACTGTGAAGACCGACACAAATACCTGTTCAACTGTTTACTCATTTCCCATTATTAAACCCGACTTCTTGTCCTCCAAAGGACCACTGCTTACCTTAGCCACTCTATATATTTGTAGAAATTTCTGCTGTTTTTATATTCTGAGTTAGTTTACTCTCATAATCCATCTTACCTTTATAGCTTTTCTTGTGGATCTATGTTGACCTTTAAAGATTTCCCAATTCTCTAGTTTCCTACTAATCTTTGCCACTTTGTTACCATTACCTCAATTTCACGTTCTATAAGCAACAGAAGCTAGTATATTACAAGCATACCGTTCACTAAGGTACACTATTTGTTACTAAATTAAGAAAGAAGTGGAGATTTATCCAGAGGAACCAACAAAAAACCCACGTTTCTAACATTCTTCTGAAATACCTTCCCATTATAGTTCTCCATAAAGGAGATGTCAGGTACAAATTAGAGCCCTAAAAACTTTTAGATTATACACAGCCATAATGTGTTACAGTCTCCCCTTTTAAAAAAAAGTTCAAATCAGCACTGTGATTAACGCAATACTGATAATGTATCAACCAAGACAAAACTTGCTTTTGCCTATTTCTTATTAATAAAAAGGTAGAATTTATCATTTCAAATATGCATCCTGTGCACCAATTAACTAAATTAGCAACTTATTAATATTACGTGAAACAAAATGACAATTTTTAAATTGCCAACCCATGCAACAGTTTGTAGTGATTGGTGCACCTGGACACAATAATCCCTTTGTTCGCATATAGCTGCTGGTGTCTCATCGTTAAGGAAACATTCTAATTGGACTATCTTGGATCCAAAAAATGAATAACTTCACATTTCCACACCCCGAACTCCATCTACTATGATTCTATCAACTTCACACGTCTAAATGTCTCTAATTTGCTGCTTCAGTCTACCTGACTTAATGTGTATCTGCATTGCATTTTTCTAATTCTCCATCCGAGTCATTCATACTATTTGGCAAAAAGCTGGAATCCCAAAGATTCCTGAAGATCAGGAATCACCATATTTTGCCAATCCAAGGCTATTTCTCTTTACACTCGCTTTCAGTTTGCTGCTTCCAAAACAACTACTAATCCAAAGTTACCAGCAACTTGAACTCTCATTTTTGTTAAATTCTGTGGGACCTTATCAAGTGCCACATGCCTATCTATACTGACGCTCCCCTATGTACCATGCTTGTAGTCACAAATCAACACTGACTCACATCAACCATCTCATTTCTTCTCAGAAGCTATGTTCATTTTTTGAAAAATGTCTTTATTTTAGAATCAAATAACCCAAAGATTAAACATTATTTCTAGTAACTCCTGGGTTGCCAGGGCTTCAATATCCCAATGTAAGGACCAAAAAAACTGGCACTATATTGTAACCGTATCAAAAGGTATTGTATAAATATGGTGTTATCATAACATGCTACTGATTTTACTGGCAAACTGAAAGATACAGATCATGGACCTTCAATGATTGATAAACTACAACTCCCAGGTTCTTAGCCTGCTTCGCAGTTTTAAACTAGTAAGCCTGAACAATATACATGCACGTAATTACTATGTACCAATTTTATTTTCCTGCATTCAATCTGTCATCTATTTCTCCATAATCCTAACCCCACAAACATTTGTGCCATTGGCAAAAGAGTTGTACTTTTCTCTTTATCAAAAACACTAATGAAGAAAGCGAAAACAAAACAAACAGTCTCAATATGGATCAGTGCTGGGCTCTACTAGTGACAAGACACCATATAAGATTGCAACCCTCAATAAATACCCTCTATCTACTCAAATACAAGCAATTTTCAATTCACCTTAAAGTGCGATTGTTAATTCTGCAGGAAGCAACTTGGCTTAATAGACTTCACTGCAGTACCTTGTCAATTTTTTTTTGACAATCAAGATACACAACATAGAACTATGAGACCTTTCAAAATTTAGACAAGCATTTAGACTGGACTTGCATTTCCAGAAACCAGTTGTCAGACAGCTGAATCACTCTGATCATAACAGTGCTAATTTCCAGCCCCAAGAGATTAGGCTGACAACAAACTAACTAGCCTATAATTCCAAGCTCTAACTTACTCAACTGAAGGGATCCCATAAATCCTTGGTGTCTACTAACTGTTCAATAGGAGAATTAACAGCTGACATAATTTTAATTACACATACGCTAATATAATTGTATCAGCACTATAATTTACCTCAGCTCCTAATCAGTTTGCTGTCTCTTACTTTATTCTGTGTTAACAGTAACAGCGAACGTGTAAAATGGTTAGCCCCAAAAAAAATAGGTTTGCAAACCCAATATTCTACTTAATGTCATCGCTGCTACATAATATTAGAATTCTTGTTTAATAATACCTCAGTTTAATTTCACGGATTTTCCTAATGTACTCCATACTGGGTGAAGAACACTAGATAACATCATGCGTACACTAATTCTATCTTCAGTCAACCTTGAACACATGAGAAATAATGTAAGCAGCTGTCTTCCTGAGATGAATTTATGCACACTAATAAAAAGACTCTGAAGAAAGTTCAAATGAGTATGGCAAAGTTTTACTTTGTTAATAAAAGCAGAGTTTTACAATGTAAAAAGGTAGAAAATGACAGGTACTCTCACAGAAAAATAAGAACATTTGCTTACAAAGGGAAAAAAGTACAAAATTGTCAAAAATAGCAAGACAGAATTCATAACTTTTATGGTAGACTAACAGTGCAAAGAAGTTTAAACATTTAAGGCAAAACAGACCAGTTAAAGGTGGAATTCATTTGAGGGCGATAATAGATTAAATTTCTTTACATTACCATCACAATCGACTGCAGTTATATTGAACAAGTAAATGCTTGTTGAGCCTTATTGGAATAGATTGATGGAAAAGCTACACAGAAATTCACGAACCATAAGTGCACACAAAATTCCCCCAGAGTTAGTAAGCGAGAATTGATCATAGATGCAAATCAAGAGAAATAAATGATGGAATAAGTTATTAATTAAGCAAACCACTCTGAATTGTGGTCCGTAATTGTTATGCCAGAAAATGAGCCGATAACCATTTTATAGCAGCGCTCATTCAGGCAACAGATCAGATTTGCAATTCATGGAACATTTCCCATTCATTCCACTTACAGGTGTCCAAATATTTTGAGCTTCTGACTAGCAGTTTATTGCATTCAGAGCTCCTTTTCAGAAATTATCAACTGAACGTTTAAATTGTTAAAAACTATTACAAGCTGTTCAACGATGGAGAGATAAACCTGGAAGCTACAGATCAATCAGCCTAAGACTGGGGTGAGAAACTTTAGATAATAATCTGGAATCAAATGAAAGATATGGATTAATAAGTTATAGTCAGCATGTACTTTGTAAAGTACAATCATGCTTGGCATTACTTGAGATATTTAACAAAGTTATGGAAAGGGCTGGTGCAAGTTGTATAGTTGATGTCATGCGGACAGACTTGAGAAAGTATCTCATGAATGTTGTTAACAAAATTAAAGTCCATGGATTAAAAAGGGGAAATGGTACCCTTGATATGAAATTAACTAAGAGACAGAAAACAGGAATAGTGCTAAATAGCTGTTTTTCATAGTGGAGCAAAGTATACATTGAGTATCGCAGAAACAAAAAAGATACATTGTCAAAGCTTTGTGCCTGGCACTCATCAGGCCAATTCACAAGAACACCAATTCAAGAGCAAAATTAACATCTGTTCAGTTTGAGACCAGAATGCTGATTGCATCAAAGAGTCCACTTGCATGCATCTCTACCAATTAAGTATGATTGTCAGCAGGTTGACTCTTGGCATTGTCCTCACAAATTAACCCAAAAAATGGCTGTCACCTATTTTGACGAGTTGAAACAGGCACGGGCTGTGTTCTGTTCTTTATGTCAGTAAAGAATACAGCCTTGTAGATAAATATATAGTTTCTAGTGCCTGTACACACAAGTGCACCATGCTGTGAGCCTGACTGATAAAAATACATTCTGTCCATCATGCGAATGAGTAAGGTGGTATACGATTGTCAGTGCTGGTATGATGCTACATAGTTTGCAAACGTTGGTAGATTAGATTAAACTACATATCTCTTTACCGTTCGCACCCAGCAAGTTACTGGCTGTTTGCATTATGCGGCCTGTGCTTGCAAAACTCACAATGTCCAACATTAGACATAATTCTGCTATTGGACAACATTAACTGAATAATCATAAAAGTGTGCAAAAATGACAACAAGGTCTAGAAAGCTTTCAATTCCGATTGTGATGGGCCTTTTATTTCTACCATCACCACCAGTTGTTTTAGTTTCAAGGACAGGATTCTTGGTGTCCAGTCTGATATTGTTAGCAGTGACTGGAAGGGTGTCCAGAAAATTTAAAATCAGAACGGACGCTTCTAGTGGCGGTACAGTGGTCGTGTATCCATTGGGAGACGGCTCAAGGCACCCACATTTGCCACTTGGCCTCCCAGATGGTGTTCCAACTTGTAATTGTATGCACTCAGTAAGAGCCCACCACTGAATTCAACCTGAAGCTATGGGCATCACAGCCCTCTTTAAATAGCCTGAGCAGGGGTTTGTGGTTCATTACGATTATAAATTTACGTTTGAAAAGGTACAGGTGGAACTTTCTTTCAAAGGTGACCGCCAAAACCTTCCTTTTCTATCTGGACGTATTTCGCTCGGCATCAGCCAAAGTCCAGGAAGAATATGCCATCAGGTTTTTCTCTCCGCTGGTGCGCGAACACTAGCCCAATACCATATGGGGAGGCATAGCATGTCAGCAACACATCTCACTTGGGATCATATTGTGCCAACACCTTAAATGATGATAGCTGCTTCTTCACTTCCCTAAAGGGTACATCTTGGTTATGAGGCCATTTCCAAGGCTGAACCTTTTTCAATCACAAATGCTAGGGTTCCAGGATGGAGGCTAGGTAACATATGAATTTATGTTATAATTCACCAACCCAAGAAGAAAAGACCTAAGCTCCGGTATAGACGTGGGAGCTGGGATCACCCTCACTTCATCTTCCGACATGTGTAACCCAGTCTTCGTGTCTCTGGAGCTAGGTGGTCACTTAGGATGCCCTTCTTCTTCCCTTCTAAGGCATACATCCACCTCAGAGAAACGTTTCAGCGCTGTATCCAAGCTCTCTAAATGCTCGTTATTGGTGTTCCCCATTATTAGCATGTCATCCACATAAATATTGGTCTCAGGTAGACCTTGTAAAATGCTCTCCATCGTCCACTAGAAAATGGCACAGGGGCTGATGACACACTAAAAGGAAGTCTTGTTTATTGGTACACACTCTTATGGGTATTGATTATAGCATATTTCTGGGAATCCTCATCTAATTGCAACTGTAGGTATGCATGACTCACGACCAGCTTTGTGAAGGACAGACCCCCGGCAATGTTTTGCGTACAAGTCATCTATAGGAGGGATTGGGTATTTATCCAACTGTTTGTTTGATATCCCTACAAAGGCGAACTAACCCAATTGGCTTCACAGTATGACCGGTACTGTCCATTCCACAAACTGTATCAGTTTGATAATTCCTTCACTTTCCAGCCTCTACTTTTGCATGCAAGGCAGAAGGCACTGGGCAGGCCTTGCAGAATCGTGGAGTTATTTCTTGATCAACATGTAAGGTGGCCTTGGCTCCTTTGATACTCCCTGGGCCTTCCTGAAAAGCTTCTGGGTATTTAATCAGGACTTCGCTCAGGCAGGCAGTGTTTAGTTGAAAAATGTCAAGCAGATCAAGTTGAATCTTTCTCAACCAATTTTGGGGCATCAAACTTGCGCCTGAGCCTTTTACTACTGCTTTAGAAACTGAACCAGCTGCTTCTCATAAGAGACCAGAACCAAAGTTGCACCCTTAATCTTAGGGGTTTCCTGGTATAGATTCTCAGCCTGACCAAAGTCTTAAGCGGATTTAAGGATTGGAGTCCATAATGAATTTGGTTAAAGATTGGTTCCACAATCGCTGACACAACCACCCCAGTATCAAACTCCATTAGAACGAGGTGACCATCTAACTAGACATTTATTTTGATTAGTTCTGATTTGGAAGTTGCTAAGTAATTTAACTGTTCCAAACCAGCTGTAGGTGGATTTTCCCAGGGTGTGCACTCTCCTGCACATCGGCCAATGAGCTCTCTTAATTCAGGCCCAGTGGGACTGTCTTGATATTTCGAGTCTGCATGCTGGCAGCAACTATACAATGGCCTGCTGACCCCATCCTTGAGAAACTTCTGTTTTGCAGAGGCTTGGCTGTGTTTTGGGGTTTTGCTGTGGGCTGATCTAAAGTCCTCTTCAGGATATGAGCTGAGTGAGACTATGCAATTGCCTTCATTCAAGTAGTGCTCCCCAAGCTCAGGTGGCCTGGCAAGGGTGTTCACTTCTGTCAGTAAACCCTGTCACTCATAAGTTCCACATGCCACATTATCTCATGTCAAAGCCAGTTGTAGTGCCTGTTTGAAGTCCAGTTGGGGGGCTTCAGCTAGTAGCCGTTTTTGCACAGTCACATCATTAATCCCACATACCAAGTGGTCTCACATAAGATTACACCAAAATCATGCTTCTGCTAGCTGCCTTAACCTCATCAAAAATCCTGATACAGATGCCCGTTGTTCTTGAACTGGTGAGTAAAACCGATAGCATCTCAGAATTAGAGGCATCTTGGGATTGTAATATTCCTTAGATAAATCCATGAACTCTTGAAAGTTTTAAGTATCTGGTGCCTCAGGGAAAGTTAGGCTCCTATTAACCAAAAAAGCTGCAGGTCCACAGGCAGTCAGGAGAACTTCTCATTGCTTTTGATCCACCCCAATGTCATTTGCCTAGAAAAAATAAACACATTCTTTCCACATATTGGGCTCAGTCTTTGACAGCAGGATCGAACAAATCAAGCTTCCCAAATAGCTGCAGGATGCCAGAAATGCTTACCTCAAGTCAAAGATGACTGCTATGCACAAATTTCTTCAAGGGCGTGTTTTTCTCTTGTCGCCACGGAAATAACTCCAAGAAGGCTAGTATCCCATTAGCAAGTCACCCTTTATTTGCACGTAAATATTACATGACACTGACCCAGCTAGCTTAGAGCTGGCTCGAGTGAACAGAACCTCTGACACTCCTGTTTGTATCTGTCAGTCAGGACTCTCTGATTAGACCAGATTAACAGCCCCACTTAGGAAACTCATAGGTTCCACCTGGCTGATCTCTTTCCAATAATTAAAGGCAAGTTGAGGTTAGAAGGCTGTTAAAAAAGCATACAGCATCTTGGCTTAATAAACAGAACGGGAGATTGCAAAACAAGGAAGTTATACTAAACATATATGAATCATGAGTTAGATACCAGCTGGATTATTATGTCCACTTTAGAAACAATGTCAAGGCCTCAGACGGATCGCAGAGGAAATTTGTAGAATGGCACCCAGGATGCAAGGCTTCAGTTACATGGAAAGACTAAAGAAGCTGGAGTTGTCCTCCTTTAAGCAGAGAAATTTTAGGGTGATCTAATAGAGGCATTCATAAATCACAGAGTTTTGATGAATAAAGGGGAAACCATTTCTAGCGGCAACAAGGTAACGCGTTTTACAACTAAACAGTGTTGTGAGGAAACCGTTCTTACACTGTGATTTACAATGTAGAATGTGTTGCTCAAAAGGGTGATGGAAGCAGATTCAATAATTGCTTTCACAAGGGTATCAAATACTTCAATTTGAAACATCTGCAAGTTGTGGGAGAAAGCAAGCACTTCCAAGCCTATATAGGCACAGGCTGAATGACATCTACCCATGCTATATCTTTTTGTGATTCTATAATCAAACATAATATCATACACTTGTTTAATGATGCACATAAGCATATCTGTTCAAGTAATTACATGTTTTTAAACATCGTTTATGATAACATGTTGCACTCAAGTGAATCCCTGAATGGTCATAATTATCATACACTGTTCATCATGACCTCAGCTGCCACAGGAGTCAGATTTGGATTTCTGCAAAAACTCTAAATTGTTAAAAAAAAAAGGCAATGTCTTAAGTGGAAGTGATGTGGTGAGAATTTCTCTGAACTAATTGAATAAGTTAAAGATAAACCATATTGTAACAAACCTGAACAGCATAGATAGATAGCAATTTGACTCAAAAGCAGAGAAATTAAAAAAGGAGTTCAAATTTTACAAATTGCATAGGTGTAAGTAATTTTCCAATAACTGTTACACTACCACAGTACTATGGATTCTACCCTGTTTACACAGTAGGGAATTCATTAAATATGTATCCGGGACTTACAAATTTTAGTAATTCTTAAAAAGACAAACATTAAAGCTATCAATGGCTACTAACGTGCAGGCCCTGCAATACACGTAGCTATTAGCTATTATCATGCATATCTGAATACTGAAGCAGCTATATACATGTGTATTTTCAGCCTTTTCTTGATTGGTATAAACTATATGGCATAGATGTAATATTTTCTGATAATATTAGAACTTTAATGTCAATATGGGAAAATTACTAAATCACTGTAAAAAGCCATGCAGACACGGGGAGAATGTGTGGAATTTGCACATTCTCCCCGTGTCTGCGTGGGATTCCTCCAGTGCTCTGGCTTCCTCCCACAGTCCAAATGTGCGTAGGTTAGGTGAATTGGCCATACTAAAGTTACCCATAGTGTCCAGGGATGTGCAGGCTAGGTGGATTAGCCATGGGAAATGCAGGGTTTCAGGGACATGGTAGGAGGGTGGTCTGGGTGGGATGACCTTCAGAGGGTCGATGTGGACTTGGTGGATTGAATGGCCTTTCACACTGTAGGGATTCTATGATCCACCACCAGGGCACCAAGTCTGAAGAACATAACATCTATAAAATGCACTACACCAACTTATCAAGACTTCTTTTTCAGTATTTCCCAAACCTTTGCTCTCCATCACCCACACAGAGAAGGGCAGCGAGGACATCAGAGCTCTACCACCCTCCAAGATTCTTCCCAAATCACACACCATCCTGATTTGGAAATTTATCACTGTTCTTTCAATGCCACCTGTTCAAAATTCATCAAGTTTCCACCCACTAGTACCATATAAGTATCATAGAACATAGGGCCTGTATTGTGCTGTACAGTTCTTCAGCCCATGATGTTGTGCTGAAATTTTACCCTAAACCTAAGGTCTACCTAACCTCTATCCCTACCTTATACCATCATCCATATGCCTATCTAATAGCCACTTAAATGCCCCTAATGAGGCCGACTCCACTATCCTCTCCGGCAATGCATTCCACGTCCCTACCACTCTCTGAGTAACGAACCTACCTTTGACGTCTACCCTATATCTACCTCCACTCACTTTAAAACTATGCCCCCTCGTAATAGCTACCTCCACCCTAGGAAAAAGTCTCTGGCTATCCACTCTATCTATACCTCTGATCATTTTGTACACCTCTATTAAGTCACTGCTCATACTTCGTCGTTCTAAAGAGAAAAGCCCTAGCTCTCTCAACCTTTCCTCATAAGACCTTCCCTCCATTCCAGGTAACATCCTGGTAAATCTCCTCTGCACCTTTTCCAATGCTTCCACATCTTTCCTGTTGTGGCCGAACCAGGGTTTTGTATTGCTGGAGCATAACTTCACGGCTCTTGAACTCAATCCCTCTATTAATGAAAGCTAACACACCATTCTTAACAACTCTATCCACCTGGGTGGCAGCTTTCAGGGAACTGTGGACATGAACCTCAAGATCCCTCTGCTCCTCCACACTGCCAAGAATCTTTCCGTTAACCCTGTATTCGGCTTTCAAATTTGTCCTTCCAAAATGAATCACCTCATACTTTTCAGGGCTAAACTCCATCTGCCACTTCTCAGCCCAGCTCTGCATCCTATCAATGTATCTTTGTAACCGAGAACAGCCCTCCGCACTATCCACAACTCGAACCACCTCGTATGGTCCGCAAACTTACTGATCCACCCTTCCACTGCTAAATCCAAATCATTTACAAAAATCACTAGAAGAGGACCCAGATCCTTGTAACTGAGCACCATGTTGAATGTTTTCCGTCCACTACCACCCTTTGTCTTCTAAGAGTCAGCCAATTCTGAATCCAATCTGCCACATTTCCCCTATCCCATGCCTCCTTACTTTCTGCATGAACTTACCATGGGGAACCTTATCAATTGCCTTACTTAAATCCATGTATACCACATCCACGTGTTTGGTCACCTCTTCAAAGAATTCAATAAGGTTTGTGAGGCATGATTTACCCCTCACAAATCCATGCTGACTATCACGAATCAAACTGTGCCTATCCAAGTGATCATAAATCCTACATCTCAGAGCCCTTTCCAATAATTTGCCCACCACTGACGCAAGACTAACTGGCCAGTAATTTCCGGGGTTATCCCTATTCCCTTTTTTGAACAAGGGAATGACGTTTGCCACTCTCCAATCTTCCAGCACTATACCCGTGGACAGTGAGGATGAAATAAAATCATCGCCAAAGGCCCTGAGCACGTTTAGGTGCATGGGTCAAAACGAGGGTCTTAGCCACTGACTCACGGACATTTAGAAATAGGCACTAAATCAGGTCACATGTGAATACATAAAAAAGACTGCTTAGCTAATAGTGTCAGCAGACTGAGGGGGGGGAAATCGAACTATGTAAGGAAGCACCTCCATTCTAACAAACACTAGCTGGTATTGGTATGTATGGAGGGAATGTTGGCGAACAAACAGCTTTGACAAGTACTGCGTTCTCAGAGGTAACGTGGACGCTCGATGTCGATAGAATAAAAGCGAATAGCAAAATGTCAGTTGAAAGGAGTTATGCAAATTATTGATGAAGATCACGTTTCTCTCCACCCTGACATTTTAACGATTAAACCATTAAGACTTTCACCAAAATATGTAATCCCTAAAAATGTACACACCCACACAAATTCCAAATTCAAGCATTCTACTTCCACACCTCCCCCAGTCCACATGCTGACATCGGGCATAACAAAAATTAGCTTTGGATTTGACAGCCAGAATAAACGGGAGGCCAGGATGATCTGACAAAAATAAAAAAAAAACCGAAAGAACCGCGGATGCTGTAAATCACAAGCAAAAACAAAATTGCTGGAAAAACTCAGCAGGTCTGGCAGCAACTGTGCAGAGAAATGAGTCAACATTTCAGGTCTAGTGACCCTTCCTCAGAATATCAGTTCTGATGTTCTCTGATTTCTCTGCGCAGATGCTACCAGACCTGCTGAGCTTTTCCAGCAATTTCTGACTTTTTCAGATCTGACAAAAACCGCAGGGATTGCGGCTGGTAAGCTTTTTGCATGTGTGCTGTTCCCGGCATAACACTCTGCAAGAAACCAGAGCGAAAAACTATCCCAGGCCTAACGCAGGTTGGCCCTGATAAATAACACGCCCCACTTTCACACTTATGTTGCGATACAAATATCAAAATTAAAGTAGAACCACCACCATCAGTAAACGCCCACTCGCATTTCCTACACCTACATCTCCAATTCCAACAATAACAAGGCTGCTTGAAGATACTGTTGGATTCCACCAAACTGAGGAGAAGCTGTTCCAAAACTGCATCAAGTCTCTGTTCATGCCAAATGTTATTGCATTTGACAATAATTCCATATTTCGATTGAGGAGTGGGTATGTGGGAGATAGAGGGCGGCAGCTTCACCGTTACAAGAAAGGAGAGACCACCCCAAATTTAACAATGACGGCACTAAAACCAGCAATGAGACAAGTACCTTCATGACAGTCGCTCGGTTCCACGTCGTGAAACTACAGCTACACAGCCAGCCTCTCGGTGCCACAAGCTCAAGTCCTCGATCACAGTCCGAAAAACCGTCAGCCGCTCTCGCGCCACCGCCGCGGCTGCGCACAACCGACACCCGAAAAGGGGGTGGGCCGATCTGGCCTAACTGACACTCGTATTAGCCAATCAGAAGCGTGAGGTCGTGCCCACCATGAGACAAATGTAATAAAACGATAGACGAACCAGTCCATGCGGGCGTGATTAGCATGGAACGAACGAGGTTTGAAGTGCTTTGATTGAGCTCTTTCTCAACTAAATTCAAATTTTACCATCTACCATGATACAATTCAAATCACATTCCCGGGGATATGAGCCTAGGGTTCTGGATTTGTGCTCCAATTACATTACCGCAATGTCACTGCCTCGCTTTCCATAACCTCACATTATCCTCGGTTTACTCAACTATTTTGTTGTCCAATAATCTGTCCACAGCAATTAGCAGTTCCTGTATCTCCCTCGCATCTTGCATTCCCACCTAGCTTTGTTTCATTACCAAACCTGCGCATATTACCCTCTCTCTCCGTCTAAATCACTAAGATTGTAAATTGCACGGCCTGAGTCCCAACTTGTCAACTGGAAAATGCCCCAGCTATCCCTTCTGTAGCAAAAAATTTGTTTCATGGTTTATATGTTTTAGAATATAAACTTCAGTAATAAAGGGAATATCTGATTGTGAAGTAAATATAATTAAAAACAGCAAATCATATAAGTTATAATGAAAAACAATGGGTAGCCTACTTCTTGACCTCTTGGGAGAGCCAGATTGTTTTTTGTCATCACTGTAAAAGTTAGACCTTGAAACTATTAATTTAGGCAGCAAAATCAATGTGTATTTAAAATAAAATAATTTGCTTTTTAAAAAGTTTGATTTATTACCATGTGTCTTGTTACAAAATATAATGAAAAGTAAAAGGTGTTCACTGATGTTGCCACTCTTCAGCACCATCTTAAATACAGAAAAACAAACCAAAAACAGAGAATATCATGGGAGAAAAATGAAGAAATAAAGAAAATGTTCAACTTCATAGTCCTTGTTAAGTGCTCTGTTTGGGCCACGGCCCTGGTGGCCAGGCACAAGTCCCCTTCACTGCCCACAAGAACAAAATTTGCCACTCTTTGGCCACCGATGCCCTCGCCACTCTGAGTCCTCACTAGATCTCACTGATGCAGATGCCCCAATGCTGCTGAGTACTGAACGAGCCCAAACTTGATTCCGCCACTGCTATGAGTCCACTCCAGGCCCACCTCTGTCACCGCCTCCATGCCTTTCTATTTGAAATGGTTTTATTAAAGGGCAATCATATTTAATCAATCTATTATATTTTTTGAAGGACTAACATGCTCTGTGGATAAAAGCAAACCTTTAGATGTACTATACTTGGCTTTCCAGAATACATTTGATAAGGTGCTAAATCAAAGGTTATTGTGGAAAATGAAAGGTCATGATGGAGGAGGCAATAGATTAGCACAGGCACAAGACAGGTTGGCTGGTAGAAATATGCACAAATGAGTCTTTATTTGTTTGGCAGGATGTGATGAGTGGAGTCATTCAGGAGTCTGTGCTAGGGTCTAAACTTTTTGCAATTTATGATGACTTAAAGGGAGAAAAGCATGGTATCTAAAGTCATAGATGTCACCAAAAATAGTGAAGTATGTTGTGAAATAATGTGCAGACATAAGTTAAGTAAATGGACAAAAAAAATGGAATAAAGTGTGGGGAAAATGTGAAGTTGTTCACTTTAGCAGGAAAAATAAAAAGCAGAATACTCAACCAATAGAGGATGACTGCACAATTCCAAGGCGCAAAAGGACTTGAGTGTTCTGCTGAACTTGTCACAAAAATACCAGTATGCAGATACAGCACATAATCAAGATTACTGGAATGCTATCCTTTTTTACAAGGCAATTTTAACATAAAAAGATGTTATGCTTCAGTTTTACTGGGCATTCGTGTGACCACTCTAGAATACAGTTTGTTCAAGGAACAAAGAACAAAACAGCACAGGAACACGCCCTTTGGCCTTCCAAGCCTGCGCTGCCACATTTTGCCTTTCCATACTAAAACAGTCTTCATTTACAAGATCTGTATCCCTCTATTACCTTCCTATTCATATATTCGTCCTGGTGCTTCTTGAATACTGCTATTACGGTGGTCTGCTTCCACCACCTTCTCTGGCAACATGTTCCAGGCACCCTTTGTATGAAAAATTGCCTTGCACATCTCTTTTAAACTTCCCCACTCGCACCTTGAACCTGTGTCCCCTAGTAATTGACCTCTCCACCCTGGACCCTTCTTCAGAAATGGGGGAGGGGAAGGGGATTCTGAAATAAATAGAGGGGAGGGAGGCGGATGGAGAAGATAGGTGGAGAGGAGACTGACAGGTCAAGGAGGTGGGGATGGAGCCAGTAAAGATGAGTGTAGGTGGGGAGTTAGGGTGGGGATTGGTCAGTCCAGGGAAGACGGTCATGTCAAAGAGGCAGGGATGAGGCTGGTAGGTAGGTGGGCGTGGGGGTTGAGGTGGGAGGAGTGGATAGGTGGGAGAAAGGACGGACAGGTTAGGGATGCGGGGATGAGCTGGGCTGGTTTTGGGATGTGGTCAGGGGAGGGGAAATTTTGAAGCTAGTGAAGTCCACATTGATACCATTGGGCAGCAGGGTTCCCATTGCACAATGCTATATTTAAAACAACTCCATCCGTAGTTGGTTCCACTCATTGCTCCAAGAATCTGTTGCAAATGTATTCTACGAAGTGATCTTCTGGACTATCTTTGCCAATTTGATTGACCCAGTCCAGTCTAAGAAGGTTAAAAGCATTAAAGTCCACCTCAACAATGATATTGTCTTTAAACAAGAAGTTACTGGAACTTATCACACTACTCTGTTGAACTGTGTAGTTACTTAGGGGGGCCTATAAACTCTCATCCGTATTTTCTGAACTTCGCTATTCCTAGTCATAAACCATGTTAATTCTATTTCCTGGACCAATAATACACATTATTTTGATAAGATGAATATATGTTCATAAAACTGAATGAAATGATGTTTTTTTAACAAAACAGAGCATGCACTGGTCAACTGTAAATGCAACTTGAAAAGTTGAAAAAAAAATCATTGGAAAAATGTGAAAATTTGGAATGCCCTTAGCAGGTGGTTAAGTGTCAAAACAGCAAACTGGAGCTTGCATTCAATAAATCTGAAGAGCATGCTGATTATTGTGTATCAAGGATTGAACCATGTGCAGCTTGTGATTGCAATGTTCTGGTCAAAGGCATAAATGTGCACTGCATCTCCTGTGGCAAAGATGTCGAGAAAACACTGTTAAAAATTGAGATCGGAGTGTCACATTGATGATGATGTTGGGACTTGGTTTGAAAACCAACCATTCGGGATCCTTCATCAGGCTGAGAAGAAGTGTATTCAGGCCAGGCCAAGAATTTCTAGACAGTTGGAAGCCAAGATTCATGGGAACAGAGAAGTGCGATTTCCAGTGAGGAAGTCAGATAGGAGAAATCTGCTGACCATAGGTAGAGACCAGTATCAAAGTAAGTTGAAAATATTTTGAATTATAAATAGTCATATCAACATTTGAGCTTGAAGCTGGCAGAGGAGCTAGAAATCGCTAAAGAGCAAAATTTATTGTACAGGTAGTTCTCCTATATCGTGACAGTTGCATTCTTGCGTAGAAAATTGCCATAGAATATCGTGTTGTAGAGAAATCACTATAGAAAATCATTATACATATACAACAAAGTTCGCATTATCCAAACAGTGTCCACTATTCATCAATCGCATTAAAGCCAATTCGTGTTAATGAAACATGCGTCATAGCAGAACTACCTGTACAGGGTTGCACAGGTACAACAGTTGTTGGTCTCCTGTAACTTCTTTGATATTTCAATGTATGGATTAGAGATGATTCTGTAACTTCAGTGATGAGAATTTGGGAATTAAGCAAATGGAGAAGTGTGTATATACAGTCTTGGTAGGCTTAACAATTTACGGATGTTTCTGGTATTGCTGTGCTAAGTATAAGAAGAACCCTTGATTGTTTCGTGTTTCTTTACATATGAGTAGCACCAATTTCAACATCTTCATAATAACATTTGAATCGTACAGAAGGTAAGTGTATAAGTGGCATTGTGGATTTGCAACAGTGGTATCCTTCTACCTTTATAAGAAAGAAAAATACAGGCTGAGGCAAAACATTTCAATGCTAAAGCAAGGAAAGCCAATTTGTCATTTATATAGATGATCTAGATGACAATTTAGGAGACATGGTTAGTAAGTTTGCGGATGACACCAAAATTGGTGGTATAGTGGACAGTGGAGAAGGTTATCTAAGATCGCAAAGAGATCTTGATCAATAGGGTCAATAGGCTGAGGACAGGCAGATGGAGTTTAATTTGAACAAATGTGAGGTTTTGCATTTTGGTAAAACAAACAAGGGCAGGTCTTATACAGTTAATATGTAGCCCTGGGTAGTGTTGTAGAACAGAGACTCCGAGGGGTTCAGGTACAAAATTCTTTGAAATTTGCATCACATGTAGACAGGGTGGTTAAGAAGGCATTTAGCACACTTGCCTTCATTGCTCAGACCTTTTGAGGATAGGAGTTGGGTTGTCAAATTGAGGTTGTACAGGATGTTGGGGAGGCCTCTTCTGGAGTACTGTGCGCAGTTCTGGTCGCCCTGTTATAGGAACAGTATTATAAAATTGGAGAGGGGTCAAAAAAGATTTACCGGGATGTTGCTGGGAATGGAAGATTTGAGGTATAAAGATAGCCTGTGACTTTTTCAACTGGAGTGTTGGAGGTTGAGCGGTGACCTTATAGATGTTTATAAAATCATGAGGGGCATAGATAAGGTGAATAACAAATGTCTTTTCCCTGGAGTGAAGGAATTCAAAAGTAAAGGGTAGTAGGAACTGCAGATGCTGGAGAATCTGAGATAACAAGGTGTAGAGCTGGATGAACACAGTAAGCCAAGCAGCATCATAGGAGCATGAAGGGTCATTTTTCTGATGAAGGGTCTAGGACCGAAACGTCAGCCTTCCTGCTCCTATGATGCTGCTTGGCCTGCTGTGTTCATCCAGCTCTACACCTTGTTATCTCAAAAGTAAGGGGCATATTTTTAAGGTGAGAGGAAAAAGATTTCAAAAGGACACAAGAGGCAACTTTTTTTTTTTAAACAGAGTGGTTAGTATGCGGAATGAACTGCCAGGAGAAGTGCTCAATGCAAGTAACATTACAACATTTAAAAGACATTTGGATTAGTACATGAATAGGAAAGGTTTGGAGGGACATGGGCCAAATGCAGGCAAGTGGGACTAGTTGGTCGGTGTGGACTAGTTGGGCGGAAGGGTCTGTTTCCATGCTGTATGACCCTAAAGGGGTATTTCTGAAACTGAATATATTCCAAAGAATTTTGTGCAGATGAACTCGATGCAGCTATTCAAGATAATACCCTTGTCAAAACTGAAAATACATTTGGAAAAAAATGACTGTTATAATCTATAGTGGCTCTGTTGGAATCCTCAGACAAAACTCATCCTCATGTCTTTTCAGTAACTGGCATCTAAAGAAGGATGTTATGCTTCCTTCTATGATAAGAATCTGAAGCATGAATACTTCCCAAACTACACTTAAGAAGAGTTCCGAATTGCAGTCCCACTTATTATCACCATCTCACCATCACTGTACACAAGATAAAAACTAGGACACTTAATCCCTAAATAAGGTGACATCAGCTAGGCACAAGTATTCACACCCTGTGGCCAGTTATGTGTCTTTTGTTTTTAGGAGCTCAATATTGCACACCAGTATGGGCAGAAACTATGCATGTTGTCATGCATCTGAACAATGACAACCATCAGCAAGATCTGCTAAAACCATCAATAGGTTGTTTTCCTTTCAATGTACATATCTTGCCACTACTTTTCAGGAAAAAAAAAACAAATAATTAGAGTACAACTGGACCCCAGCAAACAAGTAAAACAAAGAACTGCAGATGCTGGAAATCTGAAATAGCTGGAGAAACTCAGCAGGTCTGGCAGCATCTGTGGCAGAAGGCAGAGTTAATGTTTCAAGAAAATTCTGGACTCAAAACATTAACTCTGCTTTCTGTCCACAGATACTGGCAGACCTGCTGAGTTTGTCCAGCTATTTCTGTTTTTTGTCCCAGCAAATGCAACTTTGTCTATCAATGAAAATTCCAAAAAGCTCACAGGAACCAATTGGATAATTAACTTTGACGTTTAATGTTGCTGCCATAGGAAATAATAAATATTTTGCAGTTTCAGAAATGTATACTAGTTTCAGTTATCAAATTATTTAAATGTATTATAGAACACTTTCTGTATTGTTTCAATGTGACATTGGAATAGCAGTTTCTAAGACACAATGATAATTTTTCATTGAGGTTGTTGACTTGCTTGCCCAGCTGGCTTGTTTTTGTTCAGACATGCTAGGTGACATCATCAGTGGAGCCTCCAATGAAGTGATGCTATTCTACTCTGCTTGGAATTTATACTGTCCAGTCCATTACGGTGAGTACTGTCATTTCCGGTTTTGATCTGTATGGGTTTGCATACACAACCCGAGCTACAGATCTTTGCCAAAACTTTACATTTTTCAATTTCATCAACAGTCCTCATGCTCCCTTGAAGTCTGATTAATATCAATTTATGCCCTGTTTGCTCATGGATCGCAAAACTAAGAACTAGGCGAAGTGGCACTCTGATAATTTCAACTTATTTGTCTTGATATATTCAAAAAGAAATGAACAAAGCATTTTAGTATGTCTCCTCTATTCTCTTTCACCGCCCCAAAACTTTCAAGTTTCTAAAATACCAACTTTTAATATTCATATCTAATTAAACACATAGGGCAGCTAACCTTAAAAGGAAAATCAAGTAGTT
>NC_063355.1:23828615-23839034 GCF_021869965.1 Rhincodon typus | reverse complement strand
CTTTTTTAAACACTTCTCTAAATGAAAATGATCGTTTTCACAGAGAAAACAATGGTTTCCACCCCATTTTGTGTCTGTTGAAGTTTGTTATGCATGTAAATGAGATGCAAATTAAGGATAGGGTGAGACATGAGAATTAATTTTGTGTTTGTGTTCATTACAACTTATGCCCAGATAAGTAGACTAATGGATGTCCTACAATTCAAATTGCCTTAAGTTTTAGTCCTTGATCAGGTTGTCCTTTGTATTCTAACCTCTTTTAAAAGCTTTTGGTTTTTGACGTTAACTTTAAACTGAGAGATTTCTAAGACTTCCATTCAGTAACGAATACTGTGCAACTCCCAGGAAATGTATTCCTGATACAGTGGAATAGCAGAAACCAAAGGGGACTGAGGATAAATCAACACATTTTTTAAAAAAAACAATGTTGATGGGAGGGTTGCAGAAAAATATTGCATTACTTTAGTAGAGTCGGAGGAGCAGTCAGTTTCTCAGAAAATACACACGTTTTTTCAAAAATATCTGAAATCCTCAAAGGAGGTAGGGCTGACTGTAAGTAGTAGAACACAGGATTCAAAAGTTGTTCTTTAACAATTGTGAGCAATGTATTGGCAGTTAAATACATTAATTGCCCTAGTGCAAACTTCATATAAACAGGACCAGGTTTTACCATGTTTACTACCCTCTAATGTATGGAGTCCTCTTTGTCAGTTCCATCAACATTTAGCAACCTCTGGCTGACGGTGAAAGCTATTTGGTGTGCCTACATAACTTTATTTCGCAGTGAAGCCTGGCACACATGGAACGGAAACTGATTCACGCTGGACTTTGTCCATAAGGACTCTAAAATCAGAAAATACACTGAAGATACTAAATACTCTGCTGTTTGTGCCAAGAAAGTGCTTTTGTTGCTGTGGGTTGTAAGCTGTAAGCTGCAAGCTGCATGAGGTATCAAAACCCACAAAAATCCAAGTATTGTCTCAATGGAGGAAAAGAAAATGAAAAGTTATTCATAAACCGATTTCTGGTTCTGCAGTAGAAGAGGTAATGTGCTAGGGGTGTACAAGTCAGTGATAGTGCAGTGACAACTTAGTCACTTAAGAGTGCTGTAGTAAGTGTTGTACAGTTTTATTTCACCTAATTTCAACAGCTAGAACATCTCTCCTGTCTACAGATGACTAAATATTTTCCATAGGCTAAGATAATCATCCTCCAAATTGCACCATATAGTTTGTTATAATTAACAATAGTACTCCGCCTCCAAGCCAGTGTGCCTCTGCTCTCCTTCCTGCAGTCCATCATTCCTTTCACTGAAGGCTGACTTGTAGGCTGGAAGCAACTGCCCATAAGACTACTTACCACAACTGGACACTGAAGAAATCATTATCTTGAGAAGGCACACTGTTCTAAAAAATTCTGTTAAGTTGTTAATGATTCTATAGGCAAGTGTAATTGTTGCAGTTAGAAATAATAAGCACCACAGATTTGACACATGTCTTTATACATAAAATTGCATAATAGCTGTTTCAACTTTATGGAAGGAACAGAATATAAATTAAAAATGGAATGACAAAAATGTTAGTTAGTTCTACAAAAATCTCTCAAAGAAAGCAAATTATATTGATTTTACTAATTTGTCAAATTGAATGAGAATTGCTATTCCAATAAGTTCTTTATTAGTCAAAATGAATTTAAAAACATGTACAAAAAGTACAGAAATCAAAAAGAAGAAAAGATAGTTGGAAGTAAATTAAGAAAGATTGAGGTTTCCTTTCTGTTCTCATATTGGGTACTGCTAAATGCTCAATTCAGAGAGAGCAAGCATGCACCACAGTTAATAGCTACACTATCACACATTAATCTGTTAAATGGCAAATGTTTTAGGAGACTTATAAAAACGATGTGAAAAGTTTAAAATAGAATCTTTGCTTTTTTTTTCCCAGCATATCCTTCATTTAGTCTCTGACTTAGTGATGATAAGTCAGTAATTTTTTGTTTGCACCTTAACATGTTTAACTCTAATATCTTTAAGGCTCCCAGTAATAAGTAATGATAACTGTTAGTAAATTTAAAAAATTCCATTCCACTAACACTATCCAAAATGGCTACAACAAATTACAGTCATTGATATGGTCATAAAATGTTTCTCCATCAAGTTTCATGTATCCACAGGAAAAGCCAACTTCTTTCATTCAAACACCTCCCAAGTTTAAGATTTAAAGACATGTACTGCCCGTACAACATACTGTCGACAAATAGGGCATTCGTTCATGCGCTTTCCACATTTAGTGCAAGTGACCATGTGACCACATTCGAGGAGAACACAATCGATCACTGCATCCATACAGATCCTGCAGAGATTCTCGTCACTGCTGAACTGCAGCTGTTCTTCAACTGGAAGAAAAACAGAATCACAGGGTTGGAGGTGGGGAGGAAAGCGAACTGGTTAACTAATGAAAAACTATTAAGCATTGTTTTGGCAGTAAGCTAAACTTTAAAGTTAATTTTCAGGCACCTGTATAAATGCAAAATTGAGTACTAGCTGCGCTTGCAAATGCCAGATTATTGCTGCTCCAAATTCAATACCATGCCTTATGAAGAATCGGCTAAAAGAACAGAAACGTTTTAAAAACGAAACGTGTTGGTGTACTATTACTGAATTAAGCAGAACCAGTATAAACTTAACTTGACACTGATCACCACAAATTAATCAGCCACTGTAGAACATTTTGGCTGCATTGAAGGAGCCATCCTTGAAAGATTAACTTGTTTTTTTGCACTGACTGACTAATTACAAATATTCTAACTTTGTTCAATTCAAATTGTACTTTTTGAAGATTAGCATTTTGTCAAACACTAACTGAAATACCTCAAAAAAGTGCTTACTGTTCATATTGTAAAGGTTTAGATTCAATAATTCAGAGAGAAAGAGGGTTAATGTAACTATTCAATAGTATTACTTGCAAAATTTCATTAATAATCCTGAGTGCTTAACATGACATTTACTGTCCAAATCCACAACCAATTGCAGCTTTATTATTTTATCAGAATTTTCATTTTGATTGAGGCAAAAAATGTATAGGTCAATTTCTGCTGAGCTACAGTCTCATTGTTTGTAGAGGCAAGAAAATTCATTATGAGTTATGCCCGACTAGGGGATTACAGGACTATGGAGTAAGAATTTTATTTGTAACAAGTATCATCAATCTATATACCATCTTAAACAAGTCCCCGTGGGCCCAAACAATCCTTTTGTATGAAATCAGTGTTAAGTTATAACATGTAAACCATCCAAGATCTTAAAAAAAACACAAGTCAAATTAATTAAAATTAGCTTATGAAATGTAAATTTTTTATGAAACTTTCAGTTCTACTAAAATGGTTACTAATTTGCAAGTTAATTGAATTTACAAAGTAAAATTTCCCTGTCTCTTACTGCTTGATCAAGGCTTCCCAACATGGGAATTGGTCTCCAAGTAGCGTTGCCAACTGAAATGCTGGGGCCATGAACTCAGACAGCCATGGTCACAATACAACTCCACCACTCCCACTGAAGTCATCTCTCCTCTGCCCTTGTTCACCCACTTTCAGTCCTCAGGCATTGCAACAACCTAAATATCAATACTAAAGCTCATGGATCCATGAAAACATTCATGTGCCAGGTTTCCCTACATCTCATGGCACCAGAGTAGCTTCAACAATATCACATGTAGATGTTCCTTTTTATTACAGCAGCCCAGCAGAGAGAAATTTAACTGCAGTATGTCAGACAGTAAGAAGATACTTTTTATTAAAATAAAAAAGTTCATCCAGCATTCTGTAAAATGGAAATAATTTGATCAGAATCTCTTTCCTTCTGCAGACTCTACTCTAATACCCCTTATTAATTGCAAAATACTTTATTTTCAACTTACAAAAAGCTCAAGAAAGGTTGACAACTTACCTGCAGCTACATCTGGGTTATTTCCATTTTCCACTGCAACAGAAAAAAATTTAAAGTCACTACTTATTGAATTAAATGAATAAATTTCTAATAAAACATTTGAGACAAACTTACAGAACTTGCGATTTTCTTCTGTTTCTTTGAATAATCTCTTCACTCTTTCCACTAATTCCCACTTTTCACAACACCCTGAAAAGCTGACAAAGTTGCGTGCCAGTATTTCCTTCAGCTGACGAACAGTCAATGCTTCAATATCTTCAGTACTGGATAGGTCTGACAATGAGGCTCTTGTTTTTTTGGGTGGAATGATTTCATTTGCCTGCAAAGAAGTCACACAGTAATACTAATATATTTGTTTGATGATTTAAAAGACAAAATGAAAGGACATGTGTCCAAATTATCACTTTATAAGATTATAGATCTTGAATTGGGATTTGCATTACGATTGTCCAGTCTCATTAGCACAGTAATTTTCATTCAGCACTGGACTCGAACTGCAGTTTCAAAGTGGTATGTTATCACGCAGCTCTGTCTCTTGTTTATTCTCACTACTTCAATCACCATTTTAAGAAAGCAGGTTCCCTACCAGAGCCAACCAAATGGAAATATTGTTTTTAATACTGCTTTGAAAGAGTGAGCCATTTTGATTCTGCATTAGATCTAATGATTCCTTCAGTACATCTGTATGCCAAACAGCTTGATGGCAGAAACACCGAGTAAGGTAGGCACAACTGTGGGGGAATTCATTCAATTGATAACAATGCCTGCAAAAACAGAAAATCGATCTGCAATATTTCAATTGCATTGTCTTTCTTAAAACAAAAGCACCAGTTTGTGATTTCATCTTCTGTAGGAAGATAATTTGCTCCCAGCTAACAGATTACTGGACAGTGCACCATAGCAGTTGTCTAGCTTGCTTGCTCAATTGTCCATGACCAGGAAACACTCCCTCTTCAAGAAGCACCTGGTTCTCAACTGCTACAGTTGACTCCAGACACACAGTACACATCATTGCTGCTTCAGAAGAGAATCATGAGAAATTGAGATTTAATTCTGTGTACCTTCTGAAAAGATAAGAGAAAGGTAGATCCAGACTGGTATCTTACACCTAACTAAGGACAATTATGAAGGCATGAAAACAGAATGAACTGGCAGATAAGATTTAGGGATATGTCAATAGTCTGCAGTACCAGGTATTTGAAGAAATATTTCAGAATATATAATACATACTTGCATTCCACCAAGAGAAATTCCAATGGAGTGGACCCATCATCTATGGTTAACCAAAGAAAAGTTCAAGATGGTATCAAACTTAAAGGCAAAAGATCTGACATTTAAGAAAAAGTTTGACAAAGATTAAGGAGTGAAAAATTAGAGACAAAGTTAGTTAGAAATAAAAATGGAAAAATTTTCTACAGCTGATTAAGGAAAAGAGCTAACCAAATGAATGGAGATCCTCAAAGTTTAATCTAGGAAATTAATAAATGAAAAATAGAAGTTATCAGTTTAGCTATGATCTTAGTGAATGGGTGAGCAGGCTCAGAAGGGCCAGGTGATCTATTTGTGCTGGAAATTTGTATGTCAAAATTTGTATTTTTATGTTAATGGCTATAAAGGAAGTCACACAACCTCTTTCCCTAAAGTCTGTCCACCATCTACAAGGCACCAATCAATAGTGTGATAGAATATTCACCACTTGCCTGCAATGAATATAGCCCAAAAACACAAGAGGCTCAACACTATCCAGTACAAAGCAGTTGACTTGATTGAAGCCCCAACCTCTATATCAACACTAAGGTGGCAGCAATGTTTACCACCTACGAGACACACTCCGACAACTTACCTCTGGTCCTCAGACAGTACTTTCTAACCTTGGATCTTTGACAAGGTGGCTCAGTAGTCAGCACTGCTGCCCCACAAGGCCACGGACTGGGGTTCAATTCCACCCTTGGGTGACTGTGTGGAATTTGCACATTCTCCCCTTGTTTGCATGGGTACCCACTGGGTACTTCAGTTTCCTTCCATGGTCCAAAGATGAGCAGGTTAGGTGGATTGGCCATGCTAAATTGCCCATAGTGTCCAGGGGTGTGTAAGTTAGGTGGATTAGACATGGGAAATGCAGGGTTACAGGTAAAGGGTCGGGGGATGGGTCTAGATGGGATGCTCTTTAGAGGGGCGGTGTGGACTTGTTGGGCCGAATCGTCTGTTTCCACACTGTAGGAATTCTAATGATGATTCAATGACAGCAGTTGCATAGGACACCGCCACTTGTATGTTCCTCTCCAAGCCACACCCCACCCTGACTTGGAACCATCTCACTATACCTTCACTGTTACTGATTCAAAACCCCAGAACTCCCCAACAGCAGATTGGACTGGTGGAGTTCAGCAGGGGTCTGTGTTCAGACCCCAATTAAATATGTTATCAGTAATAATCTTGATGAAGACACTGAGGGCATTGTTGCTAAGTTTGCAGATAACACAAACAAAGGTGGAAGGGTAGGTAGTGTTTAGGAAGCAGGGAGGCTGCAGAAGGACTTTGTCAGGCTAGGAAAGTGGGCATAGAAGTGGCAGGTGGAACACAATTTGGGAAAGTGTGAGATTGTGCACTTTGGTACAAAGAATAGAATCAGAATCACCACAGTGCAGAAAGATGCCATTTGGTCCATCAAGTCTACACTGACCCTCTGAAGAGCATCCCACCCAGATCCAGCCCCCTACCCTATCCCCAAAACCCCACATTTCCCATGGCTAATCCATCTAGCCTGCATATCTTTGGACTGTGGGAGGAAACTGGAGCACCGAGAGAAAACCCATGCAGACATGGACAATGTGCAAACTCCACACAGTCACCCAAGGCCGGAATCAAACCTAGGTATCTGGTGCTGTGAGGCAGCAGTGCTAACCAATATGCCAATGTGTCACACGAGACGAGACGCAGAGTGTATTTTCTAAGTGGGGATTGGCTTCAGAAATCTGAAGAACAAAGGAATTTGGGAGTGCTAGTTCAGGATGCTCTTAAGAATTCTCTTAACATGCAGGGTCACTTGGTAGGTAGGAAGGAAGGCAAATGCAACATTAGCCTTCATTCTGAGAGGGCTAGAATACAAGAGCATGGACATATTGCTGAGGCTGTATAAGGCTTTGGTCAGACCGCACTTGGAATATTATGAGCAGTTTTGGACCCTCTATGTAAGGATAGATGTGCTGGCCTTTGAAGGGGTACAGAGGAAGTTCACAATAATGATCCTAGGAATGAAGGGCTTGTTGGATGAGGAGTAGTTGAAGACTCTGGGTCTGTACTCGGAAGTTCAGAAGGATAAAGACGATATCCCATTGAAATTTATAGAATACTGAGAGGCCTAGATAGAGTGGATGTGGAGAAGGTGTTTCCAGTAGGAGGCTCTAGGACTCTAGCACAGCCTCAAATGGACAACCCTTTAGAACTGAGATGAGGAGGAATTTCTTCAGAGGGTGGTGAATCTGTGGAACTCACTGCCACAGAGGCCAAGTCATTGAGTGTATTTAAGACAGAAATAGATAGTAAGGAGATCAAAGGATATGGGGAGAAGGCAGGAGAATGGGGTTGAAAAACATAGCCATGATCAAATGGTGCAGACTCAATGGGCTGAATGGCCTAATTCCGCACCTATGTCTTATGGTGTATCTTCACCAGAGGGACTGCAGGAGTTCACGAAGGCTGCTTACCCCCATCTTCTCAAGGCCAATTAGGGCAGCTAGCAATGCCACATTCCATAACCAAATGCATTGAATTTTGAAACTTTAAGCAATGAAATTAGGATTGTATTACAGTCTCAATATTTGATATTTTTAGAAAGTAGTCCACAATTAGTCAAATGGAACAAGTACAGATTTTCCTTAAACTTAAGCTAAAGATTATGACATAGTACATATTTGCCGTAGGATATTTTTCAATATTCACAATATGCACACTAGATTATCAGTTATTGGTTTCCTGTAAGGCAGATAGAATTTAGTGATCTGCTTGGCCAACATATTCATCTCAGGACATGTAAATTGGTGCGATTGTGTGTGGATAGAAACCCAGAAAGATTGTCAGAATAATTATTTATGGGGAAATGTTCACATATCATTAAGTTTCTGACTGAATCCTATTGAAACAACAAGCTGTTTTATTATGGTTTCTGTAGATTGAATATAAAAGTATTAGAATCCACAACATTAGTGTTAATAGGGTACAGTATAGTGAAGGGGATTGACACCGTTGTCTGCAGCAAACAGCCTGAGCCCTGATCGCTGTGCTGTCTGCTGTGGACTGGTAAAGAATTTGCAATGATCATGATTCATGTCATTACCAACAACATTAGTAGAGCCATGAAAGAGGTTCTGCTGAGAAAACATAAGAAGTTAGGTGTTGAATTAAAAAGCAGAACCTTGAAAGTAATAATCTCCAGACTACTGCCTGAGCCACATGCAAATTGTCAAAGGACAAATAAGATTATAAAAATGAATGTGGATAAGCGGGTTCTGGTTTATGGGGCATGGGCACAAAAGACGACATCTCAAATACTGTGATCAGTATTGGTCTCATTTAAGATGAAAATGCAATGGAGGAGGTTTACTAGATTGATACTTGGTGTAGGTTGTCGAATGAGAAAAAACCAGACACGCTGGGCTGGTTTTCACTATAGTTCAGAACAGCAATGCATGATTTGATTGAAATTTATAAGATCCTTAATAGTCATAAAAAGTGGGCATGGAAGGATGCTTTCTCTTTCAGTCAAATCCAGACTAGGGGACATTTTTAAAAATTAGGCGGTGGATGTGGGGTTATTAGATATTTTTAAGGCAGAGATAGGTGCATTCTTGATAGGCAAAGGAATCAAAGGTTATTGGGGATTGATGGGAATATGGAACTTGCAAAACAAACACATCAGCCATGATCTTAGCGGAGTAGGCTGGAACTGCCAAATGGCCTATTTCTGCTCCTAATTTCTACGTTTGTATAGTGTCTGATGGCTGGATAAAAAGTGTTGTTATGTGCTTCATAGACAAGTCAAGTAGGGGAATAAACATACAATGTAACTGAGAAAAATGGTGTTTAACTTTAAGCATTTTAAATTACAAGTATTTTAGTTTAAATCTTCACAGGTTCTTGAACCAATAGTGACTTAAAACAGACTGAACAATCAAATCATCCTAGAATGATGTCCTGTCTTTGAAGGCTGTGGCTTGGATGAAGACATAGGAAAGTTTGCAAGTAGAGTTGAAACCAATGTTTATTTATAGTCATTTTGGCAGACAACTTGACATCTCAGAGGTTCCAGTTGAGCTACTTACAATCTAATTTTCAGCCACCAGATAAACTGCATCAGCTCAACTCAAAGGAGTTATTTACCGGGTAAGTGAAATTCTATTTCAATGCATGGTAGAAGTTAACAGGGGAGAAACCTTTCTTTAATTTTGATATACCATTGAAAGAGAGCAGAATTGTTCAAGTTCAGCATGAAATGTTTTATACTGAAATCAGTTTCATACTTCTTCTACATTAAATAAGTGGTCTGGTGGCATTTAGCCTGAGCACCATTTGTATATAAAAAGGTAAAGTCGCATCAGAGAGACACGACTGGTGGTGATTTAACGTGAGCGTGAGCGTCACCATGCTTCCGCTAAGGAGAGAGGTTAAGAAGAAGAGTCTTTCATGGTAACCGCAGCCAGTGCGGGAATTGAACCCATGCCATTAGCAACACTGTGGCAAACCAGTGGGCCAGCCAACTCAGCTGCTTAGCTGGGCAACTAAAGTCATTGCATTTCTTTTGATCAAGCTAAGCTGACTTATGGAGATGCCCACTGATGCTGATCCACAGCTAGTGCAAACCCCAAAATCCTCCACTTACATATTCCTGATGTTGTGATTCAGATCCTCTATTGATTGGAGATGTTGCCTCTTCCCTGACAACAAGGTGTAGGGCTGGATGAACACAGCAGGCCAAGCAGCATCATAGGAGCAGAAAGGCTGCTGTTTCGGGCCTAGACCCTTCATCAGAAAAGGGGGAGGGGAAGGGAGTTCTGAAATAAATAGGGAGAGAGTGGGAGGCGGATAGAAGATGGATAGAGGAGAGGATAGCTGGAGAGGAAACAAACAGGTCGAAGAGGCGGGGATGGGGCCAGTAAAGGTGACTGTAGGTGGGGAGTTAGGGAGGGGATTGGTCAGTCCAGGGAGGACGGACAGGTCAAGGGGGCGGGATGAGGTTAGTCGGTAGGAGATGGGGGTGCGGCTTGAGGTGGGAGGAAGAACAGGTTAGGGAGGCAGGGACGAGCTGGACTGGTTTTGGGATGCGGTAGGGGGAGGGGAGATTTTGAAGCTTGTGAAATCCACATTGATACCATTGGGCTGCAGGGTTCCCAAGCGGAATATGAGTTGCTGTTCCTGCAACCTTCGAGTGGCATCGTTGTGGCACTGCAGGAGGCCCAGGATGGACATGTCGTCTGAGG
>NC_063355.1:23814034-23828215 GCF_021869965.1 Rhincodon typus | reverse complement strand
CAGAGGAGCATGAAAGCTGATGTTTCAAGTCAGCTTTCCTGCTCCTCTGATGCTGCTTGGCCTGCTGTGTTCATCCAGCTCTACACCTTGTTATTTCAAATTCTCTAGCATCTGCAGTTCCTACTATCTCTGCATCTGCAAATACTATGCAAGTTACTAGGAGAGTCACAGGAAATGCTGGAAAATCCTCACCAGACCTTGCAGTCTGTGGAGAGAGAATCAGAGTTAATATTTCAGATCTGACCTTTCCAAGTATTTTCTATTTGGAACAAAAACAAAGTTGCTGGAAAAGCTCAGCAGGTCTGGCAGCATCTGTGGGGAGAAAACAGAGTTAACGTTTTGGGTCCGGTGACCCTTCCTCAGAACTTCTATTTCTTTTCTATTTGGAGCAGGTTTGAGGCACAAGTGAGCATGGTTTTTTTGTCTACGTGGATTTGTAATTAACAAAAAAAATAGAAGGATGGAACCTTCAGTACAGTAGGTTATCCATGACAGAAAAAGTTAAAATCTCTCCATCTAGAAATATCATTTGGCTCATAGGCATGAAAGGTATGCACAGACAAAGCATTTCATTAAACAGTAAGAGTTTGAAATTGTAATCTCACAGAAGAAAACTCCCTACATGAAGGGAAGCCTGAGTTTGATTTACAACTGCATTTTAATGCTTAAATATTTCCATTGGTTGCATTTTGTCACTTACAACTCCACTTTCTCTTATTAACCAGAAATAATTGGAAGACCTGTGATCATATAAAATATTCAAAATTCAACAATTGGGAATGCTAAAATCGAGTTTCGCATTTATGTATTGCATGGTGTCTTTACCCCCCCAAAATGTCTACTCATGAAACTTCAATATAGCTATCTTTCCATCACAGAATAAAGATGCTATTATTAATAACGGAGTACATCATTGCACTTGCAAATGCATGGTAATTTATGTCTAGATACAATTCTTTTATAATTGAACAGATAGTTACAGTTTCTTCTTTCTAAAATAATTGCACAAGCCAGTTAAATTGCTCAAGTGAACACAAAATGCTGGAGAAACTCGGCAGATCTGGCAGTATCTATGGATAGAGAGTCAATAACAGAGTTAAGATTTTGAGTCCAGTATAGGTGGGCTTCAAAATTGACTCTCTCTCCATAGATACTGCCAGACCTGCTGAGTTTCTCCAGTATCTTTTATATTTGTTACAAATTCTAGAATCCACAGAAGTTTGCTTTAATTCCAGAACTTAACTTTTTAAACATCAATGAAATTAAAAATAGCCAAAGCAGTTTCATCTTGATGTATACGGCCCAAAACATTGCCTTTCCTGCTCCTCTGATGTTGTCTGACCTGCTGGGTTTGTCCAACTCCATGTTTATTACTCTGGCTTCCAGCGTCTGCAGTCCTTATGGTCTCCTAGTAACTAAAGTTATTTATAGGATTTGCCGCTTCCATCAATACTTAATTGATTATTTCAACCAGCTTTCATTGTATTTGCTGTGATACTTTAAAGTACATTGTTTGAAAGATCCTCGTTGAAAAAGAAAATTAAAAATTCATTTCAGATTTAATAGTAAGAATATTAAAATTCGAAGTAAGGTGACGTTTCATTTTCATTATTAAATCTCAAAAATTTACCTTCCCAGCTAAAGTTATTTGAACATCACAAAAAAATTCCAGTGATTTGCTGACTGAAATGGCTTATGACTTCTAGTTATCTGAGCAAAGTGCTCAGATCTTATATTTCCAATAACGTAAACCTCCAGGTTGAAATCCATTAAATCACAGGTGCAAAGGCCTACAAATTCTACAGAATCTTTACAAAGTACTTTCTCTAAGGAACACTCTCCCTCCTACAAATGAAGTTTCTAAATCAAAATATTCAGGTGCATTTATGTGAAAGCATACAAAGTCCCTTGCGTCTCAATTCCCCAAAGACTTTTTGTTGGGGTAAAGACAGTAGAGAAAATATTTTCTATTGTAAACCAAACTGGGGGCAATATGGATTCAACAACTTACAGTCAGGACTTTTGTGCAAACATGCTGTCCAATATAGCAGGTTCATTGAAATTTCCTGTTACCACTGAGTTAGGAGGGGTAAACAGATTCTGTTCTTTGTTCCGCCAGTCATGACAAAGTGACTTTAAAAAGGAAGGTTATACTGCCAATTATACATGTATCAGATTGTATGTTACTCATTATTAGAAACAAGTAAACCAGGTTCCTTAAGAAAAGTTAGTTCATTGTAAACAAAACAAAAAACTTTTTTGCCAAGTAATCAGCAAATTGTCCAAATGTTGGTTCATGGCTGAGGTTGCTTTCTACACAAATTTTTTGCCAGTTACTGTTGGAGACAGTAGAGTTGATTTAGAATTCTCCCTTAAGAACTCCACTTGCAGCAGTGAGGCCTTCTAGTGGAGTTTCAACTCTGACTTTGTTGAGAGGAATTTCAGAGAGAAAGAGGGGACCAGCTGTTGCTTGGGCAAGTTGTCTGATTGTTGCGTTTAAATGCAGCAGCTTTATTACACACAAAATGGTGTTATGTGCGTCTCTCAGAAAGTATTGTAGACTGAGCAACTCCAGTCAAAGAGTCTGTCTTCTTCATTAATGCAGCATTTTCCCCATTGCAGTCAGCCAGTCATTTCAAAAAGTCCAAGCTTTAGATATATATCTAATGATATTCTAATTAGTATTCAGATAAAAATCTTCATAACACTACCTTGTAAGATTAGTGAAGATAACTTGCATTGCCTGTCAGTTTACTAGACTAAGGCTAATGTCCCCAGACACCACTGCCACTGGGTATATCAAACTGCCAGGGCAGACCCACCCTGAAGTAGCGATAGTGATATATAGGAAGCAGAAGAACAAAAAGTACAGGAGGGCATTTCACAAGCAGCATGAGACATACCTAAAAATATGTTGTCAAACTGACAAGGCGATGCCACAGGATTACATGCATGCCAAACAGCATGCAATTGACAGAACTAAGCAATCCAACAAAAGACTAGATATAAATCTACAGTCTAGCCACATGATTTGTGGTAGGCAATGGGCAGAATTTTATAGGGCTCCATGCTATGGCAAGATGTGTGGCAGAACAGGGCTACAAGTATAGCTGGGCCCATTAATCGCACCATCTTTTTTGCTTTTCATAAGCAGCATGGCAAAATTCTTGCTAGACAGTGCTGAGATGCCAATTGATGGTTATTATTGATCAGTAAGCACCTGGGACATGGCACAGTGGCTAGCACTGCTGCCTCACATTGCCAGGATCCCGGGTTTGATTCCACTCTTGGGCAACTGTCTGTGTGGAGTTTGCATATTTTTCCTACGTCTGTGTTGATTTCCACCGGGTGCTCTGGTTTCCTCCCACATTCCAAAAGATGTGCAGGTTAGGTAGACTGGCCTTGCTAAATTGCCCATAGTGTCCAGGGATGTGCAGACTAGGTGGATTTGCCATGGAAAATACAGGGTTGCAGGGATAAGGTAGAGGGGTGGGTCGAGGTGGGATGCTCTTCAGAGGGTCAGGGTGGACTCAATGGGCCAAATAGTCTGTTTCCACACTGTTGGGATCCTATGATACCTTGTTGACATCACAACTAGCCTCATTAATAGTCATACTCCCGTTTTACAAAACTTGGCAAATAAGCTCAACATCAGGAAAACTCAACAAGGAAACCAGAGAGCATTTCTGACAAATGACCTCTTGCTCCAAATGACCTCCATGATGGACAAATTGCTAGCAATATTTCAGAACACAATCCTCCTCCACGGACATTTGCATCCACAATCTACCAATCCATCAAGTCCATCCTGGCACTTTTACGACACAGTATCAATTTTACTACGCAGATTTGCAGTGCAGGGTGCACCAACAATTTGCATTGAAAGCTTGCAGCAGTGACACCTTGTGCATGGAGCACCCAACTCACAAACTGGACTAGAGTGCATCTCAGGGCCATTTGCTTGCTTTCTTTGCACTTATCTTGGTACCCACCAGCTTGCTCACAGCATCCCTGCCTTGTCTATTAACACATAACCAAGCGGCTTGCATCCTCAGATTTTCATGGGATGTCTAACTCTTTCTTAAAGGAATTCATAGACTCCGCACAGTGTGGAAACAAGCCATTTGGCCCAACAAGTCCACACAGACCTTCCCACCTAGATCCATCCCCCTACCCTTTTTTCCTGCATTTCCCATAGCTAACGCACCTAACCTACACATCCCTGAACACTATGGTCAAATAAGCATGGCCAATCCACTTAACCCGCACATCTTTGGACTTACCCATTAAAAACTTCACATTTAAATTTTTAAAAGTTTGATATTTCAGCTTCTACCATAATTCCATGTGTAACACCCAATCATGTATTTCACATTTTAAAATTATAACTAAATTGTGAAAAGGCAAGATATTTTACCTTCTATTTTTCAGTTTGAGAATTCATCAATGTGATTGGCTGCTTCCCATGCCTCAATGACACTACTATTGTTAAATGCCTGGAGATTCTTTGACTTGTGCCAAATTAGTGGCAAGGGGAAACTGACATTACGGAGATCATGAAGTCTTTGTCGGCAAATTTCTTTGAGATCAGCACTGAATGCTGCTACTTTGCTGCTGATTGTTTTTTCAAATAATAGTTGACTTGTATTTCACAGATAAAACCAGCAGAACTGCCATTTAGAAAATGTTCAGCTTTGAAGTAACGTAGCTTGAAGAGCAGACAAGAATCTTTGCAGTTATTCCAAAGGGATACAATCAGCTTGCCATGGGGAAGCAGTCTCTGACTGAAAAAAGGCCTTTTTGAATCAAAGAAATAGCCAGAGCTGGGTCGTTGTTATCTGACAAAAGTTTCTTGTGATAAAATGACATGGACTATTTCATTCTAATATAAAGTGTAATTCAGAAAGAAGCCAGAATAAGTTAATTAGATTAACAAGACCATATGAAACAAAGGAATGGATGCTAGGCTATAGAACATGCATGTTCAAAGAGAAAAGAAAACCAGTACAAGCAGACACATATGTCAAAGAAATTATAACTACAAAAACAATTTTCTATGAACTCCTGGCTGTACAAACTTGAGGATCAAATGATGATTTCTTAGCTTATAGTATTAAATGAATATAGTGAAGAAAACTCACAGATGCTCCGACTTTCAATATTAATCTAAAAGTATAATTTAGACTGATGATGATTGCATCAGATCACATTGATAGTTAATATCACTACTTTTGTTATGTAAAAACACCCAGAAAGTCAGTTGATGTCCTTTGTATTCAGTTACAAAGGTAAGAGGTCAAGAAAATTAGGGAAGAGTGGAAATATTGAGTATAACAGGTACAGGATTTTTGCTGTTTTCTCAACTAGCGTTGCAAAACAGAAAAAGATTTTGAAACACAGGGGGAAAATACAGCTAATCATCCCATACCTGTTGTGTTCACTGACCAATGCCATCCTCACAAAGATGTTACCAGAATTGAGAAGACACAAGAGAGCAGTAAAAACTTAGCAGGCTTTGTCATTTCTTTCACAAAAGGGAAAAGCTGAAGGAAAATAATTGACAAAGGTCATTAAACTTATGGAGGAGATTAATATGTGAAATGTGGGCAAACTATTTGTAACACTAGGACTGTGCAAAACTAAGGGAACATTAAAAATGAAGTGCTACAAGTATATAAAAAGATAAAATCACCATAGTTTTACCGGACCACGAAGTTGCACTCTCGTCACAGAGACGACCAATGGTGGTCACCATGCCTCAGGCCGGCAGAGAGGTTGAAAGGAGAATCCTTCATGGCAAACTGAGCCAGTATGGGAATTGAACCCATGCTGTTGGCATCATTCCATATCACAAACCAGCCATCCTGCTAACTAAGATGTAATAGATCAAATAAAGAATTTAGGGGTAATTTCTTCAACAGTGATGAGAATATGGAACATGAAGCCACATGGGTAATTCAAACGTACAGTATTGTTGCATTTCATCCATGTCAGAGAAAGGAACAAAGGTATACTTGACGAGGTGGTAAGAGTGGGAGGCAGCTTCGTCAGATTATAAATATAGTAATGACTTTAAACAACTTGATACGAATAGCCTGTTCTTATGCTCTAGAATTTGTGTTCTTCTAATTACAAACCACGTGCTCCTTAATGGCCTTTTCCACCTCTGAAAATATCTTAATGTAAGCACTGCATGAAATTCTAGGATACAATGACAAAATGCACAAGAATGATGTCCACAATGGGTTTGATCAACTCTGTAGATGAGAAAAATAAAAAAAAAGTCTCCTAAATCTTGGAGAAAAATACATATTCATGTTTTGGTAAACTGTTCCAATGTATTCAAGAATGCTATTAGTGCATATCTACTTGGTTACAAACATTACTGCTTTTATACTCTTAGTTGCTTAAGAATACTGAAAAATCAGCAAATTAAGACTATTTTTAAAAAACATAACTGTATTCTGAATGCGTTTTTAAAAAGACAGTTATCTCTTTCTCAAAAACAAAATTCAATACATTTGAAAAGTTACCTACCTGATGCATGTTTGGAGTTCCTGAGGTGGGTCTTTCATTGGAGGAAATCCCCTGAGAAGATGATGCTGCTGATGCTGATGCAGAGGAAGGAGGGGTAGTATAAAATTGTGAACTCTCAGACCTTGGTGAACGAATATTCTCTGTGTCTGATCCATCAGCATCTGATTCATGATGGCTCAATACAAGCTGTACTAAGTCCTCTTTTTCACGACATGTTTCTATGGGTATATTTCTTAAGGTTAGATACTGGCGTAGATCTTTAACCTTTATTTTCATAAGCTCATTACGCTGGAAGGAAGTCTGTTGTAACACTTGGCACGTATAGCATCTTCGTAGACTTTCTTGCATTACTGAACAGAACGAACAGAAATTCTTCTTGCAGTCCTTACATACATACTGGTAAACAAAAGACAAATACATTTAGAGAGTGCACTTCACCAGCTAAGCCCCTCTATAGTTAAACAACTACAGTATACAATCTTAGACCACATCTCCACTAAATGAAGGTTAAGATGCATTCTAATAGAAATGTGTAAAGTTAGGGTAGAATTATTTTTAGAAAGCTAAGTAAATATTTTCACTCGTCAGTGAGTCAGTAATCTGTTTTATAACAACATAGTGCTATATAATGTACAACATATCATGATTCTGGTTACTTATGAGTGAATGGTGAATTGTCTATTATATATTTTTGGATTGAATTTGCATTTGTCCATTTTTCAACAATAGCTGTAAACTTATGAGCCTTCATAATTATTACATGCCCCTTTACCTGTTCAATCAAAGCAGTAATGCTAGGTTTCCTTCTAAGCAAGTAACTTCAGAATTTAAGGGAAACATCTACAAAACTGTGACAACCTAATTATACAAATATAAAATATAGCAGGAGGTTCATAACAAGTGGAATGAAAACTACTAATCATTTCATAAAATGTTCTAATAGAACTAGTCAGTCTATGTCAGTCATTAATAGAAAAAAACAACTAGTGAAATACTAAAGTATATTCTGAATACCCTTCTTGTACATTTGAATTACCAATAGCTAATAGAACTAGAAATGTTTGTAACAGAGGCATTAAAATTTACATTTGTAATTAAATAACTGGACTTGCCTTTATTGCAATGTTTTGTCGATTTTTAGCTATTTGCAAGAACAACGCTACTGTTTGACCCCTTAGAAAGGGCAACTATATTGAAGAGCAATATTAGTAACTGAAATATTCTACCGCCCCAAAATCTTTGGCAGTTGGAGACCACATCCATGTGATGTCATTCAGTAAACAGGCCAACCATGCCAAATATATTTTTCAAAACAGTTACATTTATAGAAACTGTAGTTCCTTAGGATTCAACAATTTTGTTTTTTTTATTACAGTGTATACATTTTATTTGCTGAGTTCTGAAGAAATGTCATATTGGACGAAAATGTTCCTTTGTTTCTTTCTCCACAAATGCTGCCAGATCGGAATTTCTCCACGCTTGATTTTTGTTTTATTCTCCCGTCCCAACTTCCCCACCTAGTCTTCCTTGAACAGGAAGTCAAGCTGCAATATGGTCTCCACATTTTTATACATCAGTGAAACAGTTATCCATGTGCCAGCCAAGGCAGAAAGCTGCTTGACCATAAACAGCCTTTAAATCAGTCCTTTCAATGTCCATACATCTGCACATCCAGTAGGAATCACTGGATAGGAATCAGGGGCTGGTCGATTCTGTTTTGTAGCCTCAACAAAATTTGTTTAAAGTTTCCAAATGACTTACTATGACATTAAAAAAGACAGGTGAAGAATCTGATTGGTGCATCAAATTCAAATCATCTCAACAGTTTTATAGCTCTGTATCCGATCTCTAAATTCTTAATCTACGATATCTCCATGTGCAGCTGCTTAGACATTTTGACTAATACTGCCCAGTGATCAGAAACAAAAACAAAAATTGCTGGAGAAACTCAGCAGGTCTTGCAGCATCTGTGGAGAGAAATCAGAGTTAATGCTTCAGGTTCAAAGCTGCTGGACTTGCTGAGTTTTTCCAGCAATTTCTGTCTGTTTGATTTCTAGCATATGCAGATCTTTGGTTTACTGCCTAGGAATCAGTCTTCTTTTCACCTCTGAAATTATTTCCCTTACTTTCTTATATTTAGAGAGTACAAGACTGTGGTCAGTCATTTACAGTTACTTCAGCTTTAGCACCATGGGCTTGACTTTCTGCTCTCCTCTTAGGAGCTTTGGAGGAGGGCGGGGGTTGGAGCTCATAAAATCCAACATGAGATTTCCCCATGCCTACCCACCCACCAGTCTGTGATTTTTTTGAGCAGAATGGACGAGGTGGATGAAGTGGATTAGTTGGGAGGCCCACCACCTTTGGGCCTATTCAGCTCCTTAGGTGCCCTAATAGCCAATTAAAGGTCTTGTTCCCACCATAACTATTTTACTTTTGGCAGAGAAAGGCTCATACTAACCAGGTAAGGTAGGTTTCCTGTACCCCTTGGAGGCATCCACCTCACCAAAAGATCACACAACCCCTTAACTTCCTCTCATTGCCCTAGCACCTCAAATCCAGCTCTCATCATCCACTCACCTCATCGAGGTCTGCTAGACTTAGTGAAATCTGGGATTGCCTATGGTCGCAGCAGTGACCAGCACACTCTCACAATACTGCTGGGACAAAGGAGCTGTTCATCAGAGTGGCCTGTAGTTCTGTGATGCAGAATGTATCTTGTTCTATCCCCCCTGGACTGGCAGAAATCACATCTCCAGCTGATCAAGATCATAAAATATAGGAGCAACATTAGGCCATTCAGCCCATCGAGTCTGCTCCCCCCATTCAATCATGGCTGATACGTTTCTCAACTCCATTCTGCTGCCTTCTCCTGAGAATCCTTGATCCCCTTACCAATTAAGGACCTATACATCTCTGTCTTAAAACATGCCCAATGAATTAACCTCTACAGCCATCTGTGCCAATGAGTTTCACAGATTAACCATCCTATGGTTGAAGAAATTCCTCCTCATCCCAGTTCTAAATGGTTGTCCCTTCACTCTGAGGCCATGCCCTTAGGTCTAGTCTCTCCTAATAGTGGAGGCATCATCTCTACTTCCACTCTATCCAGACCCATCAGTATTCTATAAGTTTCAATCAGATCCCCCTTCATCCTTCTAAACTCCATTGAGTACAGGTCCAGAATCCTCAACCGTTCCTCATAATGACAAGCCCTTCATCCCCTGGATCATTCTGGTAGACCTCCCCTGGACCCTCTCCAAAGCTAAGCTATCCTTCCTTAGATACTGGGCCAAAAACTGCTCACAATATCTCAAATGCAGTCTGACCAGAGCCTAATGCAGCACATCTCTGTTCTTGTATTCTGGCCCTCTTGAAATGAATGCTAACAATGCATTTGCATTCTAACTGCCAATTGTACCTACATGTTAACCTTAAAAGACTCCTGAACAAGGACTCCTAAAGTCTTTTTGTGCTTCAGATTTCTAAAACCTTATCTGTTGGTGAGTTAATCTTTTCCCTTGGGGTGCTACCCACCGTTTGCCAGCAGGGCTGTGGATAAAGTCCAGCCTCATATTTCAATCTGTTAGCATAATTGTCCAGTTCCATAGTTAATGAAGAAACAGATCAACCAGGTTTCCTGCATCTGATCCAGCAATCACTGTTTGAAATGTATGAATATTGGGTGATCACAGGATTAAAGTCAGAATACTTTCAGTGATTCAGTAGCATGCTAACATATTAAAGATAAATAGTTATGTAAAATTTCAATGCTTCCTTGGTGCATGTGAATTGTATTCCAGGAAAAATTTAATACTTTAAAAACTAATGAAAAACTGTCAAGTAGTAAATTAGTACATTTTGATTTGCAAATATATTTGATATTCTGTGACTGGCTCTCTTTCATAGAAAAGCACAGTCAGAGATATACAGCACAGAAACAGACCCTTCAGTCCAACTCATCTGTGCTGACCAAATATCCTGTATAACTCCAGTCCCATTTGCCAGCATTTGGCCCACATCTCTCCAGAGCCCTCCTATTCATGTACCCATCTAGATGCCTTTTAAATGTTGCAATCGTACCAGCTTCCACCACTTCCTCTGGCAGCTCATTCCATACACGCACCACCCTCGGCGCGAAAAGGTTGCCCTTTAGGTCCCTTTTAAATCTTTCCCCTCTCACCTTAAACCTGTGCCCTCTCGTTTTGGACATGCCCACCCCGAGGTAAAGACCTTGGCTACTTACCCTATCCATGCCCCTCATGATTTTATAAACTTCTCTAAGGTCACCCCTCAACCTCCAATGATTCAGGGAAAATAGCCTCAAGCCTATTCAGCCTCTCCCTATAGCTGAAACCCTCCAACCCTGGCAATGTCCTCGTAAATCTTTTCTGAACCGTTTCTAGTTTCATAACGTCCTTCCTATAGTAGGGAGACCAGAACTGTATGCAATACTCCAAAAGTGGCCAAACCAATGTCCAGTACAGCCGCAACATGACCTCCCAACTCCTATACTCAATGCACTGACCAATAAAGGCAAGCATACCAAACGCCTTCTTCATTATCCTAGCTACCTGTGACTCCACTTTCAAGGAACTATGAACCTGCACCCCAAGGTCTCTTTGTTCAGCAACACTCCCCAGGATCTTACCATTAAGTGTATAAGTCCTGCCTTGATTTGTCCTATCAAAATGCAGCACCTCACACTTATCTAAATTAAACTCCACCTGCCACACCTCAGCTCACTTGCCCATCTGATCAAGGTGTCATTGTACTCTGAGGTAACCTTCTTCACTGTCCACTATACCACCAATTTTGGTGTCATCTGCAAACTTACTAACCATACCTCCTATGTTCACATCCAAATCATTTATAATAAATGACAAAAAGCAGTGGACTCAGCACCAATTTTTGTGGCACACTGCTGGTCACAGGCCTCTAGGCTGAAAAGCAACCCTCCACCACCACGACCTTCTGTCTTCTACCATTCAGCCAGTTTGTATCCAAATACCTAGTTCTCCCAGCATTCCATGTGATCTAACCTTGCTAACCAGTCTACCACAAGGAACTTCGAACGCCTTACTGAAGTCCATATTGATCATGTCCACTGCTCTGACCTCATCAATTCTCTTTGTTTCTTCTTCAAAAAACTCATTCAAGTAATTGTGACATGATTTCCCAGGCACAAAGCAATGTTAACCATCCCAAATACATGTAAATCCTATCCCCCAGGATTCCCTCCAACAACCTGCCCACCAGTGCTGTCAGGCTCACCTGTCTATAGTTCCCTGGCTTTTCCTTACTACTTTTCTTAAATAGTGGCACAACATTAGGCAACCTCCAGTCTTTCGGCTCCTCACCTGTGGCTATCGATGATACAAATATCTCAGCAAGGGACCCAGCAATCTCTTCCCTCGCTTCCCACAGAGTTCTAGGGCATACCTGATCAGGTCCCGGGGATTTATACACCTTTATGCATTTTAAGACATTCACCATCTCCTCTTGTGTAATATGGACATTTTTCAAGATGTCACTATTTACTTCCCCACATTCTCTATGTTCCATATCCTTCTCCACAGTAAACACTGATGCAAAATACTCTTTTAAATATCTCCCCCAACTCCTACGGTTCCACATGTAGGTAGCCTTGCTGATCTTTAAGGGACCCTATTCGCTGCTTAGTTACCCTTTTGTCCTTAATGTATTTGTAGAATCCCTTTGGATTCTCCTTAACCCTGTCAGTCAAAGCTATTTTATATCTCCTTTTTTCCCCCTCCTGATTTCCCTCAAGTGTATTCCTACTGCTTTTGTACTCTTCTAGGGATTCACTCGATCCCTGCTGTCTATACCGGACATATACTTCCTTTTTTTTCTTGACCAAAACCTCAATTTCTCTAGTCATCGAGCATTCCCTACAGCTACAAGCCTTGCCCTTCACCCTAACAGGAACACACTGTCTCTGTACTCTCATTATCTCATTTTTGAATGCTTCCCATTTTCCAGCTGTCACTTTACCTGTAAACATCTGCCCCCAATCAACTTTTGAAAGTTCTTGCCGAATACCTTCTAAATTGGCCTTCCTCCAATTCAGAACTTTAACTTTTAGATCTGGTCTATCCTTGTCCATCACTATTTTAAAAACTAATAGAATTATGGTCACTGGCCCCAAAGTGCTTCCCCACTGACACCTCATGCACCTGCTTTGCCTTATTTCCCAACAGTAGGTCAAGATTTGCATCTTCTCTAGTAGGTACATCCACATACTGAATCAGAAAATTTTGTTCACACACTTGACAAATTCCTCTCCATCCAGGCCCTTAACACTATGGCAGTCTATGTTTGGAAAATTAAAATCCCCTACCATAACAGCCTTTTCATTCTCACAGATAATTGAGATCTCTTTACAAATTTATTTCTCAATTTCCCGCTGACTACTGGGGGGTCTATAGCACAATCCCAATAAGGTAAGCCTACTTCCACTATTGATGTTTAATTTCACCTCATCATAGACTTTTATTTCTCAGTTCCACCCAAATAATTTCCTTGGACATATTCCCAGGGATATCCTCCCTAAGTACAGTAGTAATGTTATCCTTAATCAAAAACGCCACAGCGCTTCCTCTCTTGCGCTCCTTTCTATCCTTCCGAGAGCATCTCTACCTGCTTCAATTCAGAAACATACAGCAAAAGAAGGACAAAACATGATATATGGCTATTTAGATTACTTTGCTGTACTTTTGCTCATTGTGCATTATGATTGATCACGAGGGACTTTGCTTTATTTGGATCCCGAAATCATGTAAACTAGCTGCAATGAATTTCTATTCTACACTGAACAGATAATTATCAGTGAATATTAGGAGCAGGGCTATGCTTTCTTTTGTATCAGGTAGTAAAATTGGAAAAAGTATATATTTTTGAGGAATAATTAGAGTAAACTGTAAAAACTGTGTTAGAAGTAGAAAAAAAGCAAGACATTTTGACAGTCAGCCAGCTTAGCAATGATAGCAAAGAACTACAAAGACTGTATATAAATTGCTAAGCACTTTGGTTTGAATTAAAATTACTGCAAGTGCTTGCTATGTATATTGTGAATGCACTTCAGTTTACTAAATTATATGCATACCATCTGACGCATTCCTTTCAAAACTTTTTCACAATTATAATGAGCAAATGGGCATTTTTAAATCCAAGTTCTATATTAAAGACTCAATATAAATAGAAGCTTTAGTCATTATCAGTTAACATAAGATCTGCTGCAAATTCATGATTTTTAAAAAAATTTTCCCTCCTCTCTTCCCTTGCCTATTGATACCAATTTAGATGTAGAGCAAATTTAGTAAGAAGTTTACTCAACTCACCTTCTTCCTAAAAAGAGAAAAGGCCTGTCCGCAGCCTTTACAGACTATATTTTGGACTTCTGGCATTGGTGAGGGATATGAAGAGTATCCTGTGCTGTGGGCAAATCTGAACGGACCTGTACCTCCACTAAACCCAGGTTGCTGGCCACGCACTGTCCCAGTACCCATTACTTCATTCAGCAGACCACAACATGAAGCCCACATTGACGTGGCCCCAGCCTGTGAAACACAGACAAATTCAGTTTATACAGAAGTGCACTGCTTTCTTAAGAAATATATTCAGAAT
>NC_063355.1:23767588-23813534 GCF_021869965.1 Rhincodon typus | reverse complement strand
ATGATGTTTGTATAGAATCAATCTGCAAACCAGAAATAACTTAAAATTCAATGATCAGTTATTTAATGGTCAAATACAAATCTCAGGCAGCACAAAGCTGATTAGATAATTCCCCTTTAATTATGCCTGAATGCTACACTGTTTAAGGGACTTAGGGATGCAGTTTATGCACATGGATTGCATCTTTTTGCTACAGAAATAATAAATTTGTAATATATTAACTGTCCTCCACTCACTGCATTTTGCTGCAGAAACGATCTTGCTTTTATGAAAAGACTGTGGTAATCTTGATCATGGCTCTGTGTGTAGTTTGCAGAAGTTCTGTGTTTGCTTACTAAATAAATTTATGATGCAACCCTGCTCAGTATCCAACTGCTTGGCTTACAATGCATTTATTAGCAAAGAGAGGTGTCATTGTTCATTATTTTCCTTAAAAAAGATTAAATTGATATTTTCTAGTTCTAAAGACAAAATCAAGAATACTTTAACTGTTAGCTTCTGTTTTATGAAGTTTAGTGAAGTTTTTTGTGAAGGGTTCCTTCACATTAAGTTGTTGCTTTAAAATCCATCATGTGCTACGAAAGAAGAGGTACACCATAGGTTGGCAGCTCCTGGTGTAGCTGGCGAAACATCATAGCACATTTATTTCTTTCTTTCACCTTGCCAAGAGCGTTGAACAGCCTTGCTTGTAAATAAAGGACTTCTCGGATCCGCTCATTGCAATCTGCTTTTTCAAAATATATCTTTGCTTCATTCAGATTTTCGATTGCTGATTCGAAAGCTTAAAAAAAAAGTTAAATTTTGAAAATGTGTCAAATAACATCCCTGAAAAATCGTACAGCATTTATTTATATTTATTATATCACATTTTAGTTATCCAAACCTGTTTTCCAAAGTAGTAGAAATGGAAAAAAGTATTGGTTTTAACATTTTAATCAATGTCCTGCTAATACCTTTAAATATAAAAATATAAAGCCTTCAATTATTCCTTTAAGCAACAAAGATAATCGTGAAGTCATTTGATACTTTCCTTAATCTTACTAGATTCTTGAGCAGTAGAGAATTAGATTGATGCACCCCTGAGCTTTCACGAAGCAAGAGCAACAATGTAACGACACCTTTTACATCCACTCAGGAGGAAAAGTGGAGCTTCTGTTTAAAGTCCTATCTGAAATATAGCACCTCTTACAGCGCAACATTCCCTTAGTATTGAAATGAAGTGAAAGCCAAGATAATGTGCAATTTTTATGGAGTGGGGCTCAATTTTTGATACAAAGATAAGGATTCTAATGCTGAGGCAAATCTGAGAAACTAAATGTGTAAAGGGATTGAATCAGTTTCAGTTAGTTAGGAGTTAAATATTTTAAAAGAAATGGGAATCAGAGATGTATAAAGACAGGTGAAAACTATAGGAGCTGCACTATCAGTGGAGAGTGTCAGCCTTGGGAGAAGAACAGACAATGCCAGTGGGAAAACAATAAATAAATGTGAGACATTTATGTTGTATAAAGCTTGAAGATATTTAGTAACCTACCAGACTGAGCATTGCACTTCATGGTATTAAGGCTGACTCTCCACAAATACATACGAAATAAACGATCATAACCTGACTTCCTGAGTTTTCTTATCAATTTGTTGAGTTGTCTAATATCACATGTACCATAAAATTCCAATGTTTTATGATGGCTCAAAACTCCTTTGCTTTTGTACTCTTTGCTTCTATATATAAAACCAAATATATTGCATGCCTTTTTAATCACTTTCTCAACCAGGTCATTATCTTCAATGATTTATGAATACTTTCCCTTAGGTTTCTCTTTTCCTGCACTTCCTTTAGATTATGACTTTTGTTTTATCTCTCCTTATTCCTTATAAAAAACGCATTACTCAATCTTTTTCTGCAAGTCTATCTGCTATATGTATGCCCACTTCACCAGCGTGTCTGCTTGTTCTTCAGGTCTATCATTATGCACAAATTTCATGGGGTTCAAAGCAACGCAAAGTTCATAATATGATTGAATACAATGTTGACTAGAAATGCATTTGTTCCTTTCTAATTAGGATATATTAAAACAATCTAGTCATATTATAAGGTACTTCTGGTTTTAAAATGTCATTCCAACCAATTTTAAAATGGCTTATCTGAGAAACTTCTCATTTTGAAGTGACAGCCTGAGAATTGTCTTGAAATTTCTTTTGATTACAAATTTTAATGAGTATATTAAGTCAAACCTAATGGATTCTTTGCAAGATCTAAGGAAATTGACAGTTTATAAATATACTAAAATTGTTGCAAAGTATACAGGTCAGGTGAAAAGATTTCAAGTATTTACCCTCAGTTTTTTCCTGAGTAGAAGAAGAGGCTGCAGAAGCGACTTGACATTTTGCCAACAGCAACATAGCAAGCCCTCGGTTCAAGACTATTCCATTAGCCAGAATGGGTTCAATAGCCATATGCAGTATATTCAAAGCTTGTTCTGGAATTCCAAGCAGCAGCTGGTAAAATAAATATACGATTTGGGTTCTTTTAAGTAACAAAAAGACTTGAAATTGTTAAAGAATATCACATTCAGCATAAGTTTCCTGTTAGTTGCACTTCTTTCCTGTGACATCATATGGAGTTATCTTTCAATCTCCAAATGCTATGTGAAACTGCAGGTTAATTTTAACGTTGTCTTCTTCTACCTCCCTTTCTAAAAGTCAGATAAGTTTTATATATTTGCATTTGTTTTCTTTTATTTTACACGTATTTTTCTTCAAGGGTCTCTTTTCACCAAACCATCTTTTAAAAAAAACCTTAATCCTAAACTAGCTTTTCTGTTAGCTATCAAAAACAAGTATCAGATTTGCAGTCTTCAAAAAGCTATACAAATTGACTTTGCATGCCTGCTGCTTCCTATTTATCATCCTAGCCTGAACACATGAGAGGAGGACCAGGATAGAAAGTGTCTTCACTAAGACATCTATTTACTGGCTACAACCCACCCAATTCTTATCCCAATTGTCACATATTGCCACCACAAGACAGTGCTGTTTCTTTGTTTCAGTTTTGTTTTCATGTGAGGGGAGTATAAACATGATTCCTCATACTTCTTCCCTTTTGAACTGCTCACTCAACTTCTCTATACACTTGATCCTGATTTCCTGCGTATAGCACAGTGGGAACAGAAACTAAACTATTTTTTCTAGTTCACAAACACAGGAATTTGATCATAAATTGTTGCTGAGTCATGTTTTAGTTTTAGTTTTACTTTAACTCTGTTTAGGAAGATGCAAATCAGTGACATGCTATTTTGAGGTCCTCCAATTTTGGAATATACTATCTTTGAGAAATCATGGAAACTCCCCTCAAAATAAAAAAGTAGAAAACATGACGTTAGGGGAAACAGTGACATACTACTGTATCACAGAATCATACAGGACAAAAGAGGTCCTTCAGCCCACGAAGTCCATACTGCGAAAAATATACCACTACCTACACTAGACTCACTTTTCCACACTAGGGCCATAGTCTTGAATGTTATGACAGTTCAAGTGCTCATCCATGTACTTCTTAAAAAGTTTGTGGAGTTTCCTGTCTCAACTACCCTCTCAAGCAGACCTTTAGCACCCTCTGGATGAAAAAGCTTTTCCTCAAATCTCTGCTCAACCTCTTGCCTTTCACCTTAAAATTATGCCCCCTTATTACTGATCCTTCAATAAGAGGAACACATGCTTACTATTCACCCTGTCCATGCTCCTCAATCTTATATACATGAGAGAATAGTCATTTACAAGCACAGTATGCATCAAACATAGAAATTTCTAAGCTGTTTGAAATAGAAAATTTACATTTCTATTTTACAATTAGAATTGAAAAATAAAATATTAAATTTAAAACTAATAAATGGTCTTAAAAACTGTGATCATGAACATATCTGCTGAAACAGGAGAATAGTGCTATACTCTATGAAATCCTCCTTAATAAAATCACGTTTCTTGTGTGAAACGGGACCTATGTTACACAAACAGATACATTACTGATATCCAAGAAAATAACTTTCTCTGTACATTTCCTTTTGAATAGGCATTAACACACGAGTGATGGTACTTTTTGGTTGTCATAAACAGCATCTCAGGTCATAAATAATTTTTATGTAAATAAGGTACAGGTGATAAATGTCAAGATATAAAAAGTGAATCTATTGAAGACACTATTATTCAGTATGCCGTTTGGGCTCCACATTGCAAGAGGGATGGTGAGGTAACAGAAAATTTACAATATGTATTCACTAGGATCCTGTCTGGTAGAAGCAAATAGAAACAAAGAATTGGGGAAGAAAAGGAACCAGTTTTGTTAGAACAGAGGAGAGCATGGGGTAATTTGATGGAGGTGTTTAAAATTATGAAATAATGAAGCAGAGTAGATTAAAACAGAATGCTTTCAGTGATGGAAAGGGCATAGAACAAAAGGTCATTGATAAAAGATTAAATGCAACAGGCCAAGAAAAGTGAGAAGAAAATGTAATGTTTAAACAGACAGAGGCAAGAGACAGTTAAGTGTTTATATTGTTCTTGCTTCCCCATATAAACATAGGTTAGAAAGATGGTTGAAAGAAGAGAGTATAAAGAAAACAAAAGAATAAAAAAAATCACTAAAGCATGTGATTAAACCAATGCTTGTATGAAAGATCAAGTATGTGTCGTCAGTTTTATGCTTCCATATTCCTTGCTGATCTAAAAGTGGCATCTCTTCATAGAACTGAATTGAAAGGTAGAAGCTTGGAATGAAATTCAGGTAGAAAACTGCTATTTAATATCGCACAGCACTGTGTGAATGGGACAAAGCAAACAACTCAAAGGAACCACTGGTATGATGGCTGTTGCTTTTGGGCTTTTGTTGGCAAAACTGTGTCATCAGTGAGGGGAACCAGCAAAGAAAAATTGTTTCTCATATGATTCTCTTCTAGAGTTAGACCCATGCAGAGACATATATTTCTTGTTTCATAACAGAGTATATACAATAAGCTTTGCAACTGATTACGCTAATATTTGTGACATAGCTCACCTGTGAAAACGCCAAATGTAAGATGGCTTCCGAGGTTAGATATTCTAAGTGATATTCACGGCTCAGTGCCAACGCTTTTAGAAGCAAAGGAACTGCCACTGCATGACATGAGGAACGCCAGAAAAGCTCAGCCTCCAAAATAAGAATTCTAAAAATAAATATTTATAAATACTTAGAACATATTAATAAAGTTTTGTGATCTCATCAGCATCAGAAAATAAGATCATAAGATCAAAATTGGAGCAGGACTAGGTTTTACAGTCCAAGTCGATTGTGATTTTAACTCCACTTCCCTGACTCTCTTCACCACTCCCCGCCCCCTCCAAAAAAAAAAATCCTTCCATTCCCATGCTCAGCAAAAATCTAAGTCAGCCTTGAACACATTCAATGATCCAGCTTCCACTGCACTCTTTGGAAGATAATTCAAAGACAAACAATCCCTCACAGAGAAGAAATCCCTTTTCATCTATGTCCTAAATGGGAGAACTTTATTTTTAAACAGTTTAAATTCACCACGAGAGAAGCATCCTCTCAGGATCCAACTTGTATGGTCCCCTTGTAATCATATGTTTCAAAAAGAATACCTTTCACTCTTCTCAACTCCAATGAATACAAGCCCATCCTGTTCAATCTTTCCTTATAAGATAACCCCTTTATTCTAGGGATCAGCCTTGTAAAGCTTCTCTAAACTGCTTTCAATACATGTATACACTTGGCAAGGAAAAAGAACAGAACAGTACATGGTATTCTAGGTGTCGTCTCACTAATTCCCTGCACAGCTATAGTAAGACAACTTCTTTTCGTACTCTCCCTTCTAGCAATAAAGGTCAACATTCAATTTGCCTTCCTAATACTTGCTGTATCTGCATACTACCTTTTTGTGATTCATGTACAAAGATACCCAGATCCTTCTGTTATTTCTATTTGAATAATATTCTAGAAGCACAGAATCCCTACAGCATGGAAGCAGGCCATTCCACCCATTGAGTCTACACCGACCCTCCGAACAGCATCCCACCCAAACTCACCTCCTACATTTCCCACCCTAGACACTATGGGCAATTTAGCGTAGCCAATCCACCTAACCTGCACATCTTTGGTCTGTGGGAGGCAACCGGAGTACCCAGAGGAAACCCATGGGGGGAATGTGCAAACTCCACACAGTCGCCCTAGGCTGGAATCGAACCCATGTCCCTTGTGCTGTGGGGCAGCAGTGCTACTGCTAAAGTAAACCTCACATTTTCCTACATCATACTCCATCTGCCAATATTTTGCCCACTCATTTAATGTATTTCTGTCCCTTTACAAACTCTCTATCATGATTTACTTCATTTCCTGCAACTACCTTTTCCTACTCTGTCCCTGACCATTGGATCAGACGCAAACAACAGGACCACCTTGGGAAGAAAATGTTCAGGCAACCTTCTCCCCTGTGATGCATAGCAATGTCTGAAGTTTGGACTTCAGCCTATCAAGTCTGAGCTGAAGTTCCTCAGGCCACAAACAGTTCAGAAGTACTTGCCATTGATCAAAGTGGTATCCATCAGCTCCCCCATACTACAAGTGAAATGCATCACTTGTCCTGCGATATTTATTTTGTTTTATCTAACTAGTTAAGTTTCAAGTATTGAAATATTTCTCAATAATTATGCAGGGTTTGTGCTATGGAGTCAGTCATGGTCTTGCTGTGATGTTGCAGTTTTCCTCTAAATTACCTTTTCCTTCATTAAAATTAATGTATTCCCCCTTTTCTAAATAGATTTCAGTTCAGCAACAGGCAATAAACCTCTGAGTTCTAAAACGGATGCCGCAAGTTGATCATTATGGTGCATTTTTATATCTAGATTACAGCCCATTTATTTCATCTCTGTCTCCACATAAAGCTCTTGACCTGGAGTACTTTTATTCACCATTTTTGTCTTAAATATTATGTTTCTTTTGCTTGTGCTATGGGATGGTCCTTTGAGTTACTTTGTGTCTCATTTCAGTTCTGCTGTCTTTGTATCCACAATTGCGTCACACAAATCAAAAGGTAGGTAAATAATTTTTCATAACACTATAATTTGGTTCATACAAGAACCTGGCCTTGGTATCTTCCAACATCACATGTAGTATGTACTAGTGTGACATTGAGTCAGAAACTTTAAAAATAAGTTGTCTGTTTCAGTGCCATGCTTCATCCATCCCTTGGGGCAAATGCTTACCAACTGATTCTATATAATGTTCTCAAGCGAACTAATAAAAATGAAAAAGCTCTGTTGGAGTAAATTCAAGAACAATTATGTAGGAATGAAAACTCATGCTACCCAAGTTCCTCAATGTCCTGGGCTGTCTGTAGGACTAGCACAATAAGTTTAAAAAAAGCTTTCTGCTGAGTATGGGTTTACATATAATTATTGGAAGAGACAGAGAAGATTTAATACCTATTTTTGTGATCATGTTATTCTGTCTCAAACGTACGTATCGTTGATATACTATGATTTATTGGTGCTATGGTTGGTATGGTACTGTAATGCAGAATTCAAAGCTATAATTAGCATAAGAAGTAAGTCTGCACTCACACTGGAATTGTGAAGTGTGAATGTTGCATTATGAGGTATGATGTCAATAAAGACCTGAGTAAACATATTGGATTCTGAGGTATTATGTCTCAATACAGACTTGAACCTGCATTACTACAACTGAATGTGTATGTATTCTAGTGTTTAAATAACTAAATGAATTAGAATAAGAAAGCAGTCCGACAGAAATCAGGGAATTCCTCTTGACACAAAGACTGAGGAACACATGGATTGGACTTCTAGATAAGAGTTGTCAAGACAAAAAATGCTGGAATCATGTAGGAAACAAATCAAATTCTGCAATTGGAAAGCAAAGATGTGTAGTTCTTCCTGGGTGAAAGAAATAAGATCAGACAAATTGACATTCTCATCAAAATTCTGTGATTTTGTCAGTGATGTTCATAGCAAAATCCTAAATCAATCTTGTCCAGACTAGTAGTCCCCAGGGCTCAAATGTTTAATGCAGTGAGAAGCCAAAACACATTTCAAGAGAACTTCATGTATAATGCCTTGTATGTAGTAAATTTCATTCTTCAGAATAGCAGCTGAGATACTACAACTGGTTACAGTGCATTAAATTAGGAAGCTTCAAGTCAAACCAAATTCATATTTTTTGGTCCCGTCAAAAATACTTTTGCATAGAAGATAGGTGAGAACCTGCTTGGCTGAGCTATAATGGCCCACAAAGAAAACGGGCTCCTTCTATGCTGCACACTTTGAGCCTATTGAAGCCATACTGACTCTCTGCAAGTACAGTTTAGTCCATCCCACTTCTGGCTCTTGCCCTGCAATTTTTCAAAATCTTTTGTTACCTATGGTATTCTCTTTTAAAAGTTAAAATTGATTCAGCCTCCACCATCTTGAATAGTGCATTCCACATCCCAATCACTTGCACTGTATACATGTCTTTTCTCCTCTGCATGAAAAGTTGCCCCTTGGGTCCTTTTTAAATCTTTCCGCTCTCACCTTAAACCAATGCCCTCTAGTTTTGAACTCCATTACCCTGGGGAAAAGACCTTGGCTTTTCACCCTATCCATGCCCGTCATAATTTTATAAACCTCTATGAGGTCACCCCTCAGCCTACGATGCTCCAGGGAAAATATCCCCAGTCTATTCAGCCTCTCCCTATAGCTCAAACCCTCCAATCCTTGCAACATCCTTGTAAATCTTTTCTGAATCAGAACTGAACGCTGCCAGAGGGGGTGGTGGAGGCTGGTACAATTACAATATTTAAAAGGCATCTGCATGGGTATATGAATAGGGAGGGTTTAGAAGGATATGGGCCAAATGCTGGCAAATGGGACAAGAGTAATGTAAGATATCTGGTTGGCATGGAAGAGTTGGACCAAAGGGTCTGTTTCTGTGCTGTACATCTCTATGACTCTTACTATCAACCAAATCCATATGCTCTGGTTCTTGTCACCTCCACCAGAGGGAAAGCCTTTTTTTCTATTTATTGTCTTGAACTACAATATTTTGAATACCATCAACTTTTCTTCAAAGGAGGACACTCACAACTTCTGTACTCTATTCCTATCAGACAAGTTCCCCATGTGCAATAGAACTATTTGTTATAATTTTTTGCACTACCTTTAAAGCTTTCTAAATAACACTTCAGGTGAGACAAAAATCAGTATTTGCTAAGATTCCATATAATTTCATTGCTTTTGTATGGTCCAAATGTTTTGTCATGTCAGAACTGCCTCTACTGAAGTAGGATTTTGAGATCCTTATTGCATGGAACTTCCAGTGTGCATTAGATCAGCTAAGAGCAAATCCAAGCTTTGTGGATTCATTTAGATAGTTAGGGTATCCTGTAGAAGTAAGGTACCCCTATTTATATGATCTGGGGACACCTTTGAGAGTTGGGAGTTGAGGGGCTTGGGTATTCTTTGTGATTGTTAACAGCAGTAAAGATTGTGCGTAAATGATGAATAAACCCCTTGGAACTGTAAAGCAGTTAGGGTGGAAAGAGCTATCAAAATGACCTCTGAGGAATTTTTATTTTTTCCTACAGTCCAGAAACCACTGTTCACCTGTCACTCAACCAAGTTCACACCCACCAATGTCACTTTATCTCAGTGTCAAACAAATTGAAGGCTATGTTGTACTTTATCAAACACCTGTTGAAGTCCAAACACAGCATCACCTGCATTAACACTTTACCTCAAAAAAACTCAAGTTAGGCACCGTGTGCCTTGAAATAATCTGTGCTGACTTTCCTTAATTAATAAAATGATAATGATAAAATGGTTTGCTCATTTTGGATATTAATTGAGTGATATGGTGCGTGGCTGCATATCATTCAACGTTTTTTGACTTGGTAGCTGGTATACCAGGTTTTCAGTAATAAGCTTCTTTCAGGTTGATACTAATTTATTGTACACTCATAACCTCAAATTGTACATTAAAAATAGCAATTTTCCACATCATTCACTGTTTGTTCTCTTCACAAATTTAATTAGTATCAGTTAGAATTTTGTATTAGTTGACTGGAAAGCCTCCTGTTTAGACGTGTTTGCTTTGTATCAGAGTGTTATTACTTACAATGTTAATACTGCTTCCACTTTTATATTTTAAACAAACTCAAAATAAAACTTGAAGACTAACGCTGATAAACTATTCCTTATAAATTCTAGTACCAAACAATAATAAGTTTAGTTGCATTCTGTATTTTTACCACAGATTGAGAATCATTCATTCGGACAGACTTAGTAATCTCGAAAAGGTAATACATTATCACAATAAAATATTACTCAAGCCTACTCAATGGCGATACATAGGGCCAAATTTTCTGGATCGGAAGGGGGTGGCTGACATCATCAGCCATTGTGCTGTTTTCCACCACAAGTTTTGTCAAAGAAGAGCAAGTTAAATTAACAAATTGATTTAATGGAGGCCCTATCTCCACATGGACTGGGATTTGCAGTCAGTAATGGCCTATTACACATTTCAATAAATCAACAAAACTTATCTAGCTTTCTCCCTTGCTGTCTTTATTTCTGGATGAGCTTGCCTGCAATCCCCAGCCTTTAACTGGCTCTGCATTTCAAAACTGCAGTGAGTGCATCTAAAATATAGCACAAGAGGGCAGGACCTGGAGCTAGAACCTGTCTCTGACTAAAAGTTCAATCCCTCGCGTTATCATCATTTTGGATAACTTATACGTGTAATCATTCCCAACTTACTTTATCAACATTTCTGTAGATTTTTTCTTCTGACAATGGACCAACAACTTTTGTAGAAGTCTGTACGATTCTGTGATTTGATTCTGAGCTTTCAGCACAAGTGCTTTCCTTTGGGGAAACATGGAAGAAAAACAATAAATGCTAATATATGAGGCCCTATACCACTGGACCGATCAAAATTAAGTTTAGAACACCCTGCATTTTAGTTAATATAGCAAGTTTTTATGATGTCATTATGCTGTTTTATTATTATATTTTATAATGCCAGGTTATACACAATGCATGATTAAAGACAATGATTTAGGTACCGCCATACTAAATCATTGAGATTTTTACCAGTTTTTGGGAGATTAAATTCCAAAATTCCATCCAGTTTTTAATGAAAACTTAAAAGCTTATAGCCTTGATGATTACATGCTCCTCTACTTATACACTCAATTTTACTTTTCTTCTTAAAACCCAGGATGTACAGCAAGATAGAAAGCATTAGGGTAGGCTCAAACAGATGAGCATTAGTCAGGAGCATTGTATGCCAATTGAAGAGGCTAATAAACTCAAGTTTAAAATCTCAAAACTTGAGAATGAAATATAATAGAGGAATCTCTCACAGGAGTAGGACAATAATATATGTAAAGTTACAATATATTGAGAGACTAGATTATAAGTTATATTTTTAAACTCTGCACCTATGTTACAAAGTCTTGCTTTCTCCTGTTGCTTGAGCAATTTGTTTGTTCATCTCTTTTCTAAGAAATTCAGATATATCCAACTTAAAATTTGTATAAATATTTCCAGTCAGTAAGGCAGTCAGGTAGAAACATTGTAGTAGAAATTTCAAACAGGACAGATATTTACATCTTTTATAATATGGTATCAAATTTGATGGTCAACAGAAAATTCATATTGCAGTAAGTATTGGTAGTACATTTCCTGTGGGCTGCTTGCCGATCATAAAAATAATAAATTACTACATTCAAATGCTAAGAATGTTAGTAAAGAGTAAGAATTTTAGAATTTCAACAAAAATATGGTGTCACTGCTTTTTTTTGTTCATCTGGCTATCAAGAGTCAGTCATAGTTTCTGAAGTAAAAAAAAAAGCCAATAAAATGTGAATCATTGCCTGAAAATTCTTTTTTCAATAGATTATTTGCTTTTCTTTTATTAAGTCATTTGAAATCAAAATTGAAAAAAAAAAAACATATTTGCACAAGTAAACAATTGATATGTGCTTGGAAATTGTGAACATGGCACTTATCTAGCATGTATCAAAGTAAATTAGGATTGTTTTAAACTGTGCTTGATGAACAGAAAAAATAGCAGCCAATAACAAAATGTGAATCATTGCCCTGGAAAAAAATTTTTCAACAGATTATTTATTTTTCATTTATTAAATCATTGCGAATCAAAGTTTAAAAAGCTTACATCTATATTTACATAAATAAACAACTGATACATGCCTGGAAGTTGTGAACATGGCACGTATCAAATTAGGACTGTTCTAAACCGCATGCTTGATCAGCACAAAAGCATCAGAGGTGGGCAAGGGAGTTGTGGTTTTCAGGACAGGTAGGTCTGGAAAAGACTCATAGATAGTGGAGTATTAGAGCAACTGGCTGGTTTAGAAGTTAGAACAGATATGGCATGGCATCTTTTAGAGTGTGTCAGAGGTAAAGATATACCCGCACCAAAATGTGTAGAATGACACTTCGGCAATACGAGGACTCTCAGGCACTCGTGCAAAATGAGCATCAGAGGATGAAATTTAATAGATGCATTAAGGATTGGAAGTAGAGTTGTTTATTGGCAAGTTAAAAAAGTGACATTTTGTGTTCTGAATGGTATTTTTAAACCTATCGAGCTGGAGAATTGAAGGAGACAATGGTAAGGAGAAGGGGAAACTTAATGGAACTTCTGTTCCCTTTTTATTGGTAGATTCTACTTACCGATTTTGTGTATTATTATTTAGTGGTTCTTAATTTTAATTAGAAAACTAGAGTTTTTGAATTGTAACATGCTACAATTATAAAATTTGAGGCAACATATAATAACATGACTAAAATTGACAATGTGATGGAGAAGTAAATGAGTGCCATTACATAAATGAATCCAAAAGATAAATGCAGAACCAGTTCATTTTTTTTGATGGGGGGCGCGCGGGTGGGGTCACTCAGCTCAACTGGCTATATGGTTGGTTTGCGACGCATAATGACACACACAGTACAAGTTCAACTTCCGTACCAGCTGAAGTCACCTGAAAGGCCCGACCTTCTCAACCTTGCCCCTCTCCTGAGGTGTGGTGTCCCTCAGGTTAAACTCACCACCACTTATATCTTTCTGAGAGACATCAACTGATGGTTCTCTGGAACTATGGTGACTTACACTTTCAATCTATTAGCAAATATGTAGGAGATATTAAAACTAAAGAAACAAGTATACTGGAGTAAAAAAAACAAAGTTGCTGGAAAAGCTCAGCAGGTCTGGCAGCATCTGTGAAGGAGAAAACAGTTAACGTTTCGGGTCCGGTGACCCTTCCTCAAGTATACTGGAGTTATGGTTATATAGCAGATTTCTTTCCAACAACGTCCATCAATGCAACCTCATCTACTGACAAAAAACAATAAACCTAGCCATTAGCTTCTCTGAACTTATAATAAAGACAACTATTTTGTTTAGAAGGAGAATTAAGCCTTGCTTGTTTTTGCAATTCAAGACAACTATTCAAAGTTAGCAAAGCTCACAGCTGAAAGGCTCTCCAGATCATTCAATTTGGTTTTAATGCTTGTTTCACAATTCAATGAAATCATGACTGATTGCTGATCTAATTCCATACAACTGTCTTCACTCCACATCTCTTAATACCTTTGGTGAACGATAATATATCAATCAGATGTTAAAAGTAAACAATTGATCCAGTTTTTGTAGAAGAGAGTCCCAAATCTCTACAACACTTTGCTTTGCTGAAAACATTTTTGCTGAGAACTATTCCTTATACTTACTTGTACAGTCCTTCTGGCCCATTAAGTGCTGCTATTCCAGGAACTAGGGAGTCAGCAATGTGATACTTCCCATCACTCATTGCTCGATTAAACTGTATATTTTGCTCAAACAGCATCCAGAGCTTATAGGTAAAAAAATAAAATTGAAAATTAACAATATCAAAGCTACTGTATGTTTTTTTGCCAGTAAGATAGTAATTTCAACTTGAATTAATATATTTGCTCCATTGTACACACTCGGTAACCTAGTAAGAATTCCTGTAGGCGTACAGTAATTCAGGTTTTCTACTGATATTTATGTATGTAATCAAAAGTTTGTCTTTATAAAGGACACCCCTAAAAACTTGAATGTACAATGTGCTAAGAACCACAAATTATCTTATTACTATGGAAATGTTACTGAAGACTACATAGGCTGCAATTTTATTTTCCTTAACGTTTCAAAGGCATATTTTCAAGCAAGATCTTTTCAGTAATTCAGAAAAAAAGCAGCATAAAAATATAGCAGTCTAATATTTGTCAAATTCAGTACAAGATATGTATCAAAATTATAAGACTTCAATTTTCAACATTCGTTTCAGTAAGTTGGAAACAGTCTGGTGAATAAACAATTAAAAGAATTCCACAAACTTTCTGAAGGTCAAATACACTAAAACAGGAACTGAACAACAAACTAAATTTGGGTTACAATTGTTTGCTCTCTGAAATCCATGCAGTTATACTGGAAAAAAATAGTCAAAGCTCCAATTCCTAATCATAAATGCATCCTAAAAGAACAAACACACAGGTTCTAGACTTAGACTGCCATTTCTACTATTAAGAGTCTCTTTGCAGCTTCCCTCTTTTCCTGAAAGGACATTTATGGCCTTTGTTCTTTTATCTCTCGCAAGGAACTCAACAATGTAGCTGATCATGATGACAAACCTACATCCTATCAAATTGGTGAAACCAGTTGATTGTCCAGCTCACTGTCTACTCCCACTGAATCCAACAGCAGTTCTTTCGTGAATACTGAAACAGAAGTAAGAGATCTTCATAGGTCATTAGCAACCTAACGATCATCAGACATCGGTCGCCAGATTTTTCTTTTAGAAACTGAAATTCACATGCCAATCAGCTGTCAGCAGCTTAAGGTAAACAGTCTATTTTGTATTTACAGCTCCATTAATTCAAAGTAAAAGTTGCAGTTGAGGCATTGACCTCTTCTTCCCAAAAACTGGTCAACTGAGTAATTGTTGAATTCAGTGCAATTAACAGTACTTGTTTTGAAGAACTGTTGCAATATTAAATTACTGTAATCAAAATGATGACATTTATCTTCTGTATCAAACAATAACTGCTAGCACAATTGTCACTGTACCTTTGCATGCTGGCTGTGGGGAGGAAACCGTTCTTTCAAATGCTTTAGGATTTCAGAAGCAGCTGAATAATAACCCTACAAATTCAAAACATGTGTATTATTTAAACTAACAATCACATTCAAAGATGCAAAGAATATTAAATTGCAATAGCAATTCAACTGCTAGGGTTTCTATTAAAGGGGAAGAAGAAAAGGGGAATTCAATTTTCTGTTTTTTTATATTAATTGCCCAGTTATTGATATTTTGACACTGAAATTATTTTAGGAGCTCTGGATCACCGCATCATGGAGTCAAATCATTATGATTGTTCATAAAAAGACCAAGAGTCATAAAACTAACACACTTTTCAGTAGTAAACCCAAGTTGGTTTGGAAGTGATTAGTAGTCCACAGAGCCTGAAAGAATTGAATTGACAGCGTAGCGACAAATTATTAAGAGCATTCGGCTATGGCTACCTCTAATAGCTCCCTCTTATGTTTTGGTTACGTAACTGCTTTTAGCCAAATAACACATATGAACCTTACATGAAACTTGCTAAATCAAAACAAAAAGTCCTTTTGACCAGTTTAAATGTTACCAAATTCCTAAATAATATTCTGAAGTACAGAATTTAAGTTAACTGTTTTTCATAATGCAACACTTTCTAATTATAGAGACTTTCATTCCAGTTTCTCAAACATGTAATAGTGGTAGCACACAGTGATGAGACACGTTCAGGATCATTTCACCGAGTTCTAAATCTACCTAATAAGGGCACTGAGATCTCACTAGACAGAGGTGAAATCAGCTGTAGATTTATTTTTGGCCAACATACCACTGTATCAGAGTAGGCCCCTAAACATCCAAAACAGACGTTCTGCACAGCTTTATCCCAATTCTGGATCAAGGTACTGGAATTAACATTTTTCACAATTTTGGAAATGGACAGCTTTCAAGTATGAAGAGATATTAATTTGGAGATTGTGTTAAGGAAATAACACTCCATTATGCTTATTTTAATTTTGAGAGACGGAACGTGAAGAACAATGATTCTCCCACTTCTGAGAGTTTAAGAAAACGCAATCACCACGTGATTACTACTCTAACCATGTGACATTATACTGTAATTAGGAACTGGAATCATGTCAGGAAGATCACTGTTCTGGTAAATAAAATCTTCAAGCAATATTCTTATAAATAGCTAGCTGAAACACTTAACTATCCCAGATAATTCTGCTAGACAAAATGTGAGATTTTGCTCTTGGTTTATGCATGGTAACCTAATCTCAGTTGAGGTGCATTAGAAGCACTATAATTGGTGTCAGCACATCTGGGTCAAGGGAGAAGTAAAGTGAAATTGCCTAGTTGTTACTTATCATCCAGTAAATTCTACTCAAGCATGCAAATCAATGCATTGTTTTAGACTCAACTATAAAGTTCCTTGTGATCAAATATATTGTTAACATTGACACATAGAAAATGGTCACTTGGGTGATGTACTATCAGATGGAATTTTTTATTAATAAGATCTGCAGGGAAAAAAAAACAGTTGGCAAGGCGAAAGGTGAAAAAAATCCACAAAGCCAACTTACCTGTTCTGCATGAAGTTCTGCCAGGTGACAAAGTACTACAGCCATTGCTTCAGTGTTATTTTGATGGATATCCATATTTACTGACTCCAGAGTGTGCATATACAGAAGAAGTTGTGTTTGCTGTAGTGCCATTGTACTAGAAATGATTAAAAAGACTTAAGTAGTCGCATCAATAGTAATTTATTGGCAATTATGACAAATACTTTTGAAAGTTTCATCGAGTAGGTAAATCTAATTCATGTAATTCAGAAATATACAACAAAGCAACATCAGAACGAGGGTGCAAACTTGGCACCAACTCTCATCGAGAGTATCACCTCATAAAAGGAAGGAAGAGAATAGAGATCAGGTTCCATTGTAATGCCTCCGTTTCTGCCATCTGACAAATCTGCTTGCTCGTGATCATTGGTAAGCCTCACATCACCTGCTAGAATATTGTGCCAGAGTATACGAGCTCGTTCCCAATTTCAGTTAATGATTAGAAGAAACTTAATAGGGGGACTGATGCTTTTATTCTTTTTGAAAGTTATCACTCTGTTATTTGAGATAACCTAGCAGAAAGTAACAGAATTGGACAAAGCCCTAAACAAAAAAAATGAAAGAAGTGCAGAAACTGGAAATCAGAAACAAGAGCAGAAATGGCTGTAAAAACTCAGCAGGGCTGGCAGTATCCGCGGAGAAAAATCACTTTTTCAGGGTCACTGGACCCGAAACATTAACGTTGATTTCTCTCCGCAAATACTGCCAGACCTATTGAGTTTTTCCAGCCATTTCTATTTTTGTCACTATTTGTCCTTCCCAGTTATCCAACAATGAAAGATATAACTGAATAACTCTTACACTTTTAGTTTTACTCCTAGGGGTTGAATGGTATGCAACTTATTCTGCACTGAGTTCATAAAAATGTTAACACACTTTTACATACCTTTGACCATACATTTTCCAAATTGCAGTTTTCTGAGCTATGCTTACATCAATAAGCTCTGAAAGTCCATGTTTCCAATGTAACATGTCAGAGTCCTTCATGGCATCCATTAACTTGTTAGCTGACCTTCCAGAAAAGGTCCTTTGTTGTACGAGTGATTGGATGCCCAGAGATGCCAGATACTACAAAATAAAAACAGTTAGATATTAACACACCAGACTCATCATTTGTGTTGTTTATGCAAAGTGGTACACATTACCATGTCAGCATTCATTTGCAATGCCTAGAACTCTGAGCATATAAAGATAGCTGCAGCCTATGTTGGCAAGACCAGATAGGATGGCAGATTCCCTTCTATGAAGGACATCACGTGAAGCAATTGGGTTTTTATTATTTCACAGTTACTATATTTATTAAACTTAAGATTTAAATGATAGAAAATGAACTCTCAACTGTGTTTGCCAGTCCAATTCAAAATCTACATGATCATATGGCAATAAAACATCAAATTTAATTTTAGCTTTCTTATTTGGTCAATATGTTATTGTTCTATAGAAAGTACTACAAATACGTATTTAAAAGACATTTCTGATTATAGGTTAAAGTAGAAAATTGTGGTAACTTTTGTTATCACCTAAAGTGGTCTGAAGGAATGCCTGAGACCTAATAGAATGAGGGAATAAGTGATGGATATATTGAGAGTTAATTAAATTTGACCTGGTTGTATAGATTGGATGGTGGTATAATCAGTGGTGAAAGTTTTATGGATCCTGGTTAACTGAAATAAAGTTCTCACTTAAAAGTGTAGACGCAAATTCTTCTAAAATCATTATCTTTTGGAGTTTACGAATTTATTAATTTTATTATTCAGAAGGGAAGTTAATTAATAACTGTTCATGCTTAATTAGTATCTAGTTCTAGAAAGTAAAATTACTCACAGGTAAGCCAAGCTGTCCAGCCTTTTTCACAGAATGTTCAACGAGAACTGCATTATCAGATCCCTTCATTTGCTCCAGAATGTACAGCCAACTCTAGAAACAAAGCCATGATTGGTGTGATGAACTTAGACTAAAGTCAAACATCAATATTTAAATTTATTTTTTAGAGCATCAAATTAGTAGAAATGCACTAATAAAGACAGAATAATGTGGAGACTAAACTAAGACTCCTTACCAGGCAGTGCTGTAAACAAACATGATCACTGGATTCTTGTGCAATACGAATAGCTTCCTGTAGAGCAAACTGGGCCTGCTCCCTGCATATACAAAGATACCAAAGTCAGATCATCAGAAAGCTATGTAGTAGCATTAGCTATAGTCTAAATGTCCTAAATATATTAGGGAAAGACCTTGGAAAGTGGTTCTCCAATGTTAATTAACTCCTGGGATCCCTTGCTGTTAAAACCCACATATTTGTATTGTCATTTAAAAATAGCCATGCCAATGTTAATAAAAAACGCATTTTTGTTTAGAGTGCCATCAATTTCTCTCGTGGTTCAGCAAAAGTTATACGGGTCACCTCTAGCACAATCATTTTGCTCCTGTTACAGACATAATTGGGAATACTTCAAGCATTCAACATGCCTGCTTCAGCAATGTTTCTGGGCTACAACTAAAAGGGAAGTTTGAAATTGATGGGAGGTGGTGGTGATGCTGCAGACATTGTTGAAAATCACCTAATTATTGCTGCACTCTGCCTCCAACAGCTATGTACTGCTACAAATCTTTTGTTAACTTAGAGAGGAAATCTTAATTTCTACAGAATTAAAAACATTCACATTTAAGACTCTTTAACATGGACTCAATAACTATAATCAAACCTAATACTCACTGATGGCCAAATCTACAGTTTAAAGCAGCGAGATTGAGAGCTGCATATCGCAAACTTCGTCCAAATCCATCCTCTCCACTGCTTTTGCTATCACTGCCGGTAAGAATCAACCGATCGAAATAGTGAAGCAGGCTGTGCATAGCACTGAAATAGTCTTGTACACGAAGGCTGTTTAGGTAGCTCAAATAATGCTGGAATTACAACATAAATACATATACAAAATAATAAATTTGTTAAAACATATTAAATCGCACACAAATTTTCAAGGTACTTTATGAGAAACACGGTCCATTTAATTTATTGTCTTTTGACACAATTAGGTTCTGTTGAGGGAGGGAGAGGGTCATCAAGGACTGTCACTGAATTAAAATGTGACAGCCACAGATCAAAATTTATCGAACCAGTTCAAATTAACAGATTTTAAAAACCCAAATTACTTCAGAGGCACAGAAATATATTCTATTACCACCCCATAATTTATGAAATATTAAAACATAATAATATTTACAGCACTTGGAAAATGTAATCAAATATTACATGTTCATTCATCAGTAAAGTAATGGTATGGAATTTCTAAATAATCCTGTGTCATCATTTACCTACTTTTCTTTAATTTGTCTTGGAATGAGAGTATCTTTAATTGGTCTTAAAAAGTTATCGTAAACCGGCTTTTAGAAGCACTTCAGTCCATGATGGAGGGTGAGGCAAGTACACCCATAATGCTGTAAGGAAGGGGGTTCTAGGATTTTCATAGAATCATAGAATCCCTAGTGTGGAAGCAGGCCCATTGAGTCTACATCAACCCTCTGAACAGCATGCCACCCAGACCCACCCTCCTAATTTATCCCTGTAACTCTACATTTCCCATGCCTAATGCACCCAGCTTGCGCGTCTCTGGATACTATGGACAATCTAACATTGCCAATCCACCTAACCTGCACATCTTTGGACTGTGTGAGGAAACCAGAGCACCCGGGAGGAAACCCATGCTGACATGGGAAAAATGTGCAATCGCAGACAGACAGACAGACAGTCACCTGAGGGTGGAATTGAACCCAGGTGCTGTGAGGCAGCAGTGCTAACCACTGAGCTGCCCCCAACGGGAGTTTGAACCCGTGACAATGAAGGAGAAGTGACGTACAGTAAAATAATAGCAGGTCAAATCCCAGGATGCATACCCCCAAAAATTCAGGGATTCAAGGAAGCTCCTATGTAACCTGTTTTGCCTACAAACGTGTTCCTATGTCAGAAAAAGGGAAAACAGTGATGCAGCAAATGTGTGAAAGTAATCTCTATTTTTCAAATTGTTGACAACTTACAATAGGCTGACTTTGCACCATAAAAGGCATGGAAAAACATTGAGTTAGCTCTGGAAAAACTCAATAATTCTCTTATGCTTGGCAAGCTGTCTTTGGATTAGGGCTATATACGTCACCAAGTCATAATGCAGTAAAACATGTTTTTCATATTTTTGTGCTGCAGTGCAACATTCTGAATTGCATAGCTCAGCTCAGGATGCAGGCAGGTCTGATCCTTTAGGATCACAACTGCCTTGGACTCTTTGTTTTAAGAATATACTCCATCCATGAAGTCCTCATCTGTCAATTCAGTTGTCCAGGCACCTCAATGCAAGTTTCCATAGTTGCCTTCACTTTAAATTCCATGGTGGCCTCTTACAGGCAATGAAAAGAACCTTATCATCGGATCAGCTGGTCACACCTGCAGTTCCTCATTTATGACATCTTCTGCAAGTAGTCGTAGTGCATTTAAACCTAGTGTTACGGAAGCAGTTGGCAAATGTGGCATCCTCACCATCTTTCACTGTTCTTCCTCAAGAACACTATCTCTACAAAATTCGAGTTGTATTTCTGCTCTTATCGATGACCTCGATAAGCTGAAAGGTCAGGTAATGTTGGTAGTTGGTTTTAAGGCTCCTAATCACCCCAGAACATTGGCTTTTGCATTGGGAGACAAAACTGTCAGCTTAACCCTCAAGGTCAGCAATGTTGGGGTATAAGGGGCTGTTGTCTATGACGATGATCATTTTCCTTTCATAGAATCATAGAATCCCTACAGTGCGGAAACAGGCCCTTCGGCCCAACAAGTCCACACCGACCCTTGGAGCATCCCACCCAGACCCATCCCCTTATAACCCACACACCCCTGAACACTACGGGCAATTTAGCTTGGCCAATCCACCTAGCCTGCACATCATCTGTTATTACATTTTGTCCACTTTCCAGATCTATGCCTCAAAAAAATTACTGAAGGACACCCAAGGGACGTCGTTAACATCATACTGCAAGAGTGGTCACTTGCTGTTTGCAAAGCAATGTGTCTTCACAGACTTTTCCAACAGAGGAGAACCAGCTATTTGGTGCCATCGATGTTGGCAGAAACCACAGCAGGGTCACGTTCCTTGCTTCGCTTTCCACCATTACGTTTCAACGTAAAATGTGTAAAGAGTAATCTGGTAAAAGACAGTAAATGTTTCCAGTTTCATCCATGTTAAAAATGCCTTTTGGTATATACTTGTTTACGACATGGGCAAGACTATTTTGAAGCTAATAATCTGTCATTGCTGCCATGTTTGTATGGCCAGATAGCTGAAGGCCCGATTTAGCAGACAGAGCTGATGGGACTCTCAGGACAGGTCAAGCACAAAGCATCCATTTAAGACAAAGGAAGGCAAGGACAAGTCCAGATTTGACCTGGAAATTGAGATTGCTTTGTGTTCTGGAGTAAGATGAGCAGCCTCGGGGGCACCCTGGGTTCCAAGGGGGATATACCCATGACACATCGGAGCATGTATGCCTGGGATCCCATTGGACATCCTGGCCTTAACCTGGAAGATCGATTGTTCTCTGGCCTCCAGTCATTCTGCAAAGATATAGCAGGGAGGGATAAGAGGGTCACCTGTTGGTTATTCCCACAGCAAACACTTGACCTCCACGAGCAGCACAGCTCCAACCGCCTGGAAAGAGAAAGATGACCAATCTTCACCAAGTTCATCAGAGCTGATTGCATGGCCTGGCCAGGTTTTAACTGCATTGATAGTTCCTGGTCCTAGTATGGTTGCCAGCTGTAGTTTAAATAAGTATTACGACAGAGACTTAATGTTGGGAGTGGTAAAGTAATTAATGTAAAAATCGTGAGTTTAATCACGTAAGAGCAGGGTTTTAAGAGTATTGAGGCCGTATGGCCCCTTTTGACTCTTCAGGGTATTTTGTGAATAACTGAATTGTAAGTCAACTCTGACTCTTTTGCTCGTCTCACAAGTATAGTTCCCAAGTAAAACGAGTTCACATAGAAACCATTCGAAGTGTCCAAAACATGAACAACAACTGCCACATCCTTAACGCTTACCACTTGGAAGATGACTCCATGCCTTGCTTTGAATTGGTTCAGTCATCTATATCTGCAGGTGAACCTGTTGTGATCCAGCCTCTTTCCTAGGACTACTTCCATTTATTGCAGAATTGCGAACGCTGTGCTCCAGCTGCTTTGCAACACCTTAGCAGACCTATGAAACATTAGGACAGGCAGCCATTCTCACCCTCTTCCTTGGACAGAATGCCTACATGTCAAACTGTTCCAAGGTGTTCACCTTTAACTTCACAATGGCTGACAAACTCTATCGTTAATTCGCCCATTCTTTAGCGATAGTCGCTTTTTGGTTTTGCTACATCAACTTCACTTCATTTCCAATTGACAGTACTTCAAACTTTCTCACAGGTTTAATTAAACTTCACTCTGGTTGTCTGGCTCAGTCATATGACAAGCATGCAACAGCTCGGCTAAGCCAGAGTTATCAGACTGGAACTTCAGCTTATTACAAACACCTAGCTCTTGGACTTCCTATTCTGCCAGCTGGAACGGCTGACAATTTTGCCACAACTGGAGTTTTGAGTTAACATAGTGTGGAGCTGGAGGAACACAGCAGACTAGGCAGCATCAGAGGAGCAGGAAAGCTGACGTTTTGGGTCGGGACACTTCTTCAGAAAATGGAGTTTTGAGTTATCAGAATTTGACTGATCGCAATCTAACTGTAGTTCCAAGTTAGAATGGTATGTGATTTGGAGGTGGTGATATCCTTATGCATCTGCTTCCTTGGTCCTAAGCTGTAGAGGTTGTGGGTTTGGAAAATGGTGTTACATAGGCATCAAGAGTTGCTCCACTTCACCTTGTAAATGGTGCACACTGCCACCGCTGCACGTCAGTGGTGAAGGGAGTGAGCAGTAAAAGATGATGGATGGGATGCCAAGCAAGCTTTTTTCTGAGAGGTGTTGAACTTCTTGAAGGTTACTAAATGTCCATGGAAGATGGTAAATTTTCACTTGCTGTAGATGATCATTCATTGGCACTTTGGGATGTGAATGTTACTTGCCACTTAAGCTTAAAAGTTTTCTAGGTATTGGCATAAATGGAAACTGAATGCTTCAATATCTGAGGTGATGTGAAATGTGGCTGAACATTGTGCAATAATCAACGAACATCCCTTCCTCTGACTTTATGATTAAAGCAAGGTCATTAATGAAACAGCTGAAGACGGTTGGGCCTAGGAATGCCTGCACAGACGTCTTTGGTCTGAGGCCACTGACTGCCAAAAACCACAATGATCTTCCTTCGTGCTGAACATGACTCCAACCTGCAGAAAGCCATCCCATCCCCATTCCCACCAATTCCAAGTGTGCTAAAGTTCCTTGATGTCATACAGTTAAATATTGCTTTGGCGTAAAAGGCAGTCACTCTCACCTCATCCCTGGAATTAAGTTCTTCTGTTCATGGTTGGCTTGAGGCTGTAATCACGTCAATAGTAAGCAGCTCTACTGGAACTCAAACTGAGCGTCAATGGGCAGGATCATGTGCTGCTTAGTAGTGCTGTTGACAACCCCATCCCTCACTTTGCTGATGACTGAGAGGAGATTGATGGGGTGGTAATAGGCTGGGTTGGATTTGCCCTTGTTCTTTTGGTCAGGACATATATGCACAATTTTTCGCATTGCTGGATAGATGCCCGTATTGTAACTGTACGAGGACAGCTGGCGAGGGGTGCAGATAGTTCTGGAGAAAAGTCTTCAGTACTATTGCCAGAATGTTGTTAAAGTCCGTAGCCATTGTAGTAGCATGCCTTCAGCCATTTCTTGATATCACATTCAGTGAATCGAATTGGCTGAAGGCAACAAGTCTGTTCTTAGGGACTTCTACAGGAGGCCAAGATGGACTATCCACTCAACATTTATGGCTGAAGCTGGGCCCAAACTACTCTGTCCATTACTTTGCTAACGAGAATCATAAAGCGTCACTAATGATGGCTGATTTTCTTTTTTAACTTTAAAAACTATTACAAATGGTTTTGTTGTAAGAAAGAGGAATCTAATTCACACACATTAAGAGTTCAAATACTTACAGCTTCTGAAAAATCAGGATTAAATTTGAGTAAATTATTTAGTTCTTTCTGTAGAGTAGCTGGTGAAAGAGCCTTGTTTTCATTGTTTTTCAACAGCGATGCCTACAAAATTTAATAACCACGTTCATCAGTTCATATAAGCAAAGCTGATAAACTAGCCAATGGTGACATCATAGTATTATTTAATGCTTTAAACATACGCCAAGCAGAATTTAATTCCATACTTACAGAAGATTTTCACATTGTGGAAATGATCATAAATATGAACTTGTTTTTTAATTTGATCAAGGACAATTTAAACCAGTGTACAGCTTGTGATTCAAAGTCAATATTAAACATTGCATTTATATCACACATACGCTGTCTCTCTTGGGAATTATATTCCTACAGGCATTTTTCTCCAAAAAACTTACCATTTTAACTCATATCAACTGCAGATAAGTGGAACAGTTGACCTTTTTATGAAATATTGCCTCGGTCTTATATTTTCTGTCTCTTTTAGAAGTTATAATTTAGAACCCCCTTACTTCCTACAGTCGGTTCTGCTAAAACATGTGTTTCTTCAACACGAATTGGGTTTAACGCAATTGAAGAATTTAGATCGCCATTTATAGAATGCAAACTTTCCTCACCTGTATTGGCTATAACACGATACTGGCCCGATTTGTTTAAATGGCGCAGGTATTATGTGATTTTCTTACAATGCAAGATCACACAAGAACCAAACTATCGCATTATTTCAGAACCAACTGTATTTCATTTATCTACTTTGGAAATGGATGCAACTTTTTTTTTTTAGAAAGTAAGAGTCAAGGGTTGATCAAATGACTAATTTTGTCAGAGAGCAGAGTGAGATAAACTTAGGAAGGTTGTGAGCAGATCAGTCTTTAACAAATAGAAACTACTGACAAGTGAACCTGACAGCAGTGTTGGGTAAGTTGTTGGAATGGATTCTGACAAGATTTACATGTATTTGGAAAGGCAAGGGATAGTCAACATGGCTTTGTGCGTGGGAAATTGTGTCTCACTAAATTGAGTTTTTTGAAGAAATGACAAAAAAGATGGATGAAGGCAGAGCGGTGGACACTGTCGATATGGACATCAGTAGGCATTCGACAAGGTTTTGCATGGTAGACTGGTTAGTAAGGTTAGATCACATGGAATACAGGGAGAACTAGCCATTTGGATACAAAATTGGCTCGAAGGTAGGAGACACAGCGTGGTGGTGGAGGGTTTTCAGACCGGAGGCCTGTGACCAGAAATGTGCTGCAAGGCTCGGTGCTGGGTCCACTGCTTTTTGTCATTTATTATAAATGATTTGAAATGGGACCATAGGAGGTATGGTTAGTAAGTTTGCAGATGACACTAAAATTGGTGATACAGTGGACAGTGAAGAAGGTTACCTCAGAGTACAACGACACCTTCATCAGATGAGCAAGTGAGCTGGAGAGTGGCAGTTAGAGTTTAATTTAGATAAATGTGAGGCACTGCATTTTGATAGGGCAAATTAGGGTAGGACTTGTACACTTAATGGTAAGGTCCTGGGGAGTATCACTGAACAAAGGGATCTTTGAGTGCAGGTTCATAGTTTCGTGAAAGTGGAGTCACAGATAGACAGGGTAGTGAAGAAGGAATTTGGTATGCTTACCTTTATTGGTCAGTGCATTGAGTATAGGACTTAGGAGGGCATGTTGTGGCTATACAGTACATTGGGTATGCCACTTTTGCAATAGTGCGTTCAATTCTTGGCTCCTTGCTGTAGGAATGATGTTGTGCAACTTGGAAGGGTTCAGAAAAGATTTACAAGGATGTTGCCAGGGTTGGAGGGTTTGAGCTATAAGGTGGGGGTATTTTCTCTGGAGCATCAGAGGCTGAGGGATGACTTTATAGAAGTTTATAAAATCACGAGAGGTATGGATAGAGTGAAAACTCAAGGTCTTTTCCCCAGGAGTGAGGGAGTCCAAAACTAGATGGCATACTTTTAAGGTGAGAGAGGTAAGATATAAAAGGGACCGAAGGGGCAACGTTTCCATGCAGAGGGTGGTGCATGTATTAAATGAACTGCCAAAGGAAGTGGAGGAGGCTGGTACAATTTCAACATTTAAAAGGCATCTGGATGGGTATATGAATAGGAAGGAATTAGAGGGCCAAATGCTGGCAAATAGGACTAGATTAATTTAGGATATCTGGTCGGCACGGACGAGTTGGACTGTAGGGTCTGCTTCTGTGTTGTACATCTCTAGACACCATGACCAGAACTGTACACAGTAATCCAGAAGAGACCTCACTAATGTCCTGTATGACCTCAACATGACATCCCAACTCCTAAACTCAAAGGTCTGAGCAATGAAGGTAAGCATGCTTAATGCCTTCTTAACCACTCTGACTTCCTATGATGCAAATTTCAAAGAATTATGCACCTGGATCCTGGGTCTCTCTGTTCTACAACACTTGCCAGAGTTCTACCATTAATTGCAGAAGTCCTGCCCTTGTTTACCAAAATGCAATACTTTGCATTTATCCAAATTAAACTCCATCTGAAATGGACAAACTGGGCCTGTATTCTCTATAGCTTTGAAGAATGAGAGGTGATCTCATTGAACCTTGCAAAATACTTAAAGGAATAGACAAGATACATGTCTATAACTAGGGGGCACAATTTAAAAATAAGGGGAATGCCATTTATACCATGATGTGGAGAAATCTTTTTACTTGCAGGGTTGGGAATTTTTGGGATTCTACCCCAGAGGGCTAAAGTGAAATTTAAAATGGTTGTGAGCTACAAGCAACAGCGCTGGATTTTATTGATAATCACATTAATGCAAACAGCTCGCATTAAAATAACACCTTTTAGATGGAGCAGAATCTTCTGCTGATGGCTGCAACAGACACAACTGAAATATCTGACTACTTTCCCTGCTGTTTCCTGGGAGGGAAAGATTCTGCCTCTGGGAAAATGCCCCAAGGCACATCTGATGAATTTTATCAAAGAAAATATAACAATAAGCTACATACGTGAGCTTTGTCAATGAGGAAGCTTTTAAGGAGTGGCTTAAGAGAGAAAAAAGTGGTAAAGAGGGAGAGAGATATGAATGGAGTTCCACAAGCAATGATGAAATGATTAAAATCACAGCTGCTAAAAGTTGGGGGAGGATACCAAAACAGAGCATGGGGAGGCTATCGAGGAATTTCAAAACAAGTGTGAAAATTTTGAGCCTTTACTTTAGTTACTATTTGATTCTTTGTTCCCAATGTTTAACATTTCAGAAAATCTCATCATACCAAAGACTGGCAGAACAGAAACAGAACTGTTATTGTGCAGTACCCGCATCAGCTTTCCAAATGAACATTATGACTTAGCATCATCCTCCAACCCTTTCCCTGTATGCAATCAGACAAATAAATACACCGATAATCATCTACAGGCATTCCTTAAGTTGACAGGAAGTGCTTTTCATTTGTAACAGGAAAGTAAACCACCAATGTGGGAGGTATGGTATTCAAAAACTGATACCTTACACTCAGAAACAGTCACGGTGTGCATCTTCCAAACGTGACTCGATCTAATATTTCGGACACATTAAGGACTGCACTTTACTCGGAAGCAGAATGTTAAACTTCTTACCTTCCAACTTTGGTAACTTTTAAGGCATGTATCTGTGGAGAACAGTCAAAGGAAAAGTATGGAGGGGAGAAGGTACATAATAATGAAAAGAGGGTGAACTGATTTGGAAGCAAACCTGCTACACTGAATGTTTACAAGGTGTTAAACCTAAAAATAGTAAAGGGAGGACTTGTATTTGTATAGCACTTTTCACAATGTCAAGCTGTCACAAAGTGCTTTACAGCCAATGAAATACTTCTGAAGCAGAATCACTGTAATAATGTTGGAAATACAGCAGTCAATTTGCACACAGCAAGGTGCCACTACAATCAATTAAGTAATCAGAGATCTGCCTTTAAGTGTTGGTTTCATGCTCAATATTGGCCTGTACATAGGCAGAATTTCCTGCTTGTCTTTATATGAACCTGCACCCCCAATGGTGCAACACGATAATAAATTTCTTTAATGAGCCGGGATACAGAAGGCCACAAGTGGCATTGTTCTGATACCACTTGACAAATGAGGGCTTTTAAAAGAAGCTCCACGCACCTGTTGAAAATATACATCCATCTTATCTGGTGTGCAGAGGTCTGTACTAGATTTTGACAAATTTTAGAAAAAGGGTGAAGACGGTGCAATAAAAGAATACATAATGGAATTAATTAAATTGTAAGCAAGACCACAAAAATTCTAGCTGGATATTTCCCAATCTTGTGCTGGCATTTAAGTTATTGGACTGTGTCAAAGTATCGAGCTGAGACTTCTAGTTTTGACAGGTATTAAATTTGCGATAGACAAACACTACCAGAACAAGTGTTGGAAGCACTTAAAAAAATTATTCGTAAAGTACTCCTTTGTAACAGCATTCATGGTGCAATTGGGCAATCAGGCAATCAGCCATATGACAAAATTGCGTCTTCCATTTTTTTTGTCAGCTGGCAAGACAGTCTAGATTTGATCACAGGCAACAATACGAAAGAAGAAATTTTACCAAGAGAAGTAGAGGTCAGAAGTGCCTTTGACAATTTTGAGAAGCAAAGAGAATTTGGGACTTGCAATGAAAGCCTGCAATGCAGAAATGCCCAAATATGCTAAATCAATGTCTTGGGTATAATTCAAAGTATCATGAACTGTCCCAAAAAGTATAACAATGTGTTCAAAATTAAACTCGAAATGGAATATTCAGAAGATTGTGGAGGAGATATGGATCAAAGAGGGGACATTGTATTAGTTATAGATGTTTCAGCCAGTGATTAATGTGAATCTTTCACTTGTGCAGTATTAGATAGCAGATGCACATCTACAATGAGTAACAGACTGGCTAAAATGTTACCTACACTCTGAATAAGTTGGGTGAGAACAAAGTTTAGGAATTTGAGAATTTCATCAGTTTCAGTTTTGGGGATGATAACATATTAAAATCTTTAAAAAGAGAAATCATTCCTCGTCAAATAGCTGGAAGTAATTATAGGCATGGTTGTCGTATTAAGTGAAATAATGTTATTATAAAGTAGGCTACAAATGAGAAAAGTACAGACGAAACTGGATCTAGAAAATGACAACAGTATACTATTCAGTAAACAATCAGGATACTGTTGTGTTTCTTTAATCAAACATAACCTCTCAACTAGGCTTACTGACATTGGGGGCAGAAATTTAGAAAATGAAAAAAAAAGTTAATTGTACCAAAGTTACATAGGCAATTTGTCCATCTGTCCTCTAAAAGGGGAAAGTAGTTAGCAAAAAGATGCAGGAATAAGGGATAAAGAATACAGTAAATTTTTAGAAGAGGTGTGATGGATGTTAGATTTGTAAGAAATACTAAAGGGCACTGTCACAGCCAAACATTGATCTGCCTTTTGCAATGTCGTGGTTATGGACCGAAAAAGTACAGCATTAAGGAAAGACATTGCCAAATCTACAAAATATAAAATGGCAGAGTAGTCAACTTACAATAATACACAGTAAACATAAGAAAATAATTGTGTATAAGCTAATGCATAAGTGGACAGGGACTGGATTTGGACAATTAGCTAAATTTCTCACTGGTAATGGGGGAAGCTTCACTAATGATGAATTTAGAGATATGAACAAATTTGAACATAATAGTTCTGAATACAGCCACAGTATGAACTTTTAGCAATATAGCGTGCAAAAGGAACACGTTGAAATAGACGATATGGTTCATAGCATTTTGGCAGATCAGCCAAACTGTAAATTATTATTTGCAGTAGCATTGGCCGTCTATTCTAAGAATTCACTTCAGATGGTTGGAGCTGGCTTTTGGTAGAAATCTTAAAGTTTCATTCATTCATAGTAAGTGATCAGCCCTCAGTTTGAAAAGGGACTAGAAGCAGCTCCTTTTTTGGACTATTTGAACACACTGCATGCAGGCAGAAAGGTTTTTGTTCAAGCTAAAGTCTCAGAAAGAATTTAGCAAGTTTTAAGACATAATGCACAATCAGTGGAAGCCAGTTTCAATCAGGAAAACGTTGCTAATTATGAAAAGATGGGGCTCTTAAAGAGTGCAAGACCTGTGAAAGGTTATTCATAAAGGTGGAAAAATAATAACTGTACAACCTGGGAACCAGATTGCTCAGGTACACTTTTCAAGGTTTCTGGGTATAGACTACAAATTTGCAGATTCTAAAGGATTTATAGAGAAAGTACCAAGGAGTCATTACTTCTCATGACTAAATATAACCATGAGGATCAAACTGTTCCAATTGACAGTTCGTCAGATGATGGACTGATAAGTTCTGATGATCAAACGGAGATCTTCAGTCCCAGAGGATAACTACTAAGGGTAGGTACCAAAGTCAAATATTTATCAGGAAGGAATAGTAAACAGAAAAATATAACACGGAGGGGTACAGGAGAACATAAAAACTGGCTGAATTTACAGGTTGAGGGGCAGGAGGTTAAGGCCAAGGATTAGGAACAGAAAAAAATGGAAGCCAAGAAAACATGCCTGGGAGTGAATATGCCCCTGGAATGAGATCATGAACGGTTGAAAGGAATCCTATTAATAGGAAGGGAAAGATCAAACAGTAACAATCTGGAAAAAGACAGAAGGCAAGATAGAGAGTGTAGTTTAACAAGGTCAAGGAACATAGTACAGACCAAGAATGTTACTGGGAGTGTAAGTATCAAGTCGTCTTAGTGGCTACAAACAAATTAGACAAAGTTAACAAACAGCAAGAATTACAAAGGTGGAGAGAACTTCAGTGTACATAAAGGTAGAAGACTGGTATAAGACAACCAACCTTATCATATGGATAAATATGTGTGGAAAAGATGTCTCCTCTCGGGAGTTGTAAAGCTAAAGCTAGGCATTTAGCATGAGATTTTGAAATATTTAGAAGATTTTCAACAACAAATAAATGGGAATGTAGAACAACTGACATTAAACCTGCATTTCTGCAGGGAGATTAGCTCGAAAGGCAAGTGATTCTTCATTCTCCAAAAGAGGTATCAAAAGCACTGGGGTCACTTTGGATGTTATGTAAATGTGTAAATAGCCTAATGATGCCTCTGGAGTGTGGTCTTCCTCAGTTAGGTATATTTCATTACAACTGAGCTATCTCCAGTTGACTATAGATGCTGTCACGTTTTCCTGACATGACAGGGATAGATTTCAGGCATATTTATCATGTACGTAGATTTTTTTTTGTTGAATGAGCGCAGAGAATTTGAAAACATTGAGATAAATGGGCTTAAAGCAGAATTCAAAATTAGAAGTCAAGCTTCTTGGCTTTTAAGTGTATTGGACTGGAAACCAGGCAGATTGACTAAGTGTTGCTTTGTATCAGTCATCTTAATTAGAACATGTTAACCCCATGACAGTTGGTCAATGTAGGGCCCCATGAAAAGATTCAGCAGCATCCCAAACTGAAATGGAGGAAATGCAGAGTCTACTTGGACAGCTGAATTGTTTGGGCACCTCAACCAGGTTACATGTTAATTCTGAGGTCCCAGAGAGTTGAGTACAATTATGAAAAATTCAAAGGTAAAAGATATTATTTAGGTGAACAAAACGTTGAAAAAATTAAAAATGGAGCATTATGTTGGATATCCAGGCAAATGAAACACTGTTTTTAGTGATGCTTCCTCTGCAAGTCGCTTTGGCGAGTTCTCAAGTACAGGTGGGTTTTTTAATTTTCTTTTGGGAGAGGGAGGTATATGGGAAGCTAAAAAGATTGGAGGAAAAAATACCTTTATGGCAGAAGGTCTTGCTCTTCTTGAGGTGATTAATATGGCATTCTTTTTAGCAATAATGTTCGAAGAAATTCCAAACAGGGATTCAGCAGCAACACCTATTGAGTGCTATATTGATATTAAGTTAAAATGAGAATAATATAGAGTTAATGAAATGCATGAATTAAAAAAGATTGAGGATCAATATTGCATTTTTACAACAGATGCTGGAGAGCGGAAAAACTTCAAATTGAAATGTGTATATAGCAGCAGTCAGCGAGTCAGCTATCTGATTGCTTTTCTTGGAGCAAGCTCTAGGAAACTATTAGAAATAGTGAAAAGATTGTTTGGAACTCTAATGTCTTCTTGAAAAGGTGGAAAAATGTCATTCTGCGCAATATGTTGTTTATTTGTAGTTTATTTTCGCTATTTATATGTATCAATTCATTTTAAAACCAAAAGGGATCTATTGTCATTTAATAGGGTCTAGCAGGGATGCCTGAAATCTAATGGAACTAGGGAACAGATAATGGTTGCAAGTTAATTGAAGGAATAATTGGGTGAGAACTTGACTGGGTGCATAAGGAGAATAAATAATTAGCCTTATTGGAGTTTGTGGAGTGTGAGTAGAAATGAAACTCTGACCACTGTCTGACCAGCAGTTAATCTCTCATATTTAATAGTAAAGGTGGTATTGACACATACAGATTCGGATGATCCCTGGCCTGTGCCACTTGTGAAACATACTGATCAGCCAAGAATCAGTACTTTAAAAAAAAAATACATACCTGTTGAGCAAGGAAATATTCTGCTTGTTTCTGGGATAAAGGTCCTCTGTCAATAACTTCATCATCTCTGTCAACAATAAGGTAGTGTCAATCATTGAACTTTAAGAGTTTTTTTTTTAAAATGGGTACATATTACTGGTCCAAGAAACAGCAGTGGGACAAAAAAAGGACACGTTGCAGCAGGAACTTGTGAAGTGAATTTGGCTCAACCCAGAAAAGAAACAGGCATGCAGAAGAATGAGTGAAATAAGATCACAGTCATCAGACATGGGAAACCCTAAAAATGCTTTTCTGACCTACTAGACTGTGCTTTTGGGAAGTGACCAGTGGTTACCAAAAGAAAGAACTAAGTGTTCAGACTGGTGAGAGGACACTTGAATTTGTCACACCCTGGCAAATCATACTACACCAAAAGTAGACCAACAGAGGACACATTAAAACATGGGATATCAGTATAACTATTCAGAAAAGAAACTACATTGATATGATACATAACTAGTTTCCTACACACATTAACTTTGAAACAAACAAAGATCAACAGGCTACTATAAATTCTGCTCAAGTGTGATATTCAAACTGGAAATGTTTGGGATTTACTCTCAGAATGCCAATTAATGTAACATGATTGTTCCCAAATGATATCAATCAATACACTTGGTACTAATAACTTTGGAGCAGCCCTCTTGTGGTGCAGTGGTTATGTCCCTACCCCTGGACTGGGAGGACCAGGTTGATGCCCCACCTGCTCTAGAGGTGTTTAGTAACATCTCTGAATAGGTTGTTTAGAAAAATAGGCTAACAACTTGGATCCGTCATGTTTCATTTAAAATCAGCTCAGGTAAGGACTTCTTTAAAAGGAACAAAGAAACAGTGAAAGTAGTTTCCAGCAATTTTTGTTATTTGTTCTTCCTTCTCCTTTATAAATTGTTCAATCAGATGAATTATAACGCATAAAACGTTGTGCAAAAGATTTACAAAACAAACAACAAACAGAATGGTCTCAATGCATGCTGGCAGAGCTTGCATTTGATCTCGATCCCTTATTGCCCTCGAAGGTGGTAATGAAACAACTACTGCCCTTGTTCTTTACTGTGACAGAGGTTATGGTTTGGAAAATTATGTCCAAGATGCCGTAATGTGTTACTGTAGTGCTTCTCCAGTTAATTGTGCGCCTATCAGACAGAAAGGCAAAGGAACAGAAGCATGCCACTTGGCCAACAAATCTGGTCTGTAATTGAAATGGCTGATCTGATCTGTAATTGAAATGGCTGATCTGATAATCCTCAACTTCACTACCCTGCCTTTTCACCTTGATCCAGAATCTATCTCAGCCTTGAATATGATCAATGACACAGCCTTGGCAGTTCTCTATGGTAAAGACTTCCAAAGATTCATTACTTTCGGAGAAGAAATTCATCCTGTTATAGATGGGCAAACCCTTACTCTGAGAATATACTCTCTGGTTCTTGAATCACCCATAAAGGGAAGCAAATGCTCTGTATCTGCCCTGACAACCCCCTAAGAGTTTTAGATGTTTCAGTAAGGCCACATCTCAACTATTTTAAACTCCAATGAATATAAGTCTAATCTACTATGAAATATGCAGTGTGCAATGCCAACATCAATTCATTGTCTCCCCAATTTTGTTGACAACTGAAATGGTGGGCTTTTTCTAGGCCAGAAAGCAAATGAAAGAAGACAAAAGAAAACAATGTAAGAATGCTTTTCGTTGAAAATAGGGTGCCCCCCACCACATTTGTATTCTCTCCTTAAGCTATTTGTAAACTTTAACATGATCCAATGAATCTTACCTTATTGGAATATCTAGTTCCTCTTTTTCCATTTTTCCTTCTAAATCTAAAGAGGTTAATTCCATATCTGTGTCTTCTCTTTCTCCAGTCCCTGAAGACATTTTTTCATAGCTTTGGTAATATTGCTGTAAAGCTGTGTAAAGCTTATAAACCTGACTGAAGGACAGTTTGTTGTAAGCCAAGATCATGTGCCTCAAGAACAGACCTACAGGAACATTAAGAACTCATTAACAAAGTAAACTTAGAGACTTCAATCTATTTCCAAACTATTATCGTGGATACATCAAGATAATTAGTACAGAATATATACCAGTAAAAGTAATCATTTTAAATTAAGCTAGAAACTCATATTATGGGAATGATCTTTCGCCTGGTGGTAAAATTCAGACTTCTAAAGTGGAAAGTTATGAGTTCAAGTCCAAGACTTGGTGCAGCCAATTTTAGCAACTGGAGCCAAGATCTCCAGTGTTGAACTACTGGATTGTCCTTTCACTGTATGTTTTTATTCATTAATTGGATGAGGGCTTTGCTGGCTGGGCCAGCATTTATTGCACATCTCCATTCACTTTGAGAAAGTGATGGTAAATGACTCCTTAAACTGCTGCTGTCCTTGGAATGCTGTTAAGAAAGGAGTTCAGGATTTTGACCCAGCAAGTGAAGTCATGGTGATATAGTTCTAAATCAGGACAGCATGGAGGGAAACTTGCAGTCTGTGGTTTTCCTATGCATAAGCTGTCCTTCACCTTATAGAAGGTAGATGTTGCGGGTTTGGAAGGAGAGGTCCAAGGGGAAAGCAAACAGAGAACCTGATCTCTAGCCTCTCTATACGGGATTGACACCTACCAAGATTCTCAGCCACCCTTCTGTTGGTACAGAACTGAAGGTCAAATTATTAACTTGTCCATGTTACTAAAAAGGGAATTTATCCCATGTGCAGTTAGCCAAGGAAACAACAATTTTCCTAGAACAAAACTATAATTTTAACAGTAATAAGGAATACTTCAACATTAAACATTGTTTGACAACTATCATTCTTTCTTTCAAAATTTTCCAAATTTAGTGGCTTTCCTTCTGAAAAGAGAGCAAATTGTAAAAACAAAAAAAGAAAAAAAAACCTTATGGCATTGTGCACATAAAATGTCTGCACCAAACATTATAATTTCTCTGAGACAACAAGGTGCAGGGCTGGATGAACACAGCAGGCCAAGCAGAATCATAGGAGCAGAAAGGCTGACGTTTCGGGCCTAGACCCTTCATCAGAAAAGGGGGAAGGGAAGTGGGTTCTGAAATAAATATCCAACGCATCATCCTCCGACACTTCCGCCATCTGCAATCCAACCCCACCACCAAAGACATCTTTCCCTCCCCACCCTTATCTGCTTTCCGGAGGGACCACTCTCTCCGTGACTCCCTTGTCCGCTCCACACTCCCCTCCAGCTCCACCACACCCGGCACTTTTCCCTGCAACCGCAGGAAGTGCTATACCTGCCCCCATACCTCCTCCCTCACCCCCATCCCAGGCCCCAAGAAGACTTTCCACATCAAGCAGACGTTCACCTGCACATCTGCCAATGTGGTATACTGCATCCGCTGTACCCGGTGTGGCTTCCTCTACATCGGGGAAACCAAGGGGAGGCTCGGGGACCGCTTTGCAGAACACCTACGCTCGGTTCGCAATAAACAACTGCACCTCCCAGTCGTGAACCATTTCAACTCCCCCTCCCATTCCTCAGACGACATGTCCATCCTGGGCCTCCTGCAGTGCCACAACGATACCACCCGAAGGTCGCAGGAACAGCAACTCATATTCTGCTTGGGAACCCTGCAACCCAATGATATCAATGTGGATTTCACAAACTTCAAAATCTCCCCTCCCCCTACCGCATCCCAAAACCAGTCCAGCTCGTCCCTGCCTCCCTAACCTGTTCTTCCTCCCACCTATCCCCTCCTCCCACCTCAAGCCGCACCCCCATCTCCTACCTACTAACCTCATCCCGCCCCCTTGACCTGTCCGTCCTCCCTGGACTGACTTATCCCCTCCCTAACTCCCCACCTACACTCACCTTTACTGGCTCCATCCACGCCTCTTCGACCTGTTTGTTTCCTCTCCACCTATCCTCTCCTTTATCCATCTTCTATCCGCCTCCCACTCTCTCCCTATTTATTTCAGAACCCCCTTCCCCTCCCCCTTTTCTGATGAAGGGTCTAGGCCCGAAACGTCAGCCTTTCTGCTCCTCTGATGCTGCTTGGCCTGCTGTGTTCATCCAGCCCTGCACCTTGTTGTCTCGGATTCTCCAGCATCTGCAGTTCCTACTATCTCTGATCATAATTTCTCTTACTTCCAAAGCATATATACATCATTACATACAAAATGAATCAAGAAAACTGTGACTCTATGGTAACATGTGGTCCATGTCAGAACAAAATTTGGATGTGCAGCAACAGGAGTTGGACAGATGAGTGGAGTTGCTTGAATGCCAAATACCAGGTTGTACATTAGCTGTTCCAACAATGATTAATCCTGCCTAATGAAGCTCAATGGGCAGCCAGAAACTTTAAAGTCATCCAACAATATCTGTTGTCATCCAGAATAGCAGGTATTTGAAATTTAAATGATAATTAAGTCGCTGTTTCTTTCATTGGGAGCAAGTGAATGTGAATACCAAAAAGACAACCCTCACAAGACCCAATATGATAAAGTGAGACTTTAGGAGGTACATTATGGATTTAAACAGTCTGCACTCTCTTCTTGAAAATCAATTGATTAAATGTTGTTGTTTTGTGCTTCATAAGCACCATAGTACCACTAACTCATTTCGGCAAAAGGGAAATGCGTTATTTGTGATGGTTACTGATCTTTGTGACTTGTGCTGCGATTGCCTCGAAATTCACAATAATTGATTTTTGAAATTGAACATATATAACATGAAAATAAATGAAAACATCTTCCACCTCAAAATTAGATGAACAAAAATTATATACTGCAGTGTAGGCCAGAAACTAGTGACCACAGGGATAAGAAATAAGATTAAAAATTCATACCTATGACACTAGTCTTGTGAACTGCTGGTTCTGTCCCACTGAAAACATTCTGAAGGGAATAGAAGAAATTTTCCATATCTTTCAACTCCCCTTCAGCCATTAACTTTACTCTAAAAAAAAAATAAAATGCATGCTTATCGTACCCAAATGCATTTTTAGAAGATAAGATAAATTAACGTGCCAGGTTTGATTTTAAAAATTTGCATTTGCTTCTTTAGAGGTTTTAAAAATAATGAAATTATTTTCAATATGCTCAGCGAGAAAGGCTAAGTACATAAGTAGTTGTAGAACATGGTATTTAGCCAGTTGAGCTTGCGGCACCATTCAACAAGATCATGGCTGATCCTCCTTTGTGCAAGTTTATCATAGCCCTCAACTCCCCAGTCCTTCAACTATTTATCTACGTTCTCTTTAAATATTTTTTGTGATTTAACCTTCACAACCCTCTTACATGAGTTCCAGACACTCACTAAGCATTGAGTGAAGAATTTTCTTCGTATCTCAGTTTTAAATGAGTGTCCCCTTATTCTGTAACTATGTCTACTTTCAGATTTCGCACCAGTGCAAACATGTCTTCAACGTCCACCCTGTTAAATCCCTTGAGAATCTTGTGTGTTTCAATAAGATTACCTCTAATTCTTCCAAACTAATTAATAAAAGCATAACTTGTTAAGCTATTCTTGATTAATCAACCCCTTCGTCCCTGGAATCAGCTTAGCAAATCTATTTTGAACTGCCTCCAATACATCTTTTCTTAAACACAGTGAACAAACTGTACACACTACTCCAGGTGCGAGATCTCACCAGTACCCTCTATAGTTGTGACACGACTTCCATATATTTATTCTCCAACCCTCTACCCAGAAAGGCAAAAATTCCATCTCCCTTCTTAATCGGTCTCTGCACCATGCTTTTTGTTTTGTATTTCACGCACAAGAACAGCATACCTCTGTGCTCCATAATTTGTAGTCCTCCTCCATTTAAATAGTAGTCTGCCTCCTAATTCTTCCTACTAAATTCCTACATTAATCTCCATTTGCCAAGCTTTTGCTCACTGACTTAACTTATCTATATCCCCTTTCAGGTCCCTTATGTCCTCATCATAACATGCCCTCCCACCTAGTTTTATATCATCAGCCAACTGGTTACATGTCACTCTAGCCCCTCTCCTCCATACCATTTATATAGATAGTAAATAGTAGGACTGATCCTTGTGGCACTCCACTAGTTATATCTTTACAACCTGAAAAAAGCCCATTAATCCCAATTCTCTGTCTTGTGTGTGTTAACTATCTCAATCCATGCTAATACATTGTCCCCAACAATTTGAGTTGTTGTTTCATGCAATCATATCTTACATGGCACCTTATCAAATGCCTTGTGGAAATCCAAATACACCACATCTGCTGGTTCCCCTTTAACAACTTTGCTTGTAATATCCTCAAAGAAGAGCAGATTTTTCAAACATGATTTCCTTTGCACAAAACTATGCTGACTCAATTTGATTGTTAAGCTTTTTTTTAAAAAACATGTCCTATTTTTTCCTTATTAATCGACTCTAGAATTTTCTCAATGACTGATATTAGGCTAATTGGTCTGTAGTTTCCGGTTTTGTGTCTCCATCCATTGTTGTGCTACATTAAAAGTTTTCCCATCTGCTGGAATAAATCGTGGAATCCGTTGCGTTCTGTAATATTTTGACCAATGCCTCCACTCTCTCTGCTGCCACTTCCTCTAAAACCCCCTGGATGCAGGCCATCAGATCCTGGTGATTTGTCTGTCTTTAGTCCCATTAGTTTGTCAAATACTTTGCCCCTAATGATAGAAAATGTTACAAGATCTTTCTTCCCATTGGCATCTTGTGTATGTTATCTTCAGGATTTTTATAGTGTCCTCCACTGTGAAGACTAATGCAAAATGTTGGCTTAAATTATCTGCTATTCCCCCATTTCTTGCTATTAATTCCGCAGTTGCATCATCCAAGGTCCCACACTTACTTTAGCTACTCTCTTTTTACATACCTGTGGAAGAGCATTCTGTTTGTTTTTATATTTCTTGCCAATTTACTTTCATAATCAATTTTCTCCCTTTTTAAAAGCTTTTCGGTCACTCCTGGTTCCCAAAAAATTACTTCCTAATCATCTGGCCGACCACTCGTTCTTATACTTTGTATGCTTCAGATTTTGACTGGATGCTCCCTTGACTGCTTTTTAAAAAAAAATTCAAACTTGGGATGTGGGAATCAGTGGTTAGGCCAGCGTTTATTGCTCATCCCTAGTGGCTCTTGAGAAAGTGGTGAGCTGCCTTTTTGAACCGCTACAGTCCATGTGCTATAGATAGACCCATGATGCCAGTAGAAAGGGAATGCTGGGATCATGGCCCAACGATACTGATGGAATGGTGATACATTTCCAAGTCAGGATATGGAGAGACTTGATAGGGAATTTGCAGGTGGTAGTGTTCCCATGTATTTGCTGCCCTTGTCCTTCTGGTTAGAAGTGGTTTGGAAGGTGGTGTCTAAAGAGATTTGGTGAATTTCTGCATTGTATTTTGTAGACGGTATACACTACTGCTACTGAACATCAGTGGTAGAGAGAGTGGATATTTGTGCAAGTGGTGCCAATCAAGCAGGCTATCAGTTGTTAGAACTGCACCCATCCAGGCATATGCGGAGTATTCCATCACTTTTCTGACTTGTGCCTTGTAGATGGTGGACAGGCTTTCAGGGTACAGGAGAGGAATTACTCACTACAGGATTCTTAGCCTATCCTTTGTTCTTGTATCCACTGCATTTATACAGTTAGTCCCCACTTCAATTTCTGATCAATACTGACTCCCAGGATGTTGAGACTGGGAAATTCAGTGATGGCAATGCCATTGAATGTCAACGAAAATGGTTAGATTGTCTCTTCTTGGTGATGAGCATTGCCTGGCATTTGCGTGACGCAAATGCAACTTGCCACTTTTCAGCCCAAGCCTAGATATTGTCCAGGTCTTGCTGCATTTGGACATTGTCTGAGGCATCGCAAATAGTGCTGAACGTTATTATTAATATTATTCAAGAAGATGGCAGGGGTGGTGAACAGGGATAAACCAGGGAATTATAGGCCAGTCAATCTAACCTCACTGCTGGGGAAACTACTGAAGTACAGAATTAATCTGCACTTAGAAGCAGGGATTAATTGAGAACAATCAGCATGGTTTTGTTAAGGGGAGGTCATGTCTGGCCAATTAGATTGAACTATTCAAAAAGGTGACCTGGTGTGTAGACGAGGACAATGCATTTGACCTTATCTACTTGGACTGCAGCAAGTATGGAAGACTGATAGCTCATGGATCAAGGAAATTTGGCTAATTAGATCCAGAACTGGCTGAATGGCAGAGAACAAAGGCTGTAGTCGAGGTATGTTTATGTGATTGGAAGCCTGTGTTTAGTGGGATTCCATTAGTCCTGTGAGCTTTACTGTTTGTGGTATACACAAATGATTTGGAAGTGAATGTCGGAGGATTGATCAATAATTTCAAGGATGATATGAAAATTGGTGGGGTGGTGAATTGTGAGGAGGATTGATTTAGATGACCAAAATTGAGAACTGGGTATTCGAATTTCTAGAAGGATGGGCAAAAAGGAAGGGGTAGTAGGTTGTAAATAAAGGAGTATTTCAGTACAGCAGTAAGTTGTGACATAGATTCAATAGATCGTGAATGGCCTTCAGAGAATACAGATGAGCCGATCAGATGGGCTGATCGGTAGCAAATGGAATTCAGTGGGTGTTAGATGATGCACTTGGGCAGGACAAACAGGTAAGGGAATATATGATGGATGGTAGGACCCAGGTAAGCACCCAGTATCAGACAAAATTTGGTGTGCATGTCCACCAGTCACTTAATGCAGCTTAAGGCAGCATTTGGGATACTTGCCTTCATTAGCCGAGGTATAGAGTTTAAGAGCAGGAAGGTGATGCTGGACCTGTATAAAACATTGTTTAAGGCCAGAGCTACAGTATTGTGTGCAGCTCTGTAATCCACATTATAGAATGGATGTGATTACATTGGACAGGGTGCAGAGGAGATTTACCAGGACGTTGCCTGGATAGGGAGGATTTTAGTTTTGAAGAGAGACTGGATAGACTGCAGTTATTTTCCTTGGAGCAGAAATCGGATTTGGGACATGATTGTGATGTATAAAATTTTTGAGGGTCATAGATAGGGTAGACAGGGAGGAACTTTTCCCCTTGGTGTAAGTCAATGACCAGAAGCGTAGATTTAACTTAAAGGGCAGGAAGTTTACAGCAGATGGGAGGAAATTTTTCTTCACCCAGAGAGTAGTCGGAATCTGGAACTCATTGCCTGTAAGGATGTCAGAGGCAGAAATCCTTACACCATTTACAAAGCCTTTAGATGTTCACTTGCAATGCAAGGCTACAAGGCTACGAGTCAGGTTTTAGAAAATAGGTTGAGAATAGTTAAGTGCTTGTTTTTGACTGGCACAGCCTTTATGGCTCAAAGGGGCCTTTTTCTATGCTGTCGATCTCTATGACATTGTTGTGATGATGCTGTCACTGCACTGGGCCTAATGAAAACAGCGTTACGCATATAAAGGTATAAAACGAAAAAGAGTTTTTTTTGAAGACAGGTTGTAAGGCATAAGTACTGAACTGGCTACTTGAAGACGACTTAAGTAAACAATGTGAGGCCTTTAGGTTTTTTTTTTAAGTTGGAGCAATGGAAGCAGCCTAAATGGGTGTGGGCAATTCTCACGGATCCAAATTTATGAGTTTTGGTATTTTCAGTATCATCAGAAGCTGGTTGGGGTCTCAAATGAGTTGGAAGCTTCAATGAATGTCTCTTAGCTGCTACACTCTCTGAATGTTTCTCTCTCCTGGATTGGAAAACTGCATCCAAGAATCTGGGTCTGCACTTGTCTTTTTGGCCAAGGGCTGTGTTTATGAGATGTTACTATATTGGAACAGTTAATTAGTAATAGGTACTGTATCTATTATTCGGTTAAGTTTGCCAATAGTTGTTATTCTAAATTCCTTTTTTTGTTTGTATTTTAATTATAACATTTAAATAAATTGTTTTGCTTAACGTCAAGCAGTTTGACCAGTCAAATCACATCTGGAACATGCACTTCACATCCATCTTTAAAATAAGAAAAAGTTAGCGTCTGCCTTCTTAAATATTTTGAGGGGGTTTGGTCTATAACACTGTGCAATCATTGGCAAACATGCCCACTTCTGACCTTATGATGGAAGTACGGTTGTTGTTGAAAAAGAAGCTGAAGATAGCTGGGCCTCAGACACTGCCCTGAGGGACTTCTGCAGAGATGTCCTGAGGCTGAGATGACTGACCTCCAACAACCACAACTATCTTCCTTTGTGCCAGGTATGATTCAAATCAGAGGAAAGTTTTCCCCTGACTCCCATGGACTCCAGTTTTGCTTTAGTTCCTTGATGCCACACTCAATCAAATGCGCCCTTGATGTCAAGGGTAGTCACTGTCACCTCACCTCTGGAATTCAACTGTTTTGTCTATGTTTGAACCAAGGGTGTAATGAGGTCAGGAGCTGAGTGGACCTGGCAGAACATGAACCGTTACTGAGCAGGAGCTGTTCCATGGTGGTGGAGTCAGCCTCATTAGGGGCATTTAAGTGGCTATTAGATTGGCGTATGGATGATAGTTTAAGGTAGGGGTGGAGGTTCGATAGACCTTAGGATTAGGGTAAAAGTTCGGCACAACATCGTGGGCCGAAGGGCCTGTACTGTGCTGTATTGTTCTATGTTCTATTGTATGGTTGATGACATCTTTCATCACTTAACTGATGATCATGAGTAAACTGATAGGGCAGTAATTGGCTGGGTAAGATTTGTCCTGTTTTGTGTAAGCCCACCACACTAACCCCCCTCCCACAGGCACCAGAAGTTGCAGTCAATTTCACAGAGTCATGAAGCTGAATGCTGTCGTTTTCTTGTCCCTTTCAGTATGATGTTGAGTTACTGTTACAGATTTCTTACCTTGTACTGACAGCACTTGCAAGTTTAGGGCAGCATTCTCCAATAGTCTTAAGCAACTGATGTAATGTCATATCTGGACCCTGTAACAAAGTAGTAAGACATGTTTATAATTTTAGAATGGAAATAGAGGATAAATAAACAGACTTCTAACAAATGCATCTTCAAGAAGCATCCTCACCTGAAGCAATGGTAAATTCAATTTGTTCATGTGAAGACGTCTGGTTTCGATTTCTGGCGTCCCTTGCCCTTTACAAGTAGCCATTTCGTGCAACAAAACCAGGATTGAGATTTTGTGTGGGGTAACCCAGTCTTTGATGCCAAAAATATTTGCATGAACCACACCGTTGGCCATCATAGGATTGAAAAACATACTCTCGTGAACGCTGGCCATGATAATAATCAGTTAAGTAGTCGAATTGAAAACTTAGAATATGGACCTCGACTGGAGAAAAGCAGCTAAAACCAACTCTTTAAGGTAGACGCAAAGACAATGAACATCCCAGAGTCCACAACTGTACTGGGCCTAATGAAAACAGCGTTACGCATATAAGGTATAAAAATAAAAAACCGTGGATCCTATCACAGATATAAGGCCGTCGATTTGTTAGACATATTTTCACTTAAGAGAGAGAAACAGAGTCAACGAGGCATCCACATTTCAAATTCAAGTTCATTTTGTTTAATCTTAAACATTAAATTGCTGAAAAATCCGCCGCTCCACAAATCAACCACATGGCGTCCAATCAATCGATAGCATGGACACTTCCCTTGGAATGTTTCTGGCCAGGATTTATTACATCGGACAACGTCAAAATCAATACTGACAGCAGATCAGCAAACGGGATATAGACTTATCACATTTAATCATTAACTTTAATCCTCCAATGTGAGTGCCACAGTATTTCGCATGCGTACATGCTCATACCATCAGTCGACAACACCAACGACCGCACCCGCCTATTAGACTTCAGCTCAAAGCTGCGAGACATTTGCGCATGCTCCGGAAACGTCCTTTCGTAACTGATTGTCACTAACGAGAAAATCTGTTTGGTACGTGCACGCGCTGAAAATGTCTGTGGGCGAAAGTGTGATGACATCATCAGAGTGTGCTTTTCTTGTGTTTTACTTCCGAAGGGTCAGAGGTCTCGATGTGTTAACTGTTCTTTTCCACGTCCTGCCAGACCTGAGGTTCTACAGCAGTTTCCGTTTGTTTTAGAACATGCAATTAATGTTTTGTATGTCTGAAGTGGAAAGAATGAGACGTTATAATAGTTTGAATACTGCCATTTACGTTTCAAAGGACATTTCAAAGCCATTTGCAGTAAATGCAGCAGCCTATTTGCACAAAGCAAATATTCTCAAACAGCAATATGATAACATATATATATATACATAACATACACCTCCCAGTCGCGAACCATTTCAACTCCCCCTCCCATTCCTCAGATGACATGTCCATCCTGGGCCTCCTGCAATGCCACAATGATGCCACCCGAAGGTTGCAGGAACAGCACCTCATACTCTGCTTGGGAACCCTGCAGCCCAATGGTAACAAGGTGTAGAGCTGGATGAACACAGCAGGCAAAGCAGCATCAG
>NC_063355.1:23767144-23767488 GCF_021869965.1 Rhincodon typus | reverse complement strand
GAGCCAGCTCAGAGCTACTGTCCCATCCAACTGCTGTGCCCAGCCCCAAGCCTCAACACAAAATAGACCCTGGGTCAGTCAGCTCTACTTACCCCATTGGAGGGAGGGTGTACAGCCCCGTCTCGGTGGGCTATAGCGCCTGGGCACCGGGTCTGACCCAATTTACACCAGGATCGAAAATCAGTAAAGTCCCATCAAGGTCTATTCCGCTCCGAAACCAGGAGCAAAATCCCACTGTCCAGGACCGGGAACAGATCCCACTGTCGGGGCCCGGGCACCTTTCTGAAGAAGGGTCTGGGCCCGAAACGTCAGCCTTCCTGCTCCTCTGATGCTGCTTGGCCTGC
>NC_063355.1:23763534-23767044 GCF_021869965.1 Rhincodon typus | reverse complement strand
CCTCCCACGTATCCACTCCCCCTGCCTCAAGCCCCACCCCCATCTCCGACCGACTAACCTCATCCCGCCCCCCTTGACCTGTCCATCCTCCCTGGACTGACCTATCTCCTCCCTACCTCCCCACCTACATTCACCTCTACTGGCTCCATCCCCGCCTCTTTGACTTGTCTGTCTCCTCTCCACCTATCTTCTCCTCTATCCATCTTCTATCCGCGTCCCCCTCTCTCCCTATTTATTCCAGAATCCCCCTTCCCCTCCCCCATTTCTGAAGAAGGGTCTAGGCCTGAAATGTCAGCCTTCATGCTCCTCTGATGCTGCTTGGCCTGCTGTGTTCATCCAGCTCTACACCTTGTTATCTCTGATAACATATAACCTGTTTTCTGATTTTGACCGATGGGATAACCCAGTGTCAGGCAACTGAAAGGACAGCAGCAATGGTGGAGCAATTAAAATCTGAGTTGGTTTAAAGGCCCAGCAATGGAGAAGCAAATGATACCTCAAAGGGTTGTGGGCCTGGAGGAGATTGTATGGAGAAGGAGGGGCAAACCATGAACTTTAAATCAATGATGAGAATTGTAACTGAGGTTGCTTATAATAAATGTAGCTGAATAAACACAGGGATGATGGATGACCAGTACTTTGTCTGAGTTAAGACATGGTTATCATTTTAAGTCACCTCAACTTTAAGGAGGTTAGAACGTAGGAAATGGGCCAGGGCTGCATTGGAAGAGTCAAGTTTAGAGAAAGCATGAATGAAAATTTTGGCAGCAGTTCAATTAAACTGTTTCAGAGATAGTAGGAACTGCAGATGCTGGAGAATCTGAGATAACAAGGTGTAGAGCTGGATGAACACAGCAAGGCCCGAAACGTCAGACTTCCTGCTCCTCTGATGCTGCTTGGCCTGCTGTGTTCATCCAGCTCTTACACGTTGTTATCTCAATTAAACTGTTATTGAGTTGGAAATCGGTCGAAGTATTGATACAGAGTCGTGATCAAAAGACCAACAGTCAAATATGTCACTGAATTTGCAAATAAGTTTGCAGAATAAAGCTTACCTTTCAATCCAAAGATGTCAACAATCATGAGTGAACTGAATTTCAGGAATACTATTCCTACATAAGGTCACCTCATCTTTTGATTAAGCACATTTCAGCATTCTAGACTCAAATTGAATTCAATAAGTTCAAAGTCAAAGCATAACCACTGCTTTCACTTTTTTCAGTCAGCTGCTTGTTGTCATTTAACCCTCCTTTAGACTAATCATCTCTGCATTTACTTCCTTTCTGCTTTACACCATTATCCTTTATGTTTGATCAGCCATGATCATGTTAAATGGCAAGACAGGCTCGACGGGCTGAATGGCCTATTCCTGTTCCTATGTATATCCAATGCGATTTAGCTTCCACCACCTCAGTCCTTCCCTTTTATCCGTTCCACGCGTTTCCCTACTTTCCTATCCCTGAACTAGCTGAAAACCCGTATCTAACTTATTCTAGTTCTGACAGTAAGTCATTGATCTGAACTGTTAACTGGTTCTCCCTTACTACGTGCCTGACGTGCATATTATTACTTTACATTTTCTGTTCTTGTTTCCGATTGCTTTCGTTACGAAGGTAATAATTGACTGAAAGATCATTGAAGGTTTCAGAATAAGTAGCTGAATGAAAATCACCCAGAGGCATATACTAGAGTCTGGTACACATGCGTTAGTAAGCCGCATTAACAGACTGGTAACAAATGCAAAATATAGCTGAAACGACGTTTCAGGTTGATGACCTTTCAACTGAACTGGCTGGGCCAGTTTCCAAGGTGTAATTTCCAGATAATTATAGCCTGCGCCCCACATTTCCCACGCACAGACGAAGAGAGAAAGGCTCTCTTCCGCTTCCGACGAGCGGGACGTTCCTCACGCTTCTGATTGGCTACTACGGATGTCAGTTAGTCCAGGTTGGCCCGCCCCCTTTTCGGGTGTCCGTTGTGCGCAGCCGCGGCGGTGGCGCGAGAGCGGCTGACGGTTTTTCGGACTGTGGTCGAGCTCTTGAGTCTCTGGCACCGAGAGGTCGGACATGTTGCTGTAGTTTCAGGACGTGGAACCGAGCGACTGTCATGAAGGTACTTGTCTCATTGCTGGTTTTAGTGCCGTCATTGTTAAATTTGGGGTGGTTGCTCCTTCCATGTAACGATGAAGCTGCCGCCCTCTATCTCACATCCCCACACCTCAATCGAGATACGGAATTATTGTCAAATACAGTAACATTTGGTATGAACAGAGACTTGATGCAGTTTTGGAACAGCTTCTCCTCAGTTTGGGAGAATCCAACAGCATTTGCAGGCAGCCTTGTTATTGTTGGAATTGGACGGCAAATGCGAGTGGGCGTTTACTGATCGTGGTGTAGCTATTTAAATTTGACATTTGTATCACAACACAAGCGTGAAAGTGAGGTATTATTTATCAGGGACAGCAGCAAAGGGAGCGGGATGCCTCTGCTGTCTGTGTTTGCCCGATTTAAGATTTGAAGAAGAGGAACGTAACAGAATGTGAAATCTCGAATCCGGAATGTCTGTGATGATCAGTACTTGGCAACATTTTATGTTTTCTTTTCTGTACATAAGATTTGCCAGCAATCTTTGTTGTTTGATTGTGCTCATAATATTCAAAATATATTAATTTTGGTGCTTTTGCCCTATGCATTGGCCGAAATGTGAATAAAAAGTGTCTAGCCCACTTCAATGCAATAGACGTCTTCGTGAAATACAGCTACGTATGATGGGTCCGTTAAAATTTTGTATATAAATTGAAATCCTAGTAATGAATTGCTATTGTTTAAATCTAACAATTAATCAAAGACGTTTCCTTAAATTTTTGAATAAAAGCAGTTCATCAATATAACCTGTATAATACTGTTTCTATATGTATATTTTATATTTACGTTATATTGGGATTCACAAACTATTCATTGCTACATTCCAGGCCAGCCTTGCTGGAAAAGTCTTTGATGAGGTGAAATTAAGCGTCAATAGTGGAAGTAGGCTGATGATTTCAATGAGACTATTTCACAAGCAAAAATGAATTTCTATGTATTAAGTTAAATGAGAGAATTTTATTTCTTTGCTAACATAACAGTTATCTGCATTTACACTGTGCCTTTTTAAGGCAATGTAATTCTCAGACTGATCAGACAATAATTGAGACTAAACTAAAGAAGGACACATTGAATCAAGCAAACTAAATCTCGGACAAAAAGGGAAATTGTAAGTGTCTCATAAAAGGAAATTAGTTTAAGGAAGGTATTCCTGAGGTTGAGATGTGCAACAAATCAAGCATAACCAATACTTTACTGCTTTCTGTCATGAACAATATAAAACACACAGCGCCAACACTCTACGATTGACTTTGTCTAGATGAGAGAAAATCAAACTGCTTCAAGGTGTTTAGCCTGTGAAATTTAATTAAACTATATCTTTAAAATGCTTGAGTATTTTGAGGAAGTTTACAATTTGTTGATTAAT
>NC_063355.1:23662046-23763034 GCF_021869965.1 Rhincodon typus | reverse complement strand
CCAAAAAGTAAATGAATTTGCCGCTTACAAAAAACTAAAAATTTGCAAATCTCAATTTAGAATGTTTAGGTCTTTGAGCAATGATTTGTGGGGGTATTACATTAATGAAAAATCAGCTTTCAGCTTAAATAAAACTAATAATAATTATGTGGCTTCTTCCAGTCAGTTTCCAACATGAACAGTCTCCTATTTATGACCCCATAACGACATTATCACTTTGCAAGGAAGAATTTCAAAATGCCCTTCTAAAACTATAGTCAAGGACATTGATGGTAAGCAGAAATGTAGAACACAATCCAAAAGCACCAAAATCCCGCACAATAAGAATTGGACTTGATTTATTTGGTTATAGCAAAATAATGGCCCTACTTAAGTAAAACAGCAATCTCCTTTGCATTTTGTAAAAAGAACAACTGTTTCCCCATTTCCACTGAAAAAGATAGAACATGACATGCAATCCCCAAAAGCCATGGTATTGTGGGTAATAAAAACATATGATTGATATAATTAGTGTATACCCTATTCAAGGGATTAAATGGTTCCTCACTGTCCCCTACCTACATCTCAAAAACTAAGTAACTCAGTAACTTCCCACAAAACACAGACAATTAATAAAAAAAAAACTTAGTCGCAAATCTACCCTTATCAAAATATTCTTTTTTTTAAGAAAAGATGTCATTTGGCACAAACTATTCCCAGACAGAAAAGGAGTCTACCTGTTCTCACAATTCTCAGGCAATCAACTGTTGAACGTGCAGCATTGTTGGATATTTTTCATTGTGTATTTTGTGGCCAAAATAATGCATTGCGTTAGCTTCACTATATGTACAAATTCCATTCTATTTGCTACACTAATTACTGTCAATTAGTGACTAACACAGCAAATATTTACAGAATGCATGAGTTAGACACACATGACTAAGAATGATGAGGTGCCAAGGAACATGCGCAATTTAGCTGAAACAGAATCATGGTCCAGATCTTTAATTGACTACAAAATAAACAGCAGTGAAGTTCACGCACATGGGTTGACCTGTAAACAGATTTATTCATCACCTGTAGTTTATGAGGCATTCAACCCTGTGGCCAGAGCTAACTGAGCAACCGACTGCTGAACCCAAGGGAACATCGTCATGCGCTACATTCTATAATGCATTATGACACCAGCACACAGTCACCATAATGTACCAAATATCACACACAAAAATAAATGTCAAATTTAAATATTAACAACTTATGATTATAATGAATGAAATAAAATTATTTGCTCAAGCACTTAAATACAATTTGAAAACTGGAAGAACCACTTCATGCAGAATTTGACTTCAGATACCCTCGCAAAAAGCTATAAAACTTTATGGGCATCAGTTGTTTTATTTTAATGTTCGATCAAAATTTCTGTCAGAGTTATCTGCTAAGATATCAAGAACTGTTAAGTTGTAAAGAAAAAAAAAAATGAAACCTTTCCAAAATATATTTCCCTACGTGAAGGGTGCTTCCCCCAACTGTAAATATAACCACATGGTATTGCAGCTCATCAATAAGTAGTCAAAGCTACAGTCTGAATAATTAGTCTGGTCGAGTGAGACGTCTTGTTAAGCTGTTAATCATTCTTCCATGATTTGTATTAAATATTTAAGACAGTGGGAAGGAATCAGTCTTAGTTCCAAATCCTGCTCAGTATTAGTCAGTCAGAGGACCTGGCTACAACGACACACCCACTAAATTAAAGTCATAGCAGGCTGGACAGAAAACTCTAATTAAACTTACTTTCCCTGTCTTTCCCTCATGGTTACACTTTGGACATTCCCAGCAGTTTGGAAGCTCTTCATTGACAACTCCATCTCCATCCTGTACCTAGTAACAAGTGCAGGAAGTTCATGTCATTAATAAAAGTCAATTCTGATAATTGCTAATTCTTCAGCAACACACATGAACAAAGTAAGATTTCTCACTAAAAATACAATTAACAATGGATAGTTATGTATATCAATATTATACAAAGACCACATTAATCAGATTGTTGTTCTCTAGACCTTAACGTTTTGTAATGGGAAGAAACAAAGCAGGACAAAAAGCACTTAATAAATTATTTCCGATAACAGCACATATTTCAAATCACGAACTACAATCATCAGCCGTATGCTTTGCACTGTTGGCACACATGGAACATGTCCCTTATTTTAGATAAAGCAGGTTAAAGAGTACAATGGTGTAGATTTCCTGTAAGTTTAAATCATACGGCAATTTTTCCGCAGAAATAAAGTGTGTTTAATCCAGCTCTTTACAGTCAAAGTTGTTGTGTTCAAAGTCAGGTTTAAGTTATGGGACTGCACTTGTTCAAATAAAACAGATGTGGTAGAGAGTGCTAATTTCACAGTTGCTATATTTCTGGAACATTTACCGTTTGATACATGTTTCCATCTCACATGGTGCATAGAAATCTTGCTGCAGAACTTCTTACTTCACAGCTTTTTATTAATCAGCATTGAATTAATTACTTCAGTGGGTTGGGATGAGTATCACAAATAAAATTCAGATCACTTATATTGAATCCAGAAAATAACATTCACTGCCAAATGCACAGCAAGAGCCAGAAACACCAGGGTTTTCCCCCCCTCATTCATGGAATATAGGCAACATTGGCCAGGTCAGCATTTATTGCCCATCCCTAACTGCTCTAGAGAAGTTGGTGGTAAAACAACTTCTTGAATTGCTGCTGACTGTGTGGTTTAGGTACACCTGTGTTGCTGTCACAGAGAAAGTTCCAGGATATTGACCTAGTAACAATGAAGTTCACTGGGAAGTGTGAAACAATCAAAGCTAAACAATGTACTTTATAGGTATGCTCAAAAATAGTGTTGACCAGAACTTAGACATCAAATGAATTCTATTTACATGCCTCTATTTTCATGTAATTTGGTCTAATGGAGACTGGTTAATCTGCTACGATCAGCTATGTTACTGAATTGTACAGACATAAACTGATAACCCCAAGTTTTACTAAAAGAGGTGCAAAATATTCTGTTGCTTTTACTTAATCAAAAAAATTATAACTTTAATTAAGTACATAATATGAATGTAATTAATTATAAAGTAAGTATAAATCATGATAGAACAATGTTTTGGGTTTAATCTGGCAGTTCTCACACTGCTTTACAGTATCACAGTATGTCTAACAAATTATATTGATAAAGATGACTTTCTTTAACCTTAAGACAATGGGCATTGGGATAAATTCCTACATTGTGTATTATATCAAGGTAAGTAGCTGCTGTAAGGTTTTATCACAAGCTAATTACCAACAAAACATCCACTTTAGTGACTGATACGCTAAGGAGATTCATTTTATATTTATACATCTTTGGGCTTCTATTTCACACTGATGACAATACTCAATCTTTTGTGTCACTTTCCTCCAATTTTCTTTTAGATCTATTTGATGACCTGCTGGAAATCAGCTTAAATATTAAACAAAGTATTCCAGCAAAAGTCAGCACTTTTAAAAGATGAAGGGAAAGAATTACCTTTAACTGCTTTACCTTTAAGCAGCCAGGATGCACAATTTCATTACAAATTGAGCATTCCATCAGCATGAAATTGAACTTTTCCTCCTCTTCTTCCACAGTGTCCTCCTTTCCTGCTTCTCCACAAATGAGACAGACTGCTGTATGTGGCAGGACCGGCTATGGAGAAAACAGACACCATAAAACTGCCATCTATGATACTTCAACATGCCATTATAACCCACAGCAGTTGTTCCTAGTCCATGTTAGCATTATCTTTGTAGAATAATCTTCAACTATTTTAGTTATATGTCCCAACACACTATTGTGTTTTCAATCACTTTTCCATACTGCCTTAATTTGGAATCTGTCATTCCAAAGTCCTTCTGAGAAAAATCTCCTTCACCTAACCTTATTTCTTCCAGCATATTGCTATTTTTTTCCACTTTACAAAGCATCTACAAATTTGTCCTTGTTCTGTCTGATTGAATAATAAACACAGATATTCCAACAAAACCTCATTTGCACTGACAGAGACGGACTCACAGTTCTCCTTTTTAGTGCACTCAATTCCAAATAGGATTAAGTTGAGTAGTCTATAAAAATGCCAATCCATTGTCTCAGCTTCCCAAAATTAAGGTTGCTCAAGGAGCTGCCATTGCTATCCCACTATTATATCAATCCTGTATTTGTCAACCTCCGTTGCTTCCGGCTTGCCAACACATTATTAAGGAAGAAGAGATTTTTCAATTCAAAAATGTCCACAACACTACGCTATCTTACCCCTGCAATTTCCTTCAGCTCTTAGTGTTAGCATGTACCCTCTATATTTCTAGCTCTGCATTAACTCTTAATTTCATTTGATCAATTGCAGTCTTCAGTCCTCCACCTCATCAACTATCTGTCTACAAAAACCAAATCAAAACTTGTTTGACTATAACATAGCTCACTTTTGTTAGGTTTTCCCTTACTGCATTTACTTTTGTCTTTTCACATATCTTGTAATAAAGGTATTTTATCAATAAAAGATATTTTATAAATATATGTAATTCTGAAAAACAGCAGCCGGTTGCTCTCCTGAAACAACAGCAAATCAAAATCACCTGTACTCCATAAATGTACGTTTCACACCAGGTAAGATTTAAACCCATGAGAGTTAGATGATGCAATATCCTACCATTATCATCACTTTGGGTTCAATACAATACAAGCAACATTAATACTTTGACACAATGCTCTGACAGTGGATTACACAGAAACAGGATTGCATAGAATATGTAGAAAAAAACCACGTGTCAATCAGTCTACATTGATGTTTATTCTCCATTGAGTCTTCCCCAGTCTTTCCTCATCTATTACTGTAACCCGCTAATCCCTTGCAAACCCGATTTAACATTTACATCAAGGAAACATGACAGTATAGCAAGCCAGGGACAAACACTGATTCCACTTATCCTATTTAACCACAAATTCCTATTTACCACACTCTGTAGATTAACCAAATTAAACAATTAAAGGTTTACAGGTTTGGACAGATTTTCCAGCTGTTGTTGTTCCCATGTAGTGTAAACACATGATAACATAAAAAATACAAATTAGAATAAGCACATAAATATATAGATTTTAATCCTCGGGTGGAATCAGACAACAGCAAACTTTGCACTTGGCAAGGCTGCATATGGCTAGCCACATGCAATTTCCAGAGGCTGGTCTAATTGCATATTCATACAAGTTCTCAGTCCGCATTGAGCCTACTGACTAGAGCTCAGAAGGTCAACAGATTATTATAGGGTAGTAGTTGCTTTGGTGTATATTTACTTTCCTTTATTAGTCATTCAATTTAGTTCAAAATGTATAGTCTGACACCATAGCGTTTTCTTAGCAGTCAGAGCAATAAAGAGCTGACTGGAGGTATTCCATGTTCTAACTAAAATAATCCAGCAGTAAATTGTGGAGATTTTTTAACTCAGCAGCATGCAACACCCTAGTTATTTAATACAATTTATATTTGGTTGAGTAGAGATATAGGACAGCTGATGTTGATGGCCTTCCATCAAGTTTTCGACGGTAGACCAAATTACACTTCATAGTTTCAACGAAGAATCATACAGTACACAGGTAGTCATTTCCTCCATTGTGCTTGTGCTGACTTGTTGTAAGAGCTACGTGCTTAGCCATATTCTCCTGTTTTCTCTCCACTAACCCAGCAAATGGTGCTCAATAATCTGGATTACACCATGACTACAATACAGCAAGTCTCCCAATGGACCTGCTACCACTATTGCCCAAAATAGTCCAAACATGTATTCCAAACATTTGATCAGTTTCCTAAAAAATACATTCAAGAATGTGGGCTTCAATGGCTGGGTCAGCATTTATTGCCCATTCCTAATTGCCCTTGACAAAGTGATGGTGAGCTGTCTTCTTGAACCCTTGCTAGCCATGGGTAAAGGGCAACCTTTACTGCCGATTGAAAGGGAATTCTAGGATGTTGAACCAGTGTACAAATATTGGCATTTGGTACAGATTGATTCAGTTTCTGAGGAGTGCTGCACAATGTGTAACAGTCAGCAACTTCCCCACTTCTGACCTTATGATGGATTTAAGGTCATTGAATATGATGGGCTGGGCCTAGGACACTGGCAGAAGGAACTCCTACCAAGATGAGGCTGAAGTGACCAATCTCCGATAACCACAGCCATCTTCCTTCGTACAAGGTTCGATTCCAACTAGCTGAGTGTTTTCCCCAATTTCCACTTACTCTAGTTCTGAGTTGTATTGGGCATTTCAAAACTGTTTCTCAGAAAAGGTACAAGACAACAAGAGTTGGTTTAAGACAGTTATAATATGCAACCTTATAAAGCTTGTATGTGTAAGATTGCTTTGGAATGGTGTCTGAAATTTACGATAAAGTGAAGGAGCTCATGTGATTTGCTCTGAAGTTTGCCAATAACCTGGTTTCAGTGTCTTGACTGTTGAGAGATGGTTTTACTGGGATGAAAGTGCAAGGTGAATATAGTTTCAAATGTTCCTTAGTAAAGAGCTGTGTTTTGAATTTCGAAGATAACACAGCATCAGGATCTCAAGGATAGCTAATCAGTGTTTTATCCTTGATACAAGGCCCATGTAATTCACACTAGCATGGAGACTGTCTTTAAGAAGGAAACAGCCTAAAGGTATCCCTGAAAATGGGGATAGATTTACATAAGAACATAAGAACTGGGAGCAGGAATAGGCCATCTGGCCCCTCGAGCCTGCCCTGCCATTTAATAAGATCATGGCTGATCGTTTTGACACTCAGCTCCACTTACCCGCCCGCTCACCATAACCCTTAATTCCTTTATTGTTCAAAAATTTATCTAGCCTTGCCTTAAAAACATTCAGCGAGGTAGCTTCAACCACTTCACTGGGCAGGGAATTCTACAGATTCACAACCCTTTGGGTGAAGAAGTTCCTCCTGACCTCAGTCCTACATCTGCTTCCCTTTATTTTGAGGCTATGCCCTCTGGTCCTAGTTTCACCTGCTAGTGGAAACAACCTTTTTCTGAAGAAGGGTCTCGACCCGAAACGTCAGCTTTCCTGCTCCTCTGACGCTGCTTGGCCTGCTGTGTTCCTCCAGCTCTACACCTTGTTATATCAGTAGAAACAACCTCCCTGCCTCCACCTTATCTATTCCCTTCATAATCTTATATGTTTCTATAAGATCTCCCCTCATTCTTCTGAATTCCAATGAGTACAATCCCAGCCTACTCAGTCTCTCCTCATAATCCAACCCTCTCAACTCTGGAATCAACCGAGTGAATCTCCTCTGCACCCCCTCCAGTGCTACTATATCCCTTCTCAAGTAAGGAGACCAAAGCTGCACACAGTACTCCAGGTGTGGCCTCACCAGGACCCTATACAGCTGCAGCATAGCCTCCCTGTTTTTAAATTCTATGCCTCTAGCAATGGCAGACAAAATTCCATTTGCCTTTTTAATCACCTGCTGCACCTGCAATCCTACTTTTAGCGATTCATGCGCAAGGACACCCAAGTCCCTCTGCACAGCAGCATGCTGCAATTTTTTACCATTTAAAACATAGTCCAATTTGCTGTTATTCCTACCAAAATGGATGACCTCACACTTATCAACATTGTACTCCATCTGCCAGACTTTTGCCCACTCACTTAGACTATCTATATCCCTCTGCAGACTTTCAGTGTCTTCTGCACACTTTACTCTACCACTCACCTTAGTGTCATCTGCAAATTTTGACACACCACACTTAGTCCCCAACTCCAAATCATCTATGTAAATTGTAAACAATTGCGGTCCCAACACTATCCCTGAGGCACACCATCAGCCACTGACCACCAACCAGAAAAACACCCGTTTACCCCTACTCTTTGCTTTCTACTAGTCAACCAATCCTCTATCCGTGCCAATACATTACCTGTAATACCGTGCAACTTTATCTTATGTAGCAGCCTTTTGGTGTGGCGCCTTGTCAAATGCCTTCTGGAAATCCAGATACACCACATCCACAGGATCCCCATTGTCCACCATGCAAGTAATGTCCTCAATTTACCTATTTGCAGCATGGTGTTGAGGGAGTTTCACAGCACCAGTCCACTAAGGTCCAGGATGAATTTTTTCACACGATCTTTCACTTTTTACTATCGCGGCCAATTCCTTCAGTGGTAACTAATTGTGGTAGTGCCCCCCAACTGACTGTAAACGCCACTTAACCTCACTGAGGACTCTTCAGCTTTGACTTTCACAAAAGACCATTTGATTGAGCAATGCAATGGGTTTATTATGTTAACTGCTGGCAAATTTGACAGCTCTGATATTGATGTAACATGGTGTGTTAGAGGAGCATATCCAACTCCTGTATGAATGAAACATTTACTGTTCAGCACACTGCACCATCACAAGCTGCCTATCTGCCACTGCTTTCAAAGCAAACTGGTAGTAGCACATAAGTCATAGGTGTCAGTTAGCTCCCGAGTATAAGAGTTGACAGTGTGAAGTGGTGGCTGGGTTCGTCCAAGAGCAAACGTGGTGACAGTGGTGGTTTACCGGTGTGGATATGTGTAGATAAAAAGGTCCACAAGGATGGTGACCATGGAACATGCAGGAAGAAGCAGGACAGCAGAATGATGGCTAACATAGACATTTGATGAGCTGAAGCTACTAGGTATCCAATCTATTTTACCTGTCAGGAAAGTGCACGAAGGGAGAACTAGAAATGACATCTAAACAGGGCAAGTTACATCACTAAGTGATATAAGATGTTGCATTTAATCAAAAAGGTAGAAATTTTTAAAATTATGAAGCAGTCTTTGGAGGGTTAGTAAGAATTTGATGGGCCAAATGGCCTGCTTCCACACTGTAGGGATACTATGATTCTAGTTGCTATTTGGCTCCTGCAAGCAAGTGAAAGTCTCTGGAGAAGAGAGTTCAAGGAGCATTAAGTACTGGCAAGCCAAAAGGATCATGTCAGCAAATTCTGGGGACAGGAACAATTGAACTTTTTCCCCAGGCTTTCCCTCTACCCACAACATCACTGTGTCTGTAAGCGTGCGCAGGGTAAGTTTACGGGGTTGACAGTTTTAACTGGTAGCGTTTTATGTGTCGACAGTCCACAGCTGTTTATCTGTAGCTGTAATCTATTTATCCATAATAGTCATTCTTGTTATGAAGCATAGTCTATGCTTTCTGTTAACCTGGATATAAACACAAGTATATTAAGGAAATTTGCATACTTTGATTAACTTTTGTATTTTTGTGATGACGCCAAAAATGGCTGGGCTCTACTTCTAGTGCACAACTCAGAGAGGCATGACACCTGCAAGAGCATTATTATGGAATGTAAGTATGAAGGGGAAAATTAAAGTAGAGAAAGGATAAGTAAACCATATTTCAACAAAATGTGAGGACATACATTTTTGATGTAATATTTACACTAACTTAACTATAGAATTTGCTGTAGGACAGCAGGGATAAGGTGAATTAGCTTGGACTTTCTCATGACGATTATTGAGTGACCTATGTTGGAACTGGAGCTTGTGCAAACAGTTCATGAGAAAATTTATTTTAGCAATATTCTCCCTAAGAACAGGTTAACCTACAGGTGGGAAAATTGCACTTGACTGAAGCACCTGAAGACTAAAACTATAAAGCAGTAGCTTGGATTGAACATCAAAAAGTTTTTTTTAAATGTCCAGGTGAAGTATTACTGGGGTCATTGTGCCATTGAGACTGAAAGAAGATTAACATCAAAGCTAGGTTGCTTTACTTGAAAAATGTCTCTTCCAATGTGATTTTGTCAACAAGAAGTTAAAATTAGCCAAAGATTCGGCATATTAATCCTGAGCTTTAATGCCTTCCAAGCAGCTAATTGTTAAAAAGTTAATTCACTGATGAATGAAAAACTAAAGAAAGAAATGGCTGTAAGGCAGCAGAGAAACATCCAATCCACCTATTAATTGACGTATTTATTATCAGCAGTCTTTTCTTCTTAATTCTTGACACTCATAGCAATTTGCAAATAACACCTTAATTAAATTAATTCTAATAAATTTTCATAATTTATTTAAAAGTTGCAATTTTGCTAGCAGAAATAAAAAATGCAATATGAATCCTTCATTAGTATTACATCCAAAACATATGAAACTGAGCAAGTTATTTTCCTAAAGCTGTGACCTCCACCAGCTAGAAGGACAAATGCAGCAATGACAAACCACTTCATGCTCCCTTCCAAGTCATATATCACCCTCACTTAGAACTTTGCTGCCATTCCTTCATTGTCGTTGGGTCAAAATCCTGGAACTCTGGCCCTTACAGCATTCTGGATGTACTAATACCACTCTGCCTTGAAATCAGTGATTCATTAAGAAACTACAGTATGCTTTGTAAACAGAAAAACGTGCCCCCACACCTCAAAAACATTAATATTAGGTTTTTCCGATAAATATTGCAAGGCATGTCAACAGAACTGACAGCGACTTTGCCTTTGAATATGGGCTAAGAAAATATGATGATCCTACACTCCAAAGCATAATATGTGAAAAGAAACCTGAAGGTATCAATGTTTTGGGGATGGGACAGCAGCAGGGACAGGCAAGGGGGGCAGGTTACTGCAGGTCCTCCCAGAAATTAACCTTTGCACTTATGGCACTTGCAGATATGTACTTCCCTCCTTAATCTTGCAGTGCAAATTCACTCTTAACCACATTGCCATCCCCCTTTGGGATAACCTGAATACCAGACTTTTCCCGGCACTCAGTCAAATGACTAGAAATGAACATAAGAATTTTGACAGTGTTAGCCAGCCACTGAACCAAATGGAGCATTACGGCCAAATCTATTCAATATTTACACATGCAGTTTTTAAGCAAAATCCGGAACCATACCTGCATTTCCTGCCTAATGCTAAAAGCAGTTTCATAGATTATTTTACTATTCTGAAAGAAACCAATTCACTCCACTCAAAATGGGTACCAAATATTGGTTCTCCATTGCTTTAAAAAAAATACTCTTAAGTTGACTGGAGAGACTTGCTAATCCATTAGAAGGATTTGTTTTTTTACAATAACGAACACACATTCTTTCATCGCCTGGTTTCTTTTAAACTTGAAGAATATTTAACAATCTGCAACCAGCTGAATCAGCATTTTTGGATGTACTGTTCCTAAGTTCTGGTCAACAGGATGGATGATCAGATAGTGCACCTATAATCCTGTCTCAGTTAATACTTTGACATCCAAACTTTTTCAGTTCAGTCACACATAGATGGGGCAGTTAACAAGGAATTTGGCACGCTTGCCTTCACTGCTCAGTCCTTTGAGAATAGAAATTGGGAAGTCATGTTGAGGTTGTACAGGACATTGGTGAGGTCTCTTCTGGAATACTGTGTCCAGTGCTGGTCGCCTAGTTATAGGAAGATTATCATCAAACCGGAGAGGGTTCAGAAGAGATTTACCAGGATGTTGCCGGGTATAGAAGGTTTGAGTTATAAAGAAAGGCTAGATAGGCTGGGATATTTTTCACTGGAACATTGGAAGTGAGCCTTGGCCTGGTATAAGTTTATAAAATAATGAAAGGCATAGATAGACTTAATGGCAGTTGCCTTTTCCCAAGAATGGGGCATTTCAAGACTAGGGGGTACATTTCTAAGGTGACAGGAGAGAGATTTAAAAATGACGAGGGGCAAACTTTTTTTTAAACAGAGGGTGGTTTGCATGTGAAATGAACTTCCTGAGGTAGTGGTGAATATGGGTACAATTACATTTAAAAACACATTTGGAAAAGTACATGAATAGGAAAATTTTGAGCAAGCAGGTGAGACTAATTTTATGTGCGGCGTGGGCTAGTTGAACCGAAAGGGTCTGTTTCTGTGCTGTATGACTCTATAACTGATCTGGAGTGAAATGCTTGCTGTACAATGGTCCAAGACCTCTTCATCCAGTGTTTTACCATGCTCAAAATCTTCCACCTCAACAATCTAAGAAGGCTCAGAGACCCATTTTTGGTCGGGCAAGAATGTAAGAGTCTTGCTAGTGTGAGATCAATAGCCACAAATGTGGGAAAATGGAAACATTTCACCATATTGTAACTTACAGCAATGCACTGCCTCATGATACAGGACTGCTTCATTCTCCCTGGTCCTCCAAACTTCTTCATGTCCTTGCAGAAATGGCACTCCCCACATTCTGTTCTTCGACATGCCTCGCATTTTCGACACCTTGTTCTCCTCCTGCGTGCTCCAGCTGTAGCCCGGTTTGCAGCAAGCTTCACAGCTGCAGAAGTTCCAAGCTTTCCTTTTGGTCTTCCTACTGCTCTATGCTGTAAAACAATAAGAAAAGCAGAATCTAAATTACCTCAGTTTGCTCAAACATTTCTTTTTCGCAGACTATAAACAAATACCAAAATTCAGTACAATGCAACAACATCTGTTCTTTGAATGGCTGTATACATGCCCATATTTGTAGCATAGTCATGGAAAAGGATATACCATGAAGGCTAAAGACACAAATCAAAATGCTCCTAATTCACAGAAATTAGCTAAACCTACATACCAACACTAAAAAGTCAGTACAGCAGAAGTGTTTCATTATGTGAAAGACATATCAACAGGCCACACTGGTTGCTATGCATCTCTGTTCAAGACTAGCAATAATAGACCTTTTTTTAAAATCATTTAACAAAACCAGTCAACATCATGACACAGAATAATTGTAAATATGAATGTTTTAAAGGAATTTAGCTTCCTTCAGACTTGCTGCAGCATATATTTGAGATTTGCAGCACAACCACATCAAGTGACTAGGTAATGAGATCAACCGAATTCGACTAAAAGCAACTTTATCCTCTAGTTGCCTCTTCCTTTCCCCTTAGAAGTTGTTTGAAGTCAAAAGTCAGCAATTCATCACAAACCTGTCGTTGCTAATTTCTCACGTTAATATTTTGGAGAAGCAACTAACGCAACCTCTGCAAATAACTTACCTTGATTGAATACACATTATAAGAGTTAGCAAACAAACTGAATCAATACATCCCCTCATACAGATGAGGGCCCTGGTGTAGAATCATGCATAAATGACATTACTTGTCGTTACTTTCCTTTTCAAATGCTCATCTGTCAGCATAATAAAACCCGTATTATAACTGGTGCACATTTCCTGTCATCACAACACACTTCCTGTGTCAGATCTAATCGCATACAATTTCCTGCCTAGTCTTTTGCACCAAGAAGCAATCGGAGAGCACGGAGTTGGTTCAATGTGGATGAAAGCGTCAACTAGAATCTGGTGCTGCTACATAGAATTTGGATGCTGCACTTGTGCCTACAGCTGGTGTTGCTGACAGGCAACAAGATGGAATCATTGGAGACAACGTATAAATCCTTGGGAATTTTAGGAAGTGGTTGCATGGGAATAGGAAAAGAATCTATCCATGGATAAATGTGACTATACATTCCAGCAATAAATAGTCCAAGAGATTTATGTTTAAGAATTAGACATGTCCTGAACCAAGCTGTTCCAGTACAGCAATAACAGCATCTACCCAGTAATGTGGAAAACTGCCATGTCCTGTCCACAAAAAGAAAGACAAATCCAACCTCACTAATGACCATCCCATCAATTTACTCTTAACCATCAATTTGATGGAAGGGCTTGTTAACAGTGCTATCTAGCATGCACTTCCTCAGAAATACCTGTTTCCTGATACTCCATTTTGGTTTCACTAGTGATCTGATCTCATTAGTGCCTAAGTCCAAATGAAAACAAAAAAGCTAAACTCTAGAGGGGAGGTAAGTGTGTACCCTTGACCAAGGCAATATATCAACCAGTACGGCTTCGACGAGCTCGAATAAAACTTAAATCAATGGAAATGAAGGAGAAAACCCTCCACTGGTCAGAATAATACCTTGCACAAAAGAAGGTGGTTGTGGCTGTTGGATATGAATCATCTCAGCACCAGGGCATCACTGCAGAAATTCCCTCAGGATAGCATCCAATGCTCAACTATTTTCAGCTATTCCAATGAACTACCCTCCATCAGAAAATCTGTAAAGGGGATTTTCGCTGATGATTCTACAAAGTTCAGTACAATCCTCAGCTCCTCAGATACTGAGGTAGTGCGGTGTTTATATGCAGCAAGATCTGGACAACATTCAGTTTGGGCTGATTAGTGGCAAGTAACGTTAAACGAAAACTACTAAATTAGCAGTAGACCAAATAGTACGGTTTTTAAAAATCTGAAAGAATAATTTTACATAAAGCCACAGAGATTTACAGCACAAGCCCATACAGCACAGAGCTACCCAAAACAAATTTTACTGCCCTACTATTCGCTAATTAGTTTATCTCACTGTCTCAGATATTTATCAAATTTTACTTCAAAAGGCTGTACTGGTTTCTAAGGCCATAAGATACAAGGGCAGAATCAGGCCATTCAGTCCTTCATGTCTGCTGCACTGTTCAATCATGGCTGATATGTCTCTCACCCTCAGATCTAAAGAGTCATCCCTTCACTCTAAGACTGTGCCCTTGGGTCCTAGTTTCTCCTACTAGTTGAAACATCTTTTACACATCCGCCCTATCTAGGCCTCTCAGCATTCTAAGTTTTAATCAGAACCCCCCATCATTTTTCTAAACTCCACTGAGTAGAGACCCAGACTCCTCAACTGCTCCTCAAGTGACAAGCCCTTCATCTCCAGAATCATTCTTGTAAACCTTCTCAGAACCCTTCCAAGGCCAGTACAGCCTTCCTTAGATATGGGGTCCTAAACTGCTCACAATATTCCAAATGTGGTCTGACCAGAGCTTTATACATCATCAGAAATACATTCTTGCTCTTATATTCTCGTCCTCTCGAAATGAATGCTAACATTGCATTTGTATTCCTTACTGCCAAATGAACACGTATGTTAACCTGAAGGGATTCTTGAAGTGGAACTCGTGAGTCGCTTTGCGCTTCAGATTTCCAAAGCCTTTCCCCGATTAGAAAATAGGCCACACCTTATTTTTCTGACCACAAGGGCATAACCTCACACTTCCCCAGACTGTATGCCATCTCCCATTTCTTTGCCCACTCTTCTAGCCTGTCCAAGTCCTTCTACAGCGTCCCTGCCTCCTCAACACTACCTGTCATCAGTAGACTTGGCAACAATGCCCTCAGTTCCTTCGTCCAGATTATTGTATAATGTTGTTCCAACACTGAACCCTGTAAAGCTCCACTGGTCACCAGGTGCCATCCTGAAGAAGACCCCTTTATCGCACACTCTGCGTTCTGCCAGTCAGCCTATGATTTTACTTACAATTTGAACACATTTTATTTCTAACCTATCAACCGGTTAGCTTTTCTGCCAAATAATTTAGGCTTGATCCTCTTGTACTTCAAATGCTTCTCTATTTTGGCATATTACCCTTATTGTTGACTTTATTCTTTTTTTTTCTACTAAATCTAACGCTTCAAAATCCAATTTTTTAATATTTTAAGTTAGCCTGCAATACAGTTGTGAGAAAGACAGCTCCTTTCAGAACACAATAGCAAATCAATGTTACTCTTGAAAATCATCATTCATTTAATCACACTTTGCATTTGAGCACAAATGCCTGATCTGAACACAGATATCATAAGGAAATTAGTTGGTGAAGTTGCTTTAATGAAATTCTTAATTAACACAAAAGACTTTTGTTAACATCCTGGTTTAATGGCAATCCCAATATTCTAATTTATGCTGCGCACTGATGTTGAATAAATGCCACAAGACTGTTTTGTCACTGATCATTGGTGCCAGCAGTTTTTAAACAATTTCAGCCAGGATGCATTACTAAATAGTGGTGAAAGAGCAAGTGTGGGTGTGTCAAATCCATGTGGCACAGTTTATGAACAGTGGACAGGTAAGTTGTCCAGTGCTAAAGGACTGCAAAACAAAGAATTGATAGCTTTTCATGCTTAAGGTGGACTTGGCTCTCCGAAGAGCCTTAACAGGATGCTCACCAAACAGTCTGAATCATTATCCTTGTGGATAGAAGTCATTGTTCAATTTTATAATGTAATCAGTCACAGTAAACCGATCAAAAACCAAAAACAGAAAGCAAACAGGAACCTCAGATTTATGCAAATACAATTCCTACCTTACAATGGTAAACAGATCAATTGATTGATGCACCCTCCCTAATCGACACTAAAGCATGAAACATGTGCTTTTTAGTGATTATCACAATTTTATCTTGCACGGAAACACTATTCAAATTTAGATTCATCCAATCAGGGTAAAAGAAAAAGATAAACTAATTAAATGTCTTCTACATGCTTCTGGATGAAAGTAGTACCTCTGTTAATTGAATGCATTTTTTAAAAAAAAAAACAGCTTCTTATTATAACATCTGAGTGTTTCGAAACAGGTTAATTTTCTGGCCTTAACAACTCCTTTGAGCACCAAAACTGTTAAAACAAATCCCAAAGTCTACCTTAAATGATTAAGAGATCTTAATATTCACCTCTTTACCCTGATGTGGGTCAATGTTTTACTGGGGTTACTTAGCCTAGTTTATTAAATATTACTGATAATTCAAATGTCCTTTTGAATATAAATTCTGACACAAAAGAAAACTAAATCATCAATGCTTTTCTCATAACTCAGTTATCTCAAAGGTTTTTTGGGTGGTGGGTGGGGTAAATGCAGAACAGAACACCATTCTTATGTGAAATGAGACCATAGGATTATTTTTTCATCCCAAATTCACTGCCTGTTTAGTTTATCTTACCAAATAGAAATACTGTGCATTTTACATCCATGTAGCCTAGAAACCAATCTTTCCTGCAACACATTTTTGAAATATTTCCAGAGAAGAAAGAGATGAAGATTTAATGGTTAATTTTTTTTTTTAGGAACATTAAATGAAATTAACAAAAGTGGTGAGATAACAAGGTGTAGGGCTGGATGAACACAGCAGGCCAAGCAGCATCAGAGGGGCAGGAAAGCTGACGTTTCGGGCCTAGACCGTTCTTCATTTCTGTTTGTTGTGTGATGCCTGTTTTGATGGCGGCCAGACCTTTGGTTTCAAATCTGACCCTGAAATGAGCTGTCAATCTCATATCTGCACCATAACAGGACCCTGGAAATAAAGTTACAACCTGCCCAGTCAACAATGCAAAGTTCTCCGCACGGACCCTTGGCAATTTGCACTAAAATTAGAAGAACTGTCTCACAGACCTGTTAGGTACAAGCCTGATAGTTACACTCACTGAATTAACATCATACAGCTAATATCCCAGACTTCTCCATCACCATTTCCTGGAGTAGGGGGCGGTGAGAAGAAATATCCCAGTGATATTATTGATAGACTATTAATCCAGGTAGTGCTCTGGGGATCTGGGCTTGAATCCTGCCGTCGCAGATGCTGGAATTTGAATTTAAAACAAAATCTGGATTTAGGAGTCTAACGATGACTGTGAAATCACTGTTGATTGTCAGGAAAATCCCAGCTGGTTCAATAATATCCTTTAATGAAGGAAACTGTCGTTCTTACCTGGTCTGGCCGCCATGTGACTCCAGACCCACTGCAATGTGGTTAACTCTCAACTGCCCTCTGGACAATTAGGGACGGGCAAAGAATGCGAGCCTAGCCAGTGATGCCACAGCCTGAGAGTTAATTTTTTTTTTAAACCTCTTGTGCATTGCCAGAACAGACCCATTAAAGATGCTGTTATGGTGGCATACAATCAACTGGGAGTGGACCCCATAAATCAAAGCAAGGAAACATGGGAAATAAGCCAATTACTGCCTTCCTCTGCTGATGAATCAGCATTCAACCATGTTGAACATCACTTTAGAATGTACATAGGCTACTACATTGTCCATCATCTGAAACGCTGGGGCTGTGGCAGATGGTGAGGGAACCAACATAGGGGAAAGCCCAGTTAACTTCATCCTTTCCGATCAGTCACTTTTGCATCCATCAATGGCAAGATTAATAAGAAGGATCACCACACAGTCTTACTGAAAACAAAATCCTTTACTTAGGCTTACAATAGCCTCCATCATGTTCTGTAGCACTACCAGTGTGCTAAATAGCATAGATTCACAACAGTTTAGGCAACTAAATCTGGGCATCCATTAGGCACTTTGTGATTGAATATAGTGATTACCAATCAGGGTAGCAACGCTGGTTCAATCAGAAGTGCAGAAGAGCATACCAGCAGCAGCACCAAACATAATTAAAATAACTTGTCAAAATGGTGAGACAACAACACAGGAATACAAAAGCATGCTAAACACTAAAATAGCATGCAATAGGAAGAACAAAGAAATTTCACAACAAATTAACCAGATCAAAGTTCTGCAGTTTTGCCACATTCAGTTGTGAATGATGGTTGACGTGAACAACTAACTAGAGGGGGGCCCACAAACATCCCATCCTCAATGATGGGGCAACTAAGCACATTAGTGCAAAAGACAATGCATTGAAATCCTCAAGAGGAGTGAGATGAACCATCCGCTTGTTACTTCTCACTAAAGTCACCAGGATCACAGATTTCAGTCTTCAACCAATTCAACCCCTCATGATACCAAGAAACAACTAACATACTGGATAAAAACATTATGAGGCTCTACTATCTTCAGTATTACAGCCAGGATATAGTGTTCCAGAACTAGCTGTGTGCCTAGTTAAGCTTTGACAGATAACTTCTAACATCCACATCCACATCCACAGGACAACGTGAAAAGTTGCCCAGGTATACCTTGATGACATAACTAACCCAATCAAATGCCACCCCACTACACTGCTATCAAACATCAACAAAATGGTGGAAGGTGTTATTAACATGCTATCAAGCAATACTTGCTCCCCAGTGCTCAATTTGGGTTTCAAACCCCATTGCAGCCTTGGCTCAGGCATGGGATGAACAAAAGAGACAAGTTCCAGCAGTGATGCGAGATTGACTAGCCTGCAATATTCAAGACACAGCGGTACAGTGGTTAGCACTGCTGCCTCATAGCGCCAGGAACCCAGGTTCGATTCCAGCCTCGGGTGACCGTCTGTGTGGAGTTTGCACATTCTCCCCGTGTCTGCGTGGGTTTCCTCCAGGTGCTCCGGTTTCCTCCCACAGTCCAAAGATGTGCAGGTTAGGTGGATTGGCTATGCCAAGTTGCCTGTAGGTGTTCAGGGAGGTGTAGATTACGTGGGTTATAGGGGGGTGGATCTGGGTGGGATGCTCTGGAGATTCGGTGTGGATTTGTTGGGCCGAAGGGCCTGTTTCCACACTGTAGGGATTCGATGAAAAAAGACAGTATTTAGATATGTGAAGCAATAAGCTGAACAAAATTTAGGCTGATGGGAATCACTCATTGGGAATTGTACCGTACACAAAGACAGATGGTTACATTTGTTTGAAAATCAATCCACCTAGCCCCAGAACATTGCTACAGGAGTTTCTCAGGGTAGTATTCTAGGCCCAACCATTTTCAGCTACTTCATCAATGATCTTTCCTCTAGCACAAGGTGGGAAATAGTGACGTTTGCTGATAATTGCATAGTGCACAATACCATTCACAGTTCTCAGACACTGAAGCAGCTCCCTCACATTTCCAGCAAGACCTGGACAAAATTCAGCCTTTGACTGAAAAGTGGCAGGCAGTATTTTTGTGCCACCTCCAACAAAAAAGTTAATCGTCACCCCTTGATGTTCATCAGTATTGTCATTTCCTCAACCATCAGAATCCTGAAGGCTCACTTTTGACCAGAAACTTAACTGGACTGGTCATAAAAATATTACGACTGCAAGAGATGGTCTGAGGCTGCAATTTCTGTGGCAAGTATCCCATCTCCTAACTCCCTAAAAAGTGCCCATCGTCTGAGAGCAGAAGTTAGGAATGTGTTTGAACACTTTCAATTAGCCTGGATGAGTGCAGCTGCAACAACACCTTATGGTCAACATCATCCAGGACTGTGCAGCCCCCTTGTTTTGCACACCATCCATCAATTACTGCCAAGTTTTTGACAGTCTGGGCTCTTAGCTCAGGAATTCTATTCTGTCGCGGAACCTCATTTTCCTTATGACTCTCTTAAAACCTCTGATTAATTTTTTCAGCTTCTGCCCAAATATCAAGTTTTGGGCACAAGTTCAAATTTTATTCTGTAACAATCTCATGAAGCTCTTCACATTTCACTACATAAGGCAGCTATATAAACTATAACAGTTGTGAGCCATTGCTTTACATCAGTGTAAGTTGCTGTTGGTTGGGAACTACTATCGAGAACTTTCAGCTGGAAGATGGAAAAGTGCATTGATAAATATTTATATAATTATATACAAACAATGTATCCGAGACTGGAATGTTTAATGTAGTTCCCCCTCTTGTTTGAAATAGAACCAAATACAGCCTAGGAATAACACTGGTACAGAAGTGACAGGGGAAAACCAGAGGACAAATGAGTTTGAAGTCTAACTGACAGTTTATACTTTGTGATAATGAACCGATCACTTATCTTTGACTATAGGACAATGTGCCAATGATGGCAAGAGTCTGGTCTGGCTTCAACACACCAGCACAGCCTCAATATGAACAGGAGTTTCTTTTCAGTTGTGGCCTTAATTTGAATCTACAAGTGTGTGAGTTAGAAAACTATCGACTTTCTTTTTCCCTGTGTGTGGTAGAGATTTTTTAAATAAAGGAAATGAACACTCACAACCTTCCTGTAAAAACTCTGATGGTTTGAAATAGATTTTTACTCTACACTGATATTCTCCCTATGGCTGAGGAAACTGAATCCTACAGGGAACAGATTCAAGGAACTCTCCCAGCCAGTATTCCTTTTGGCACTTACAATGAATCCATTATACATTGCATAAGGCAGGGCCCATAAACTGCACTATATTCAATGAAATAAATATGGATATTAAATAACAGATTAAACAAAAACGTGTGGGTTCCGCTTAGTAATTCAAACCATGCTCGGCGGCCGAAAGGCTGAATCCCAAATCATATTTTGGATTATTAAAATGCAGTTTAGGCCCAGCACTTCCAAACCGTTTTAAATTAAGCTGAGAATGATTTTCTGCCCGAGACTCTTTTAGGCCCAAGCCGTCAGTAAACCACTCCAGTGCGGGAGGGGTTCAACCCGAAGTCACACTCGCTAGTCACTTAAAATTTCTCTGCCAAAGTGTCTTCAAGCATTCATTATTCTGAAGTGCCATGAATATACAACCACAGCCATTTACAGAATAACTCATTGTTAACAGCGTAAGGTTTCTCCTTTCCTCGCCCCTCCCCCACACGACCCATGCAGCAAACAAGGCAAAGCTGGCTTTCGAGCTGGATCATATTTAATTGTTTCCTCTTTACCAAAATTGTGCGCGCGCACTTGAGGCTATATACTACGCTACGGCTAACATTTAACAACTGCTGTACTTTGTGCAACAGTAGTGTTAAGCAACGCCACTGTCTAATATAAGTTATTTTACAGTATAACATTACATTCTGCTCTATAGACACGCTACTCAAAAACTAGGACCAATAAAGACATTCTAAAGCATGAAAAGCGTACATAACGAAATGAATATTGAAATACTTCAGGCAACTGCATATGTCGATTTGCTTGTGATTAGTATTTCAACAATATTTAAGAACTCAAAGTTCCAAAGATGCATGTTAAATGCTCTAAAGGATGAGGTTTAGTATGTCTTACAGGGCATTACTTCGTGACCTCGGTAACGGATAATGGCATCGTAAACGGTCAGGATTTGTAATGCCACATGCTTCAAGTTTAAAAGTAACAACACCAGTAAGGTTTAAAAAAAACCATCTGCTGGCAGCTGTCCTAAAAGCACGAACAGCCACAATCATCATTCAGTACAACAGAGCCTGGCTTCAGCTTAGCTACTTTAGGCTTATACATTGTTTCCCAATAAAAGCTTTCTGCTTTTTTTTCCAAAATGAAAATGCTTCTACTGTGTCCACAATCAAAGCTGAAAGCTGACCTGCTCTGGGTCTGAGTCATACTCCTCATCATCTGCACTCAGGGACATGGCCAAATCTCAGTCTGGGCCCAGCCAGAAACAAACTGACATGGCTGGACTGCTGTAGTAACGAGCCTCCACCATAAAACCAGCTTCCACACTCAAGACTCATCAATATTCATGAGGGAAGGTCAGGATGGGGTTGAACCGTTTCAGTTGACCAATCAAAAATAAGCAGATGCATTATTTTGAAAAACAGACAATAGAGCTGCTGCTGGTTGTGATTACAGCCCAGAGTCAGCAAGAGGAATGACATTATAAGGGCACACACGCGACACATTCACAAATCACCCTGCTAAAACGACTTTAAAGCTCTTCCCCAGCCACTTACACATCTGACAATGACTAACACATCTGACAATGACGAACATTAAATCCAAAGTATGTAATGCTCTAGGCAAATAAATGGAGTGGAGATGCAACCAGAAAGCGTTTACAGCATTACTTATGATTACCTTTAGTAAGCACTCTCCCGCCGTTTCAGCCTATGTATAAACATTGCTGAAGGCAGGGCTCGTTAGCCAATACAGAAATCCATAGTCTTAAAGGTTCAGTTTAAAGGACATGACCAAAATTGAAGTGAACTTTTCTTTTGCTTAAGTTAATTAACAATACAAAATAAAGCCTCTGTGTTTGGGGGGGGGGGGGTCACATTGATACCTGCTCACAAAACCATAAGGAAAACAGCCAAAATATTTTTATTCTATGGTCTGTAAAGAAAATCAGCTCCATTTTACATTTTTCTTTTGCAGATCACAAACTTAATACCTATGTTTTTAGAGAGCCATTTCAAGATATCCTGAATACTTCATGGAACATGACCACCACATGCAGTGCTGCCACTATTGTCATTTGGGCAAATACAGCAGCCAGTTGGATTATAATTATAACCACACGTCTCGATATGAGTGACCATAAGTATCTATATAAGTGAGCAGGAAGTCTGTTTTTGGTGATGTTCAATATAGTGCAATAGTGTTTGGAACACCAAGAATATTTTGTTATTTTCCAAATATGCCACGGCATATTTGCGATCATAACTCTGTTACTTTTACAATAGTCATGGAAAAGGATAGGTACATACAGCGGGGTAAGGTTTATAATTGGGGGAAGGGTAATTACAATTTTGTTAGGCAAGAACTGGGTAACATAAAATGGGAACAGATGCTGTCAGGGAACAGCACTATTGAAATGTGGAGATTGTTTAAGGAATGCATACTGTGTGTGCTCGATATGTTTGTCCCTAGCAGGCAGGGAAGATGCAGTTGAGTGGGGGAGCCTTGGTTTTCAAGAGAGATCGAACGACTGGTTAAGAGGAAGAAGGATGCTTATATAAGGTTTAGGAAACAAGGAACGGAAAAGGCTCAAGAGGGATACAAGTTATCCAGGAAGGAGCTGAAGAAAGGGCTTAGGAGAGCTATAAGGGGGCATGAGATAGGATCAAGGAAAACTCCAAGACTTTTTACACGTACGTGAGGAATAAGAGAACGACCAGAGAAAGGGTAGGGCCGATCATGGATTGTAAAGGGAATTTGTGCACGGAGCCTAAAGAGATAGGAGAGGTCCTTAATGAATACTTTTCTTCGGTATTCACAACTGAGAGGGATTTAGTTGTGGAGGAGTGAAACAGGCTGGTAGGCTAGAGGAGGTCAATGTTAGTAAGGAAGATGTACTACGAATGTTGAGGAACTTGAAGATAGATAAGTCCCCCGTGCCTGATGAGATTTATCCAAGGATTCTATGGGAAGCGAGGGAAGAGATCACAGGGCCTTTGGCGATGATCTTTTCGTCCTCACTATCAACGGGTATAGTGCCGGAAGACTGGAGAGAGGCAAACGTCATTCCCTTGTTCAAAAAAGGGAATAGGGATAACCCTGGAAATTACAGGCCAGTTAGTCTTACCTCAGTGGTGGGCAAATTATTGGAAAGGGCTCTGAGAGATAGGATTTATGATCACTTGGAAAGGCACAGTTTGATTCGTGATAGTCAGCATGGATTTGTGAGGGGTAGATCATGCCTCACAAACCTTATTGAATTCTTTGAAGAGGTGACCAAACACGTGGATGAAGGTAGAGCAGTGGATGTGGTATACATGGATTTAAGTAAGGCGTTTGATAAGGTTCCCCATGGTAGGCTCATGCAGAAAGTAAGGAGGCATGGGATAGGGGGAAATGTGGCAGATTGGATTCAGAATTGGCTGACCCTTAGAAGACAAAGGGTGGCAGTGGACGGAAAATATTCAACATGGTGCTCAGGTACGAGTGGTGTACCACAAAGACCTGTTCTGGGTCCTCTTCTATTTGTGATTTTTGTAAATGATTTGGATGAAGGAGTGGAAGGGTGGATTAGCAAGTTCGCGGACGATACGGAAGTGGGTCGAGTTGTGGATAGTGCGGAGGGCTGCTCTAGGTTACAAAGGGACATTGATAGGACGCAGAGCTGGGCTGAGAAGTGTCAGATGGAGTTTAGCCCTGAAAAGTGTGAGGTGATTCCTTTTGGAAGGACAAACTTGAAAGCAGAATACAGGGTTAACGGAAAGATTCTTGGCAGTGTGGAGGAGCAGAGGGATCTTGGAGTTCATGTTCACAGTTCCCTGAAAGTTGCCACCCAGGTGGATAGAGTTGTTAAGAAGACGTAGGGTTTGTTAGCTTTCATTAATACAGGGATTGAGATCAAGAGCCGCGAAGTTATGCTCCAGCTATACAAAAGCCTGGTTCGGCCACATCTGGAGCACTGTGTCCAGTTCTGGTTGCCTCATTACAGGAAAGATGTGAAAGCGTTGGAAAAGATGCAGAGAAGATTTACCAGGATGTTGCCTGGAATGGAGGGAAGGTCTTACGAGGAAAGGTTGAGAGAGCCAGGGATTTTCTCTTTAGAACGACGAAGGATGAGAGGTGACTTGATAGAGGTGTACAAAATGATCAGAGGTATAGATAGAGTGGATAGCCAGAGATTTTTTTCTAGGGTGGAGGTAGCTATTACAAGGGGGCATAGTTTTAAAGTGAGTGGAGGTAGACATAGGGGAGACGTCAGAGGTAGGTTCTTTACTCAGAGAGTGGTCGGGGCGTGGAATGCATTGCCGGAGAGGGTAGTGGAGTCAGCCTCATTCGGGGCATTTAAGCGGCTATTAGATAGGCATACAGATGATAGTATAACGTAGGGGTGGAGGTTAGATAGACCTTGGGATTAGGGTAAAAGTTCGGCACAACATCGTGGGCCGAAGGGCCTGTACTGTGCTGTACTGTTCTACGTTCTATGTTCTATCTGTTTCATCCATCTCAAATTGGGCCTCAGCGTTAAAATCTCATACAGCACAGTCATTTAAGAATCACTGGGATCATGTGTTCCAGGTCATGGTGAGGACTGAAGGAACAGCCTTCTGACTCTGAGGCAAGAACATTCATATTGGCATTGAACACTCCAACCAAACATTATCACTGACATCGAACACTGTCAGTTAGGCAGTGCAGCGCAGGAGGAGGGGCATGACAGGGTGAATTAAGTTAAACATGGAAATCACAAGTCAATCGAAGAAAGGTTCATCCCAACAGCAACTAGTATTCGTGCAATGCTGTTAATCTAGTGAAATGTCTCAAGACAAGTAACTAACATGACAAAATATGGTATCAATTCACATAAACAGAAATGAAGATGGGAACTTGGTCAAAGAAGTAGTCTTTAAGATGACTTTTCAAAAAAAGGGTAAGAAGTTCCAGAGCCAAGATCTAGACAATTGAAGGCATAATTGTAAATGATGGGGCAGAAAACAAATCCAAAATGTTACAAAAATACAAGGTGTATAAAATTGTTGCACTTTGGGGTTGTCTTTTTAAGATAAAGTGGAGGAATGAAGTGAGTTATATGACCTGTTCTGAAATACACCTGACAACAAACCTCGGTTGCTTTGTTGCTGTGGGGGTAAGTCAAAAGACTTACTGAGAAGGTGCAAAATGTTTCTGCTTGTGGGCAATGGCAACAGTATCTATGCTGACAGTGAGTAGACTGTTAGCTTGAGTGACTCGGGGACATGCTAGAAGTGTCAGGTTTCATGTACTGTCCATTTAATTTCAAGCTACAATGGTGTTGGGGTCCAGAAAATATTTAACAAACATGTCTACATGAATACAAAACCCATGTGATCCATGGATCCCAACTGAACACTGTGACTCTCTGTTGGACAGGGATCAAATCAGCAAAGTGATGCACACATCCAGTAGTAATCAATTAATAGAAAATTGGGCTGATGTCGATTGTACTATCAGCTGAAAAAAAAGTCTCCAAAGACCAAGATATTTCCACAAAATATTTTCAAATGCAAAGCTGTCAGAGTGAAATCACATTCTGCCATGGTACTTAGGTGCTCTAATCTCCTCAATGTCAACTATTTTAAAAATAATTTTTTAGATAACAAGTCTAGATGTTGCTTTCAGCAGTTGACAGGTGCTGTCAACCATTAATTGCATTTACACTGGTCGACAGACACCATATTGTTTATGCAATGGAATCTGTTGTTTAGAAAGTCATTTTGACACAGTGTCCTCGACAAAGGATCGAGAGTCTGCTTGAGCAGGGAAAGAACCTGTGTATCTTCTTAACCAATCAGATTAAAGTATTGTTAATCAGACATGCAAAGTCTGACCAGGAACTGTAAGTTAGGAAACCGCATTCAATGGCAAATCATGTACAGTAAGTTTCTTTTCAGAAATTCATTCATGGGATGTGTGTGTCACTGGCCAGTCCAGCATTTATTACCCAGTCCTAATTTTTAAGTCAGGTGTCAACCACATTAGTGTGGATCTCCACTCACGTGTAGGCCAGATTAGGTAAGGACAGCAGCTTCCTTCCCTAAAGGACATTAGTGAACCAGATGGGGTGTTCTGACAATCTACAATGCCTGCATGGTTATCATAAGATACCTAATTCTACATTTTTATTGAATTCAAATTCCACCATCTGCCATGGCACAATCCGAACCCTTGTCCCCAGAACACTACCAGGGTCTCTGGATTAATAGTCTAGTCATGGGCCATCACCTCCCCTAAAAGTGAATGTAAGTAAAATAAAGAGAGAGAAAGATGGAATTAAGAAATGGAGATAAAATGAACAAAGAAAAATGTGATTTTAAAAATCTCCAGCAAAAGTTAGACTCTGAAGGAATAGCACTCTATGCTTACAAAAGTGATTATTCAATGAAGATGAGGTTATTTGGCAGTAGTCCATGTATGTTAACACTCATCACTCAGTGAGATACCATTATAGTAAAGATTTTGGTGGAGCAGACAAACTTGGGCAGCCACTTCCAAATTTCTACCTTTAACTCGGCATGTGTGGTCACTAGAATTTGTTATCCGATTTACATGTTTATTTCGGTCAAAGGATAAATTTTAAAACATTATTAATTGTGGTTTATGCTCTTTTAAAATCTCTCTCTAGATTCTTGCTGTGGTAAAAATTTTAAAGTGCTAATTCATTTTTCTAGTCTCTTTTGACAATCGTGAAAATGAATCTCATTTTAGCAATCATATCCAGGTGTATGGAACTGGAAATGTTGGTTAATGTTGTATCATAAATCTAACTTCTTAAATAGTATTTCACAGACTGGAATTGAAATACAGGTCTGTTTAAAATTTAGTTTAACTCGTTTTAATTGTCAATTGATACAAGGTCAGAGTACAGTATTTGCACGTTAAATGTGTTACACTATAAATGTCTGTAATATAATAAATCCATGCTTTCTGACTTGCTCATACGCACTTACTCAATTCCAGAGAAGAAGAGCTATCAACACAATCTCACAAGCCATCCAATTTTTTCTTCTCAATCTACATGTAACTAAAAAGTGCAATCTTAACTTCCAGAGGAGAAAAAGTCACCACACAAAATCTGATCATGCAGTACTTAAAATGCAAACATGGGAAAATTTTAGTAAGGATTTCAATTCCTTCTCATAAATTTGGTTGCTTTGATCAGGTTGGGAGTTGAAGTTTTAACCTTGTGTGTGTGAAACTACAATGTCCAGCATCCACCACGATGAACCACGTCTTATTAATTTCGTACAGCATATTTGAAAATTGCAGCTGTGAGTTAAGACACTGAGCTTTTCATCTGACAAGCAGAGTTTCAGAACAGTCTAACTCTGATTCTAGACTGCATATGAACTACTTATATAATACTGTGAGATGGATTCTCAGACCAGAACTGTCAATCAGAACTGTCCAATCACTTCCCAGGAGTTCACAGGAACAATCACCAGGTTCAAGTTGATTGCCTTAGGCTGGGATCTACTCTTTAAAATGCTCCTGTGGGTTGTGAAATAAAATCAGATAATCCATCTTACATGACTGCATCAAATCTGAATAAGTATGATCAATAAGTACTTGTTCATCTTATACATGGAATTCTAAATATGGCTCTCAGTTCACAATTTACATTTATATAGATCCCAGAACTGTTTGCCAGGTGGTGAACTGATGCTTCCCCAACTAAAAATGCTCACAGCTACGCTGATTTAACCCTTTCATGTTGATCCAAATAATACACAAAAATACATTTAAAAGATTGGCACAGACGCAAGTCCTATTTTGCAAAGTGTCACTGAACCAAAAGGATGTCATAAGTATTTCTCTGCAACACTGAATTTTGGAAAGTGGGATTGCCTGAAACACAGTCCTTTAAACAAAGCTTTTAAAAGAAATTTACCAAAACTGAACAAAACAGAAAGGAAAATACAGAATACACCGACTCAGCAGGCACTTTCATCGGTAAGTATCAGCCTTAGATGTCTCCTAGCTATTTACCTCTTTAGATAATTAGTCTTTGTTTAATTGGATCATCTTTCAACATCTGATTTGTTAAACCTGATGACTTATCCATATGAAAATAGTCAGTGGTCACAGTATGTTCAAATGAAGTAGCCAGCCAAAAAAATGACGCTGGTTGTAAAAGCAAATACATTGAGAAAACCTCTGAAGCCACTCAGAAAAATCAATAATAACAAACTTCTCAAGAACAGTCAGACTGTATGCTAATTGTTTGTCTCTCTACAAGTGCTGCTGGATCTGCTACATTTCTCCAGCTTTCTCTGTGGTTGTAACAAAGTGATACTAGATATTACTATATAATGCAAAAGGAAACAAGATAACAGATGTTGTAGCAGCTAGAACATCAGAGATAGCTAGGTTAACAGTGCAAATTTTAAATACAATAACAAGGAATTTTTAGGTCAGGAGAGAGCTTGTTGCTTAGAAAAGGGGGATGATGGCCACGTGCAACAAGAGAAAGAGCTTCACGGTGAGTTATTCAGCTAGACTTGAAAAAGTAGGAAAATTAATTATAAAGTGAAGGTAACTAACAGACTGATGAGTGATAGTCTATTCAGCGTTAATTGGCATAGAAAATGAATGACAATTGTATATAAGGATTTCCTTGTAATTCAAAGGCAAGATAATGCAGACTAATGCTTTCCGATATACTTTCAATTTGGTAAAGAAAGGATGTGTTAGGATTCAGGTTAAATCTTGGGATGTGCTAAGAATTGAGCTGAAAGGTAAACAACGGAAGACATGTATCCGGGGAAGGACGAAGTCCTGAGGTGTCCCAGAGGTATGTATTGGGGCCACAACAATTGTGGATTTATTTCAACAACTAATTCAAAACCTCACTGAAAAAGTTGCTCAAATGTGTAAATAATAACAAACTAGAAACTGCAATTTGCACAGGACAGCTCAGGGATCACAAAATAAATTGGAGAAAGGATGTAGATAAAACAAAATTTAATGGAGACAGTTGCACAGTACTGCACACATAGGAACAGAAGATTGGAAAGGAATGTGGTTATCTAAGTGACGTTGAAATAGTTAAGGAGAAAATTAAAAGACCTAGAAGTTGGTTAAAAACTACTTCTTAAAAATCTGCACAACTTCTCTTGCTTACCTCTGACTACAGGTTCCATGTGATTTCACAAAGCACAACCAAAACATCAATGTAATGCTGAACTATTATAACAAAATAGTTGAATAAAGGAACAAATCATTTTCAATCTACATTGCTTCAGGTGTTGTGTCCAGTCTGGTCAACAAGACACTGGGAGACATTGTGCATTGGATGTAGCTCTGCAAAATGTTAACAGGATGCTGATTCCTCATGTTAGAAAACTGTATTGAAGGAAAGACTGGAGAAACTTGAATCTTTTAAAATAGAGCTGGGACAAACCGTAGAGATAAATAAAGTAGTAAAAAATATGGAGACCATGTTAAAACAAACTGCGATACTATAAAGAAGACATATATTCCTGCTAGTAAAAGTCAAATTTAAGACTGATAGAGAATTCTGCAGAAAATGATTAATAATTGGAAAAGACTGGAAGCAAAAATCCTGAAATTATTCTAAGAATCAATTGGAAGCAAAAGTTACCCTTACAGGGAAATACAAATTCAAATCAGGTATGACTCCTGCCTACAGCCTGAGATTATACATGAAATATAACCCTTTAATGAGGTATCAGAGGGCAACCGTAGCCTGTTGGACCACATCCCTACAAGCGTTAGACTGCCAAAGAGGACCAAGCACAGGAACCTGGTTTGGTTTGAAATGTTGTGGGTCTGAGAAGTGCGCAGCCTGTCTAAAATGGGTCACTGGATTCTGCGCACCATATTGATTTGTACTGTCAAAAATTTTCAAAGTGTTAAATCAAGAGTTGACATAATACATACCTGATATTAATACAGAAGATATTTTGATGGCTGGTAGAAAGTGAATGGTGTCGTTATGGAGAATAGAGAACTGATAGCTCAACTGTAGTATTTGCTCACAACAGTCCAAAGATGGCACTGTGACATTGGTATCAGCAGTGTAACAGATCAATAACACTAACAACAGAAATAGTTATATACATTTCTTTTCTCCCCATTCCATACCCACTCGCCCAATAAGTTCTTGCAATTTGCATTATTGTCCTCCTTTGTAAATTCGGCAGAGACTGTAGTTCAATTGTAATGTCACTGGACTAGTAATCCAGAGGTCCATCTGTCCAGTCTAATGCTCTGGGAACATGGGTTCAGATCCCACTATGGCAGCTGGTAGAATTTAAGTTCATTTAAATCTAGAATATGAAGTGAGTCTCAGTGATGGTGTTAAGCCTGACAACAACTGTGAACTGTTGTTAAAATCCACCTGGTGCACCACCTTGCTTTAGGGAAGGAAATCTGTCCAGAAACTGAACTAGGCTAGCTATCTAGCCTCTCACCAGCTATAAATTCTGAAGCAAATAACTCACCTCCTTAATTCCCACAGTCTATAAGGCACGAGTCAGGAATGTGATGGAATATTTCCCACTTTTTTGTATGACTTTACCTACAAAAAAGATTCAAGAAGCTTGATATCATCCGGGGCCAAGCAGCCCACTTCATGAGCACCATATCCACAAATGTTCACTTCCTCCACCATTGACATACAGCAACAATGGCACGCATCATTTGCGAGATGCACTGCAGAAATTCACCAAAGCTCCTCAGACAGCATTATCCAAACCCACAACCACTACCATCAAGAAGGACAAGAGTGGCTGATAAATAAGAACACCATCACCTGCTAGTTTCCCTCCCAGCCACTCACAACTCTGAGGAAATACATCGCTGCTCCTTCTGTGTCACTGCGTCAACACCCTGAAACTCTCTCCCTAACAGCATTGAGGATGTAACGACAACAAAAGGACTGCAGTGGTTCAAGAAGCCAGGTCTCCACCGCCCTGAAGGCCAACAAGGAACAGGCTGCATCTGATGAATGAACAAAAACTAAATGTGCAACCTCGCTAAGTCATCATAGGAATTTAGGTGTAGGAAATGGTATCACAGAGTGTGGCACAATGGAAGGTTGCTCTTCAGCAACTGAGGCACATCATGACAGCCGAGTAAATGAAACTTCACTCTGCATTCAACTGTGTTATACTTGCACAAGGAATGTTGGATAGTGACAATGAATGCCTGAAACAAGTTGTCGTCCCATTCTTGACTATAAACATTCTTCAACATGAGCACAGATTCCAAACAAAAATGCTAAAATACGTAACTACAAGCATGTATCTAATAATTTAACCAAACAGAATATGTTTCTAAAATATATGTGAATAACATTAAAGGTAAATTTGTGTTTACAAAATTATTCTACTGCTACCCTGTCGGTATCAAAAGAAAATGCATGCAAAAGTCAAAGTATAACCATTGCCTAATCTCATCACATTCAATGATGAATCCTCAAGACAAAAATGCAACAGCACAAATGTATTTTAGCCTTAAAGGTACTTGAAACTACAGGATATTGAATACTTCTCTGCAAATCCCAACATGAGCACACTTAAAACAAATTGTCCAAATGGCGTATAAAGTACAGCATTTTCCACATTTAAAAAAAAAATAATGATGCTTCTTCACATGATGCTTCTGAACTGGCCATCTGCAATTTGTTTCAGCATGATATTGTTAATAAAAAGTTAACATGGCTGCAACCATTAAGATTTCAAATACCAACAATACTGAATAAAGAAATGAATGTTTCCTTCAGTTTATGATGCTGTCATCTCTTCCTACCTTCACTGTCTTCTTTGGCCATGTTACAATTGGGACCCCGGTGATAGCCAGCTTCTGATCATCATCAGCATGTTCCTCCAGCACAGTCTGCATTCACGACAGGGAGAAAAAGAAACATTTTGTAAAGAAACATTTTGTAAATAAACTACACCGAAATTAATTTATTATACACCAGTCACAGCACCAAAATTAAACATTGACTTCTTTTTCGTGAAGAATTTAACAGACCTTCCAAAACATTGTTCAGAGGTGGTTTGGAACACAGTTATGCTGTTTCCATAATTGAGTTGTATTTAATCTGGCTTGTCTTTGCAAGGCAATTGATCTAATACTTAAGTAAAAGCAAAATACCATGGATGTGATACATCTGAAATTAAAAATCAGAGAATGCTGGAGAAACTCAACATCAATTCCAAAGAACTCTTTGTTTAAAAAAAAATTCTACTTTCTCCTTTTGCCTCATGTTGTCAAGTGTTTTTTTTTCCCCCACTGGTGCAGTCAGGTGAACAACCTGCTCCCAGCACTGAAAATGTTACAAGATCATTATAGACATAGATGATCATTAGTCCAACTTAATTCACTTATCCAGAAGTAGCAATCAGTTCCCCTAGTGCACCATCTAACTGTTTCTTAAATAAGGGGGGAATTCTGCCTCACTAACATATTCTACATCTTTAAGAAAGTGATGATCTCAGTGAACTGTTGCAAGCCCATGATCTAGTGTACCTTGATGTCCAAGGAGCCTTTGACTAAGCTAATCTAAACTCAAAAGACACAGTGCGAATAATTACATTGATATTTACGTTTTGTTATGACATAGTGCGCATTTGTTGGCAAATTGAGTTACATGGGGCACCCTTAGATATCACTCAGCTCCACTTAACGTACCTTTTGTGGTCAGGACTCCTGCGGTTCCACTTATTGGGATTTTACCATGCCATGTGCTGAGAGATATATTGAAACTTGGAGCAGCTGCCGCAGTGACTCAATTGGAAAGGGTCACACTTTAGGTTCCTCCCATAATTTACACCAAAGGATTGGAACCAGTGTAAAATCCTCAATCTGATTGCATGAGAAAATGTTTAACATGACCTAAATTCAAGTGCAATCCGCATTTTAAGTGGAGGGAGACACCAAGCAGACATGTACTGTACTTAACCAAATAAGTCTGTATTGCACTGTGATTGCCACATTTGAAATGTACTCCAAGGTATGCCTCAGCCCTTAATGCTCAAATCCTCTCCCAGTTCTCTCTTCTACTCTTTGCTCTTTCAAGTCTTTTCTTAAAAATAGTCTCTTGAAACAAGCTTTTGATCATTAGCCTCAAGGTCAAACTTTGCTTTATAATGTTGCTGGAAAGGCTCAGCAGGTCTGGCAGCTTCTGTGAAGAAAAAAAAATCAGAGTTAATGTTTTGGGTCCGGTGCCCCTTCCTCAGAACCGGACCTGAAACGTTAACTCTGAATTTTTCTTCACAGATGCTGCCAGGCCTGCTAAGCTTTTGCAGCAACTTCTGTTTTTGTTCCTGATTGACAGCATCCGCAGTTCTTTCAGTTTTTGCTTTATAATGTTCCTACGAAGAACTTTGGGATGTTTTATGATGTTACGGGTGCTATATAAATACAAAACAGAGTTGTAATGCATGTTTACAGATTTTATGACAAGTATATAAGATGGTTCAGGGAATAGAAGAAAATTAACCAATAGATTACTTGCAATTCAAAAATATGAATTGATGTACAGCGCGCAGATTTAAACTATGCTTAGGTCAGGTATCTTTCACAAAACAGCATTGAGAAGTGAGCATGCAGAGTAAAAGGAATAATGATAGCAAAAACCTTAAAATCATTTAAGAAATAATTGGATACTAGTACTGACTGTCAGGATGTTTCTGAATAGGCTTAATGACCTTTTTTCTTCCATTGTTTATTTCTCAGTAGTGAAATGCATGTTCTTAATATTATCCTCCAAAATGCTAAAAACTGAAGTAACTTGTGTCCCCTCACGAGATGCTGCTGAGACTTATCCTTCTGAACCATTCTTTAAAAATCTGCCTGATACTCGGGAAAACGTTATGGCTGTGAACCCAATGTATCTTTCCAAATACAAAACAAGAAAAATATCGATTTGCATATTTAAATTACGTCTAGAGTATCAGCCTACTTCCCCCTTACTTCCACACAATCTTCTAGTAAACATGACCATAATTCGGGGGGATTCCTATGCAATGGAAAAGATAAAGTTAACTGCATTATAAAGCTCTCTAGGGAGACAGCCACTTGCTTCTTTATGCACAAAATCAATTAATGAACTAAAGCGAGGTGACTCGAGAGTCTGAAAGAATAGGGAACTGCATTTAAATCACTTTTTTTTAAAATACAAAGAACATATATTTCAATTTCTACATATTTCACAAACTGTTCTTCCACTTTTTAACTAGGGCAGATCCAAATCATTTGCACTATTTGGACATAATGTTACACTCAAAATGAGTCAGCAAAAGGCTTTGTGTCTGGTTCTTTCAGGTCCCCTTCCCATACACCCACTGTAAAAACAGCAGGGCAATCTATTTAACTTTGTTGCAGTGGCTGCTCTTACCAAGGAGGTAGTTTACATGTTTTGTTGCTGACATTTTGCACAGAGGTGAAATTTAGTCCATCCTGCACCATTCACAAAGACTCTGCAGTTCTTTCTGCTAGCCAATACATCTCTGTTCAACAGCTGCTTTATAATTCTGTCCACTGAGCCTTTTCTTTTTTCACTGCCATCTGATACTTTTCCCTACAAGCCCTTTTCCTCTTGCTGTTTGGTCCCTTACCCGTCTCAACTTGGAATCTCAATGGAGTAGAATTATTTAACAAAGCCACATTGCCTGCAGTTGTTAACGTAGCTGAAAAGATCTGTATGTTGTTTGAAGGACATTCAAGTGCCAATTCAATCAGCATAGGTTTGCAAGAGCGTGGCAAGACAATAGGTGGTTTTAGGCAACAATAAAGCCTGTAACAAGATATCTAAAACTTCAGATACCATCATTGGTTACTCTTCGGGATCTTACCCAAACTGCCATCCTTCATGAGTATTAACTGGCAATTCAACCATGGTCAGCATCACAAACCCAATTCTGGCCGTTTTGAGTTGAAATGGCCTCTGTAAGCATATTTAACAACCGGGGCACATGATAGCTTTCAGAAGCAGGAAATATTTCTGTATATGGATAATTAGCTGAATAGTACTACTCGTATCACTGCCCAGATTCATTCAGTAAACGACTAAAAAATAAGAGATCAAACATTGGTCCTGGTCTGCATGCTTCAGTTTCAAATCACACAATACCAAGAGTCAGAAGGAAAGGAAAGAGCTGACCATACAAGTTTAGTAGCAGGAATAAAAAGGAATAGAGGATATTCATTGTATGTAACATCATGTTTAAAAAAGAGAAATAAGACTTCCATTTAAATTGCATCCTTAGTGATGAGGATATCCTAAACACTTTATAGCCACTGAAGTGCTTTTAGTAGTCACTGATGTACTGTAGGAAACATTGTAGCCAGTTTGTCAAAGTCACACAAAAATCAATATGATATTGATCATGTGATGCTGAAGGAAGAATAAACATTGGCCAGGACCCCAGAGAGTACACCATTGCTTTTCTTCAAAACAGTGCCATGGATTTTTTTAGAATGTCCATCTTAGAGGGGAGATTAGGTTTCCATCAGTGGCTGAGCTTTCAGCTGCCTTGGCTTTGTACGCTGCAATTTTCTCCATTAAACCGTTTTACATCTCGATCTCTCACTCTTCAAGAATGCTCCTTGATCATCTGTTCTCAGATTCCTCAGCGTGATAAATTTTATTTCCAACACGCTTGCTAAATACCTTGGTACACTTTGCTATGTTGAAAGGTACCATATTAATACAAGCTACTGTTAATATCTCCTGCAAAATACTAGCACCAGTTTCACATTTTCCAACACAAGTAAAGTCAGGCAAAGCTAAATGCAAACTAAAATAATCAAGAAATAGAAGATTTGAGAAATCCACCAGAGTTTTACTTGGCTTGTCTTATTAGCGTGCCGTTTAGTTACCTTCTATGAAGTACCATGAATCAGAATGAAGGCTTACCATTCCTGAATAATCGCTGCTGCCAAGTTAATTTTGCACAAAATTCACATCTAAGCCAACCAGACTAAATTATGGATGGACTTAGAATTTCTTCACCATCATACATAACTGGCAATAGACAGCAACGGCAAGAATTACATGGGTAAATACATGCTCATATAGTTACACAATCATCGCTTGGGGCATTTGCTTTTTTATGTGATAACCCTCCTTTCAGAATTTCTGAATCCTGAGCAAATTCTAATATTCTTTCATTCAAACAGACCAGGCAGCATCTCCAAATCACATAAGTAGAAAATTACTAAAATTACGTATGCTCACATTTAAATGTCTAAGATTGGACTGGGTCAAAAGAAAGCAGGGGATTCTGTGCCAGCAAAACTACGCAAGCATTTTTAACTCCGTTTGTTTCCTTTAGATCAATTAATGCAGTCTGGAGCCAAGGCCAGTGCGGACTGGAGGCTAGGTGCCAGCGTGGTCTGGTTTGGAAGAGCATTGTTCCAAAATTTTTTTTCTGCAATAGTGGACTTTTTATTTCTCTATTTTCTAAGACATGAAACGGCGCTGTAAGTGGCGACTCAAACCTTTCACTGTACTCATTTGAGTACATATGGCCATAAAGCCACAGTAAAGCTATAAGTTCTAATATGAAAGTAAACTGACTTAAGTTTCAAGTAATTGTTAGGGTCTCTACATTATTTAATTTTGTCTTTCTCTTGCACATTAGACTATTGACTTTAGTTTGAATCATGCTATCAAAGGAAATTTAAGAGTTTATTCTGTATCAACTGGAATGGAGCTGGATGCATTGACTTCAAAAACTGAGAAGTGAAATAGATGGCTTTGCACATTCATGCTTCAATGTTTAATACTATTGTGCTGCTGCTCCTGCTACAGCTGCAATGTTTAAATTGGCTGTCCAAAAATTTATGACAAAAACATTTATATGGAACATACTTCACAATCAATGAATTAATTCTGCAAGCAAATTTATTTTTGTTGTATAGGCAGATGTAGCAGTCAATTGACACATTGTAAGACTGAACCAACAAATTAATGAATTATCAAAATTATTTTTTGGTGGTACGTGTTGAGGGATGAAAGTTGGCAAGGGCACTAGGAGAACATTCTGTTCTTTTTTGTGTGCTGCCTTAGGATTATTACAGCTAGACAGGAATGTGTTTAATTTGTCCAGATAGCGCCTCTAACAATGCAGAAAACTTTCAACATTACACTGAAATATAATCCAAGATCACGTTTTCAAATCTGCATTTGAGCCTTGCCGTAAATCTTACTGATTCCACAGGCAGAATGCAGCCAATTAATGCAAATTGATACGTAGCAGTTTAAAGTCTATGTAATATTCATCTTTTTGTATTACTTTAATGGCCATGCTGAAACAGTGTGAGCCAACATAAGTTTCTGCAATCAGTTATGTACTAACAATTCAAGATGATGCTTCCACATTTATCACAAGGGCAGCAGTTTGGCAAAGCTGAAACAAAAGCACAAGGTGAAATCAAACTGTGAACAGTAAGAGACAGTAGGAACTGCAGATGCTGGAGAATCTGAGATAACAAGGTGTAGAGCAGGAGCAGGACCCTTCTGGGTCTAGGCCCGAAACGTCAGCTTTCCTGCTCCTCTGATGCCCGAAACGTCAGCTTTCCTGCTCCTCTGATGCTGCTTGGCCTGCTGTGTTCATCCTGCTCTACACCTTGTTATCTCAGATTCGTTCTGAAGAAGGGTCTAGGCCCGAAACATCAGCTTTCCTGCTCCTCTGATGCTGCTTGGCCTGCTGTGTTCATCCAGCTCTACACCTTGTTATCTGTGAACAGTAAGAAGTGGCTTTTGAGGCAAGATTATAAGTGTGAGAGCTGGTACAGAAAACGAAAGAATCCTACCAAAAAGAATTCCATATATCAATTTCCATCTCCGTAGGCTACTTAAATAATTAGGGTTTAAGTCCATAATGCATTGTTCCCCCATTCTATCAGATGCTAACTCAGGCAAGATGAACAAAGCCTTTAAAATTGTAAGTTCATGAAAAGCAGCAGTAGTGAATTGCTGTGGAAGTGGGGTTCGTCATTAACATTTATCCAATTTTTAAAAATATGCGCAGGGAGAAACAGAGAAGGTGAAAAATCTTGACAAGTGATTCAAGTGCTGCAGGTAAGAGATTCATTTCCTCGCAATATCTGGGGACATACACCACTTTCCACACAGTGAATAAACATTGCTCTTTGTTTGATACCTTCTTTGTTCCATTTTTCAATATTTTTAAGTTCTACTTTAAGTTTTAAAACAATGTCTAAATGAAGAACAGATTCTGAGAACCAACTGCTATTTGGGAATTTTTTTGTACTTTTTTTATTAAACTTCTTTCTTCCAGACACAGTATGCAATCTATTACTGGTAGATTTTATTAAGAAAAATTAATATAAATTAGGAGAAATCAACTCCCAGGTTGTAGGTAGAAATGTTAGAATTTTCACCTTTTTCTTCCAAAAGCTGCATACTATCCTATCTCCTCCCACAATCCCAGTAACTCCAGCTGTTGATCTTGAGATTTTCTCTCTCTCACTTCTCCTGACCACTATTACAATCATTCTTCTCGCCTCACCACATACTTCAGCATTCATATTAGGCCTTTCTCCACCTCCTGTCCATTTCCTCCTCACCAGCAACACCAAACAGGTGCCAGTCAAGCTTTCTACTCTTCCACCATAAATGCTTAGATTTCTCTTCCTCACTCAGTCCCTACCACTCCCTCGTACCCAATTCTGCTCTCCAGCTTTTTTTTCATTCCCTACCAATTACTATTCTTAGATTCCCAAACCCTTGCTCCTCCACAGCTCTCATCACTGGTTATCATTGTTTTTGAACCAAGTGTTCCTGCACGTTATGATGGGATCTCTCAGCTCTATTTGAGTTCCTCAACCGCTTTACAGTGACATTCAATACGACAACAACAGGTAAGAGATGCCCCATAGCAGCACTGTTGAGGGAAGTTAAGAAGCCATGCGAGGGTCTTGCTCATATTTTTATTCCCTTGCAGTACTAGATCTGACTTAATAGCTGGCATGCTACTCCAAAGAAACAAGCCAAGTTTTTTACATGTTCTTTCTCAAGTGGTTATTTCATGCAACATGCAATGTGTAGATTTACATTCTGTAAAACAATTTAAGGAAAGGTTGTTGTCACAGTAACAGGAAAGATACTGTTTTATTCATAGCAGTCTCTGCATGAGGTTAAAAATTTCTGTCCTTTACCATCATTATAGTTTGCACGAGTATTTTTCAGCATGACTTAGCAGTGGCCTGTAAATTGCAATTTGGCTTAGATTTGCACAATTGATCTTCAATACATAAAGCTCATGATCTTCTAGTTAATGTTGAAGAATTTTACAGTGGGACAGAATGCTTTCATATACACATGCAAACAGCTATATTCAGGGTTAACACTGTTTTGCACTTACCATTGGTCTAGCCTTTATAAGCCCATTGCTATTTTTTGCAGAATCACCAATATTTTTGATGAATTATTGGCTACTCTTTTCCCCCTCCTAGTCAGTGACCCAGGAGGTCTGGCATCATCTGTGGTGACAGAAACTGGGAAGTGGTACACCTGCTCCCATCAAAACATCAATTGACACTATGCTAACTTTAAACTTGGCTGCTCTGCCAGTTGGTCTGATAAACCAGCAACTTTATGACAACTGCTGGCACCACAAGGAGTCCAGACAAGTGAACATGCCTCCCGGACTTGGGTACTTCTGTGCATTTTGGTCAGGCAAGGATTGGACAGCCCAGTGACAGGGATAGTAGGAACTGCAGATGCTGGAGAATCTGAGATAACAAGGTGTAGAGCTGGATGAACACAGCAGGCCAAGCAGCATCAGAGGAGCAGGAAAGCTGACGTTTCGGGCCTAGACCCTTCTTCAGAAATCAGGTGACAGGGGATGTCAGCAGGCTTTCAGAGGTCAAGGCCACAACAAAATTACACCCTCCCCACCTTCTCATTAGTGTTTGGCCCAAGCATCGAAAGCTGACAAGTTTTCTTCTGCCTCTCTAGCCACATGTACTACATGTCTGACTCCCACCTGCCTTTAAGCATAGGGGATTGGCATAAAGGGTCAATATTTCAGCTCAAATATGACTCGTCTCCAACCAAGACTCGAAAGGTTAACTTTGTTTCCTCTCCAGAGACTGACAGATCTGCTGAGTATTTCCAGCACATAACATTTTTATTTCAGATTTCCAACATTTACAGCAACTTGTTTTATTCAAATTTGGCTATCAGCTTTGGATTAATTCCACCAGGTCCCAGTTAGACTTTTAAATGGATCACTTTACCGCAGCCAGCAGGGTAATGATCAGTACCAAATGGATACTCTACATTGAGCATCACAACAGTCCTTGCATCATGTCCATTTTATCAATTTTTGTCTGGCTCTCCTGAGTTAAAAGGAACTTGCAATGGCTGTGGATTAAAGTCAAAGGAATAAAAGAGATTGAAAAGGAAACACTGGTTAAAATGATGAAATATAGAAAACAGGAGCGGGAGTAGGACATTCAGCCTTTCAAGCCTGCTCCACCATTCATTATGATCATGGTTGATAATCCAACTCAACAGCCTCGTCCCACAATTGCCTATAATCCTCTATCCCAAGTGCTACATTCACCTCCTTCTTGAAACCATACAGTACTTTGGTCTCAACTGTGTTTTGTGATAGCAAATTCCACAGGCTTACCATTTCTAGGTGAAGAAATTTCTCCTCATCTCAGTCCTAATTGCTCAGACGGCAGTTAAGAGTCAACCACATTACTGTGGGTCTGGAGTAACATATAGACCAGACTACGTGAGGATGACAGTTTCCTTCCCTGAACGTCATCAGTGAACCAGATGGGTTGCCCCTGGTTTTGGACTCCTTTCCTGCATCTACCCCGTCTAATCCTATTAGAATTAGAATCCTCCAACAAATATAATCGTAACCAATTCAACCTCTCCTCATACGTTAATCCTGCCATCCCAAGTACCTGTCTGGTAAACCTTCACAGCATTCCCTCTGTAGCAAGAGCATTCTTCCTCAGATAAGGAGACCAAAACTGCACACAATATTTCAGGTGTGTTCTCAGCAAGACGCTGTACAATTACAGTAAGACATCCCTGCTCCTGTACTTAAATCCTCTCTATGAAGGACAATATATCATTTGCCTTCTTGACCACCTGTTGCACCGGAATAAAAATGGAGGTTGCTGGAAAAGCTCAGCGGGTCTGGCAGCATCTGTGAAGAAAAAAATCAGAATTAACATTTCAGGTCCGGTGACCTTTCCTCAGACCTGAAACGTTAATTCTGATTTTTTCTTCACAGATGCTGCCAGACCTGCTGAGTTTTTCCAGCAACCTCTGGTTTTGTTCCTGATTTACAGCATCTGCAGTTCTTTTGGTTTTTATGTTGCACCTGAATGCTTACCTTCAGTGATTGGTGCACAAGGAAATACAAGTCTCATTGCAATTCCCTCCTCTCAATTTACAACCAGTCAGATAATAATTCATCTTTCTTTGCTACCAAAGTGGATGACCTCACATTTATCCACATTACACTGCATATGCTGTACATAAGGGAGATGCTGACCTAGTGGTATTATCACTAGACTATTAATCCAAAGACCCAGGTAATGTTCTGGGGACCTGGGTTCAAATGCCACAACGGCAGATGGTGATGTTTCTGTTCAATTTTAAACAAAGAATCAGGAAATAAGAGTCTATTGATGACCATGAAATTATTGTTGTTTGTCAGAACAAAACCCATCTGGTTCACTAATGTCCTTCAGGGAAGGAAACTATTATTTTCACATATTCTGGCCTATATGTGACTCCGGACCCACAACAATGTGGTTGTCTGTTAACTGCCCTCTGAGCAATTAGGACTGGGCAATAAATGATGGCCTAGCCAGCAATGCCTACATGCTATGGGTAAATAAAAAAAAACTAATATAACTTGTCCAAATCACACTGAAGCATCTCACCCTTCCACCCAGCTTTGTCTCATCTTCAAATCTGGAGAAATTACATTCAGTTCCCTCATCTAAATCAGTAATTTATTTTGTGAACAGTTGGAGACAGCACAGCATATATCCTAGTGTGGAACTTAATGTGATTTTTTTTTTCCTATTGCTTATTTCTTCTATTAATCTTTAGCAACCTATCAATCGTAAAGTAAAATTTTATTCAGAATACATCCTGTAACAACTTCAAAGCTCAAGCCAGTTAACATATGAAACAAAATGATTTAATACAACAAAAAAAAACTTATTTACAGAGTACATTTCAAAGTCTTTACTTGATGTGATCCCCAATTCAACTGAATACAAAATTATCTGGGTCCTCCTAAAAATCAACACTAACAAATAGGTCAGACAGGAGGAACAGTATTGGAAAATGAATGCTGTTTGAAAATTCCTTTGGAAGCATCCAGCTCAATCCTGCATCGACACGAATTTCACAAATCTACATTTCCTACATTACAAACTGTAATAAATATAAAGTAGCACTTCTTTGGCTACGAAAAATGTTGGGGTGCCCCAAGATTGTGAAAGACAATAAATGCAAGTCCTTTCCTTAATTTTATTCAAGATTATGTTGCAGATATGGCCATGCATCCTCAGTACACTTGCCTGTTAAGTTACTAAAGCCAAAAGCCATATAATCCAAAGTTGGATCCCCAAGTGCATACCATATCAGCAATCCTCAGGTAGTAAGCATTGTCTCTGTGTTACCATGGGAAGTTTGACTAGGGAAGTCACTTATGCACAATGTCTGTTGCATATCAACTATTACAGGATTAGACTGAACTATGACACCTACTCCATTAAAATAATATATAAGAGCAACATATCTCAGTTTAAGGGCGAGAAACTGGAGTCTCACACTAGCATTCTGGAGTTAAACAACAGTAATTACATAAGCGTGAGGACAGATTTGGCCCTAGTAGACTAGGCAGGAAGTCTAAAAGACAGGACAGTAGATGACAGTGGCAAATGTTTAAGGAGATATTTAATTCCTCACAACGAAAATATATTCCAGGGAGGAGGAAAGATTGTAAGAAGAGGAAAAACATTCATGGCGAAGCAAGGAAGTCAAAGATAACAAAACTAAAACTAAGGTATAGCACATTGCAAGGTCGAGTACATTGGAAAGATTAAGGCTGGAAAATTGAGAAACTTTTAAAGATCAAAGGATTATTAAAAATAATAATAAATAAAGCAAAGAAAACTAGCACAAAATGTTAAAACAGAGAGCAAAATTTGTTATAAGCATATAAAAGGGAAGAGAGTAGCTAAAGTGGAAGTTGGCCCAATGAAGGGTGAGACAAGGGAGTTAATAATAGAGAACACAGAAGTGGGGGAGGCACTAAATCAATATTTTGCCTCAGTTTTCACAGTGGAGGACAGTAGTAAAACCCTAATAATGCAATGGTGATAGAAAGAGAGGAGCTGAGAACGGTCATCATCACTAGGAAAGATGTACTGTGCAAACTTTTGTGATTGAAGGCAGACAAGCCCCAGAGCCTGACAGCCCACATCCTAGTGTCTTACATGAAGTGGCAGCAGAGATAGTGAATCCACTGGTAGGTTCCAAAATACCCTGGACATGGTAAAGGTTCCAGTGGATTGGAGAATGTTAATATTAACACTGTTACACAAAAAGGGAGAGAGGCATAGGTAGAAAACTATAGGTCAGTTACTTTAACTATTTCCCAAAAATGATGTTAGAGTTCATTATTAAGGAAGTAATAATGGGACATTTGGAAAGTCAGAGTGTATCCATCGGAGTCAGCATGGTTTTACAAAAGGTAAATCGTGTTTGACTAAGTCGCTAGAAATCTTTGAAGACGTAACTAGCAAAGTGGGTAATGAAGATCCTGCAGATGTAGTAAATCTGGACTCTCAGAAGGCATTTGATAAGATGCCACACAAATGTTAATACATAAGTTGAGATCACATGGGGTTGGAGTAACTTATTGGCTCAGACAGAGGAGTGGCTAACCAACAGAAAGCAGAGAATCAAGATAAATGGGTCTATTTTCTGGTTAGCAAAATGTAACCAGTGGGGTGCCACAGGATTGGCCCTCAGGCTCCAACTATTTACAATCTACATAAATGACTTGGATACAGGGATAGAATGTAATACAGCCAAATTTGCAGATGCTGCTAAAATATGTGGGAAAGTAAACTGCAATAAAGAAATATGAACTTTACAGTCAAAGGGCCAAAATTTGGCGAATGGAGTTGAATGTGTAAAAGTGTGAGGTTATCAATTTTGGTCAGAAGAACAAAAAGGCAACTTGTAATCTAAAAGGAAAGAACTTTCAGAGTGCTTCAGTGCAGAGAGATCTGGATGCCCCCACAAGCGATTCTCAGAAAATTAGAGTGCAGGTACAACAGATAATAAGGAAGAAAAATGGAATTTTGGCAGTTCGTGCTAAAGGATTAGAGTATAAAAGTGGGGAACTGTTACTCCAACTGTACAAGGCATTAATAAGACTGCACCTGAAGTACCACGTACAGTTTTGATCCCCTTACCTGAGGAGTTATAGTTGTGTTGGAGGCAGTTCAGAGGAAATTCATTGGATTGATTCCAGAGGTGAGGGATTGGTCTTATGAATATAGATTGAGCAGTTTAGGCCTATGCAATCTACAGTTTGAAGAATGTGAGGTGGTTTAATTGAGGTATAGAAGATGCTAAACGGAACTCACAAAGAGAATGTAGTGAGGATATTTCCTCCTGTGGGGCAATCTAGAACAAGAGGTCAAAGTTTTAGGCTAAGAGGTAGCCGATTTAAAAGAGTGGAGAAATAATTTCCCTCAAAAGGTTGTGAATCTTTGGAATTCATTACCTCAGAGTGTGGCAGGTGCCAGGATATTGAGTAAATTTAAGGAGGAGATAGACAGATTTCTAATTAGTAATGGGTTAAAGGTTATGGGGAGTGGGCAGGAAAGCCGAGTTAAGGCCGGGACAAAATCATGATTGTATTCAATGGTGGAGTAGGCTTGAGGGGCTGAATTGCCAACTCCTGCTGCTAGTTCTTACGTTCTTTCTCATCCCATGCAATCACCTGCAAACTTTCTGTCTTCAGATAATTATCCAATTCTCTTTGGAGGCCTCAATTGTATCAGCCTTCATGTTTTCAGTAGTCCAATCCAGTTCCTAGCCACTCACTGAATTAAAAAAAAAAGCTTTTCCTCATGTCACAATTCTTATTTTGCCAAACTACTTAAATCTAGCCAACATGAACAGTTTCTCTCCCTCCCCATTCTGTCCAGACCCTAAATGATTTTCAACACATTATCAAATCTCCTTTGAATCTTCCCTTCACAATCAGCCCCAACTTTTCCAACGTATCAATGCAACTGTTGCTAATCTCTTGATTCATTCTCATGAATATTTTCTGCACCCTTCTAAGACCTTTACAACTTTCCTAATTTGTCATAACCAGAATTGAATAAAATTTTCCATTTAAGGCCAATTAAGTGTTCTATAATGACTTACTTGCTATTTTACTCTTTCCACCTATTTATAAAGTCAATGACAGTATGCTTTCTTGACTATCTTATTGATCCACTCTGCCACCTTCAAAGATTTATGCATACGTGTCCTCAGATCCTCCTACTCTGGCACCCCCTTTAGAACTGTATCCTTCATTTCATATTGCTTCTCCTTATTCCTCCCACGAGCCACTAGTTCAGCAACAGCTATGTTCTTTGGAAATCTAACACTATCCTCATAATACCTTCATGTTTTGCATTACCCAGAAATCCAGACATTATAAAAACCAAAAGAACTGCAGATGCTGTAAATCAGGAACAAAAACCGAAGTTGCTGGAAAAGCTGAACAGATCTGGCAACACCTGTGAAGAAAAAAAATCAGAGTTAACGTTTCAGGTCCAATGACTCTTCCTCAGAACTGGAGTTCTGAGACACAGTCACCAGACTCAAAACGTTAACTCTGATTTTTACCAATCTGGACATTATGCTCTATACGCCCTAGTATATAACATTAAAATTTATCTCAACGTCAAGACACCAGATGCCAGGGAGCTGTATACCATCAAGGAGTCAACAGAACTGAAAGTTTGTGCAGAAAACTATTATTTAAAATCTAGTCCACATTTAATGTATGTAATGTAAGAGGCCAAATGTGTATTTAAATACTCGCTATCGTGTACATGTAAAAAATATTTTGGTCAGTTCACAGAATGGCCTGCAGTACTCTATGTAGCCAATAGGTGGCAAAAATAGCTGATGATCATTGTACATCCAACAGTAGAAGCTTCTTTCCAATACACCTCCATTTTGTTAGTGACTCGTGTAACAATTTCTTTGTTTAAAAAGCAACACTTGAGAATACCCTGAGAGAGATGAGAGAAGCAAAAGATCCACACTTATGAAGTTCTAAGGTAAAATCATATTCATCAAGGAGGCTAAAACCAAACTTGCCCCAAAAGAACTAATTGTGATAGATGGAAACATTAGATAAGGAGAGGGTTTAAGATTAACCTAAGAAAATTAGGAAACTTGCAAGTCAACAGAAAAATTATTACAGAAAAAGATTATATTATATATTTTAGTTCACCTTGCGCAATTCAGACAGACAAGGTCCAAGGTTCTGATGAGTTTGTTCTCAGTTTTAGCTTAAGTGGAGGTACTCCAACGGACATCACAGGAAAGAAAATCACCCAAGGAGTACTGCACAACAACTTCAGTGGAAAGTGCAAGAGTGAATATTAGATAAAAATATGATCACGTTCACCTCCAATCCCAGCTACTTCATCAATACTCCACTGACAAACAAGATTTAACATGAGGAATTGCCACTTGGGCACTGTATCAAATGCCCTCATAGCCACAATCAAAAAAGGGCAGTCATTTTCACGATAAAAGGAAACATTTAGAGAGTCATAGAGTCGTGCAGCACAGAAACAAACTCTTCGGTCCAGTTTGTCCATGTCGACTAGATATCCTAAATTAATCGAGTCCCATTTGCCAACACTGGCCCATATCCCTCTAAACCCTTCCTATTCATGCACCTATCCAGTTGCCTTTTACATGTTATTATTGTACCAGACTCCACACTTCCTCTGGCAGTTCATTCTACTCGCTCCACCTTCTATGGGAACAAGTTGCCCCTTAGGTGTCTTTTAATCTTTTCCTTCTCACCTTAAACCTATACCCTCTAATTTTGGATTACCCTACCCTAGGAAAAAGAACTTGGCCATTCACCTATCCATGCCCCTCATGATTTTATAAACCTCTATCGCCCACAGCCTCCAACACTCCAGGGAAAACAGCCCCAAACTATCCAGTCTCTCCCTATAGCTCAAACCCTCCAATCCTGGTAACATCCTTGTAAATCTTTTCTGCACACTTTCAAGATTAACAACATCCTTCCTATAGCAGGGAGGCCAGAACTGAACTCAGTATTCCAAAGATGGCCTAACCAATGTCCTGCAGAGCCACAACATGACCTCCCAACTCCTATACTCAATGCACTGACCAATAAAGGCAAGCGTACCAAATGCCTTCTTCACTATTCTGTCTACTTGCATCTCTACTTTCAAGGAACTATGGATCTGCAACCCAAGGTCTCTTTGCTTGGCAACACTCCCAGGACGTTACATTAAGTGTATAAGCCTGCCTGACTTGTCTTTCCAAAATTTAACACCTCTCATAATCTAAATTAGCCTCCATCTGCCACTCCTTGCCCCATTGGCCCACCTGATCAAGGTCCCGATGTACTCCGAGATTGCCTTCTTCACTGTCCATTACACCACCAATTTTAGTGATTTCTGCAAACTTACTAAGCAATCCTCCTGTATTCACATTGAAATCATTCATGTAAATGACAAAAAGCAGTGCACTCAGCATTGATCCTTGCGGCATATCACTGGTCATAGGCCTCCAGTCCAAAAACCAACATTCCACCACCACCCTCTGACTCCTACCTTTGAGCCAATTTTGTATCAAATTGGCCAGGTCTCCCTGGATTCCCTGTGATCTAACTTCACTAACCAGTGTACCATGTCGATCACCTTGCTGAAGTCCGTATAGACAATGTCCACCACTCTGCCTTCATCAATCTTCTTTGTCATTTTTCAAAAAAACTCAGTAAAGTTAGTGAGAGACAATTTCTTGTGCACAAAGCCATGTTGAACATCCCTAATCAGTCCTTGCCTTTCCAAATACATGTAAATTCTGTTCCTCAGAATCCTCTCCAACAATTTACCTATCACTGGCATCAGGCTCACCAGTCTACAGTTCCCTGGCTTTTCCTTACCACTTTTCTTAAATAATGGCACCACATTAGCCACCCTCCAGTCTTCCGGCACTTCACCCGCAGCTGTCTATGATACAAGTATCTCAGCAAGGGGCCCAGCAATCACTTCCTTAGCTTCCCACAAAGTTCTAGGATACACCTGATCAGATCCTGGGTATTTATCCACCTTTATGTGTTTTAAGACATCCGGCACCACATCCTCCTTAATATGGACATTTTTCAAGATATCACTATTTATTTCTCCAAGTTCTCTAGTTTCCATTGCCTCTCCACAGTAGATACTTACACAAAATACTCATTTAGTATATCACCGATCTTCTGCAGTTCCACACATATATGGCCTCGTTGGTCTTTAAGGGGCCCTATTCTCTCTCTACTTAATCTTTTACCATTATTGTATTTGTAGAATCTCTTTGGATTCTCCTTATCCTTATTTGCCAAAGCTATCTCATGCTCCCTTTTTACCCTCCTGATTTCCCTGGAGTATACACCCACTGCCCTTATACTCAGAGAGATTTGCTCGATCCCAGCTACCTAGACCTACTATATGCCTCCTTTTTCTTGACCAGAGCCTCAATTTCTTTAGTCGTCGTATCATGCGGAAAAGGCACATTTTATTTTCTGCCTTCCCGTCGCCCTCAAAAAATTAGGTACAGTTTACCTTTGATGAATTACAGTCATTTGGATAACTTATTTACAAGTTCTGGCATGATAGTCATAGAATCATACACTACAGAAATGTATATGCAGAAGACCTTATGTCTACTGGCTCCCCTTTATAGAGTAATAGAAACATACAGCAAGGAAACAAACCCTTCAGTCCAAACTCGTCCATGCCAACCAAGTTTCCGAAACTGTCTCTCTTCATTTAGCATCCTAGTCCAAGAATGCTCCAATTGTAACATTTTCCTCCTTGATTTCAAGTCCTTCCATGGTCTCAACCTGTCTTAACTCAGTAATCTTTTATAGCCTACAACCCTCTGAGATATCTCTGCACATTTAATTACAACCTGTTCCCATCATGAATTTAATCTACCATTGGTGGCTGTGCCTTCAGCTCCCCAGGATCCAATTTCTGAAATTCCTGCTCCCAAACCTCCCTCTCCTTCATTTAAAATCTACCAGTTTAATCAAACATCTGATCATCTGTTCTATTATAACTTTATATGGCTCAATGCCAAATGTTTTCTAACACTCCAGTGAAGCATTTTGGAGCATTTTACTGGAACAAATGATTGTAAATATAAGTTGCTTCCCCTCTTGATTTTTTTTTCACTGTTTTCATACAAACCAAACATTGTTGCCAAAATTCCATGTTCTACAGCAGGCGTGATACCCTGACCATTCATCAAGTGACATTCTGAGCAGTAGGAATGTTACAAATTTCAAGACTCAAATATGTATTTCCTTGAACTCAGCTTTAAGATCTACTCCCGTATTAGAATTTACAGTTTCAATAATTAAGACTGCAGGCCAGTACCTAAGTGAATTATATTGTACTATAATAAATTAAAAGTACAACCTTTCCTTTTGTGTACTGGATACTTTAATCACTTCTAACATCCAGGAATGTGGGCTTATAAACATGCATGTAACAAGACATGCATGTAAAACAACAACTGGTTTTTTTAAAAAAACTAGTAAGAAATATGAGTGCTTATAAAATAATGTCCCACCAAGATTCCATCATTTCAGATTGCTCTAAAATAATAAATTACATAAACATTGTCCAGTGATATTTTTACCCTAACTCATTTCATAAGCCAGCTTCACTGAACTGACTGTCAAGGGCAAGCGGTAATATTCAGCGATATCTGACATTTCAGAAGAATAGGTAGAAAGTAAAAGGAGGTGGGGTAACTATTAATAAAAAATAAAAGGAGTGCAGCAGTAAGAAAGAACCTTGGCTCAGAAGACTAGATGTACAACCAACTCAGGTAGTGATATGAATTAGCAAAGAAAATAAGTCCATGGTGATGAGCAATTTATGGATCCCCTAACTATCACTGCATTGTTGGGCAAAGTATAGAGTAAGAAATAACAGGGTTTGTGAAAAGTACAATAGTCATGGATGATTTTAATCTTTATAAAAATGGGCAAATCAAATTGACAAAAGTAGCTTTATAGAGGAGTTCATATAACATATTTAAGATGTTGTGGATCAAACAGGGAACAGGCCAATTTAGATCTGGTAATGTGTAATGAGATGGCATTAATTATCTCATAGTGAAGTACAATTTAGGAAACCGTGATCATAACATGTAGTGTTTCGCAAACTGTTTGAGGGTGGGTAAGGAATGTGGGTAAGAAACCGATACCTTAAACTTAAATAAAAACATTTGTAAAGCTGCGAAGCCAAGGCTGGTTAAAGTGTACTAGGTTAAAAGGTGGATCAATAGTAAAATTATGACATTTAAAAAATATTTCATAACTCTCAGCAAAAATATATTTCATTGAAAAAGAAAGATTCTATATTAGAGGGATGAAAAACATCCATGGCTAACAATGAAGTTAAAGATGGAATAAAATTAAAAGAGATAAAGTGATTCATACAATATTAGTGTCTAGTCAGAGATTGGAAAAATCTTAAAAAGCAGTAAACGGTTTGGAAAAGACAATATAAAATATAAATGGAAGTAAAAGGCATGAAATATAAAGGCAGAGAGAGTAGGAGTTTCTCCCAAGATATAAAAAGAGAGCAGTTACAATACGCAATAGTTCCTCAGAGACTCTGAGGAAGTATTTTGGATCTGTCTTCACAGTACTAGGCACCAAAGCCATCCTGGTCATAACCCCAAGAAATGGCTGCAAAGATAGTGATACTTTGGTTGCATCCTTCCAAAATTCCCTAGATTCTGAAAAGCTCCCATAAGATTTGATAACAGCAAATTACCTTGTTCAAGAAAAGAGGGAGACAGAAAGCAGGAAACTATAAGCAAGATTTTCTAACATCTGTCACTGGGAAAGTGCCAGAATCCATTATTAAGGAAGTAGCAGCAGGGTATTTAGAAAATCATAATAATATCAAGTAGAGTCAAAATGACTTTACAAAAGGCTGATAGCATTTAACCAATTTATTTAGAGTTGTTTGAGGATGTAACATACAGGTGAATAAAGGGGTAGATGTAATGTATTGGATTTTCAAAAAGCATTCAATAAGGTGCCACATAAAAGGCTGATAAACAAGACAAGACAATATTGGGGGCAATACTCTGGCATACATAAGCAATGGCTAATTAATAGGAAGCGGAAAGTCAGGATAAATGGATAATTTTCAGGTTGCCAAACTATAACAAGCAGAGTGCCGCAGGGATCAATGCCGGGTTCCAAACAATTTAAAACCTAATGACTTGCATGCTAAGGGTCAAAGTATATTATAGTCCAGTTTGCCAAGGATACTAAGAGAGGTGAGAAAACTTGTGAAAAGGACGCTAAAAAGGGGATTTAGATTTGGTTACAAAAATCAGTAACAGCTCATACCTTGAATACTGACAAGAATTTCACTTGGCAGAAATATAGCCAGTTATAGAAGTTTGAGTTTATCTCTTCAAGTAGCACAATTATATCCCCTTCCTCTGCAAATCCAGTGGAGTAATTAAGCAGTTGAGGCTATTAATTTCCCAATCTGGAGAAGCTATTTATATTTCGGCTCATATTTAGTAAACTAACGGGATTTTCTGAATTATCACTGACTGGTTAAATCTTAAATATCAAATTTAAATAGGTATTGAAGGAATTTTGATTCATTTTCTCAATCTCCTGGGTCTCAAAATATGACTGATATACTGTACTTTTTATAATTAAAAAATTTAGAATCATATTATTAGTAGAATATAAACTGAAGTACAGGATAAGTGCCACTTGTAATCAAAAATGATAACATGACTTGCATTTGATTAAAATTGGGTGCTTCAGACAGATAAACAATTGCATCAAAGCCTTTGAAAATATTTTACAACACTAACCTTCATATCCTCGAGAAGGGCATAAGGATCTTCTATCCCTTCAGGGACACATTTTTTATTCTCTGGCAAGGACTCTAGTTTTTCCACAAGTGCTTTTAACCCTTTCAACTCAAATTCTGTAAGGTGAATCCATTTATTAGACCCTTCAGAAGCTGGTTGAGATGGGTCAGGAGATCCACTTGGTGTTTTTGGACAGTCTGTCAGCATCGGTGACTTGGTGCTGTCATCTGAATCATTGGATAAAGTCCGCTTTAAACGTTTTGTCATTTTCTGTGTCTTTCCAGAGCTTTCATTCTCTTCCGAATGTGCACTGTTAGGAGAAGGTGAGTCATCACCAAATGCTTTTGTGCTTTGAAGGCTCATTCTATCTTTCGTGTCATCTTTCTCCTCCTTGATTCGCACATCAGAAGATTCTTCATCCATATCTAGTCGGGAATCTGATGATGGACTCTCTGTATTTGGTTTCTTCTCTGTATCTGAAAATATTTAAACTTAAATGTAATATGTCAAATATTAATCAAGAAAAATGTTTTATTAAATAGTGGATAACGTTAATAGGTGATTACATTGAAAACAGGGACAAGCCCAATATATTGTAACAATATGCAGAAGACAACCATCTCAGAATGCAAAACTGGAATTCACTGGCAAGTGGCCAGCAACAACAAACATCTATTTTTCTATATGCTAGGGAGGAGCATAGAGCCCAATCATAGCACTGCCAGGTTATGGTCTGTTGATGTGTGCAATGACACGAGGACAAGCTGTCATGTCCATACTGGAAAAATCCATTGCAATGTAACAGCACTGTACACAGTTCAGACATAACATATCAGTAGAACTGCACATAATAATTTCAAACATATAATTCCAAAGATTAAAAGAGCTTCCTTGTAGGAGTGATTTTTTTGATACATTATTAATAGAATGCTGCAAATTCCTCACTTCAAAACACCCACTTGACTCCAGAGAGAATAATAATAATGGAATGCTTTTCAAGACAGTACTAGCACAAAACTCTCCAATAATAAGAATCATCTTCATTGTCAACAATACCTAAATACTGGCTTAATATTTTTTCAAAGCACTTTTACACAAGAATGAGAAACGTCAATTGAATGATTGTTTTAGCAAATTACTTTTAAGCACTGAGCATTGTAAATTACAGTTTTAGAGGGTTTCACACTGAACCCAGTCTTGCAGTTCCTAAATTGAGGTCATGAGAGAGAAATAAAAAACAGGAACCTGGACTGATTTTTGCCTTTTTTCACCTACGGGTTGATTTCTGCCAGAGTTTATCAGGGATTTAGTATTGATTAGCTAACCTTAACTTGCCTCCCCGAAACCCTGTTACAATCAAATAAAGAAAACTTCATTCTTTAAAGCAGTGCAAAACAGACTGCTCTGAAAATGGAGATTGTGCTGCTAAAGAATAACAAATTTACTCTATCGTCTAAACATTGAGGCTCTCTTTCCAGGAGTCAATTGGGTCAATCAGAATTTGGCGTGCAAACCTGTCACTCTGAACCTCTGCCTACATTGTACCATTGTTGGTATAAAGCAGCAACACTTCAGCTGCTAGTAAAATCAGGCTAGCAAAGGGATATCATCAGGAAGGTCTTGGAAGGCCAGAGACATTCAGGAGACCACAAAGAGAAGCAAAACACTAAGATAGAATGTGGTGCACTGTCACAGAAATTTGTGGTGACGGCGCAGGAATTGTTTTATGCTGTTTTTGGAAGCAAGAAAGAGAACGAGAAAAAGCACAATAAAGAATTAAATGTAATATAGCCTGCTCAGCCACACAGGTGTAAACACATAATTGCAAATACATTGCAAATTATTTTTCACAGTGATCAACAAGGGAGATTTACTCCACCCACTCCTGCACACCCATGGCAGCCAGGCAAAATGTCCAACAATGGGCAACACTCTGTTCCTGTCCATCCCACTTAAAAACTGGTCAGTTTTAACAGCTGTGCAGGAAGAGCAAACAGCATTGAAAAATAAACCATCGTATCTTCAGGGAAGAAAAAGCCATCACAAAATGGCAAGTGGTCTGATTAGTAATTGGAATAATGTTGCCCATGTTCAGGTCAGGGAATAAACAATTATTAATCTGCAAATTTCTTTAGTTCTAGTTTCTCTATTAATTTTACTCATGTTATTTTTAGCCCGTGCCTTCTTACGGCTGACTCCATTCCGAGGTATAATTCAGTGGTAACAGTCATGCTTATCCAGCTCACCACATTTAATGTGTGAGACTTAACAGTACATTAGGAAGGTTATTCAACTGCAAAGGCATCACTGACTCATCCAATTTGATCCACACTCAGTTTAAAGAAACAAAATTATCAGTTGGAGCTTCTGACGATCAGATGTGAGCACGAACACTAACTTATTATCCACATCCTTACTCATTTGTTAGTGTCCCCACTGCTACCAAAGTTGAAAGCATTTGACTTAGTACATATAAGGGGCTTTGCCAGTTTAAATGATCCAACTACTACATGATAAGTTAGTTGGGTCATTAGGGAGCCAGTTAATTATTTCCCCACCATCAAGCTATTTTTAGTCTGCTGAAAGTGTATATTTTATGGAATTTGCTAATGGCCTTTTATCGGTTTGCAAATACTTATAGAATAAATAACTTGAAACGCTTCATGTGAACACATGTACTACTGCTGGTAACTTACCAATTAACATTGATTCCCTCTGGTATTGTTTGGTGAGATGAGACCTTTTCGTCAAACAGAACACATATCTTTCCAGGACATACCAGCACATTTCATAGTAGAAAGGATAGCGGAACTTGGCATTAACCTGAAAAACAAGGATTATTTATACAGTGTGTAGCTGGTGGAAACGGAGAACTGACAAATAAACTCAAATGTGCAGGCACAGCAGAGAGTCACACCAATGGTCATTGTGTAGGTTGGTCACATAAAGATGATAAGAGCAACAATCTAATCATTGCTTGAGCGCACATTTATTTCAGAAAATATTTACAGAAATTTTGCATGAAGTTCATTTAGCTTAACAAGCATTTCATATCCATGATTTTTGTTAGGGCAGGCAATCAATTCTGTGAAATACACTGTTTAACATCAGTCTGCATTTTATATGAGGCAGTGCACATGCTTGAGCATTTCGTTTTGTACCTCTGCTTGAATTGCTTCAACAATACAAACATCAGTTTACAAAGATTGCAATCATCAGGTTTTTAATAAGTTAGCAATGAGGATTAATGGATATTAAAGTCATTAAAATTCAAGAGACTATTAAGTCACATTGGGCTGCTAAGTAGTAGGGACATGCCTCACTTACTGTAAATAGTCACATTTCTGAAAGCAATTTCTTTAACAGTGAACCCTAGTTCACCCTTTCTACACCAAAATGAAATTGCTTCTGGTCAAGCGACATTAAAGACATCAATACATAAGAGATAGTGGGAACTGCCGATGCTGGAGAATCTGAGATAACAAGGTGTAGAGCTGGATGAACACAGCAGGCCAAGCAGCATCAGAGGAGCAGGAAAGCTGACGTTTCGGGTCTGGACCCTTCTTCAGAAATGGGGGAGGGGAAGGGGATTCTGAAATAAATAGGGAGAGAGGGGGAGGCGGATGGAAGATGGATAAAGGAGCAGATAGGTGGAGAGGAGCCAGACAGGTCAAAGAGGTGGGGATGGAGCCAGTAAAGGTGAGTGTAGGTGGGGAGTTAGGGAGGGGATAGGTCAGTCCAGGGAGGGCGGACAGGTCAAGGAGGCGGGATGAGGCTGATAGGTAGGAGATGGGGTTGGGGCTGGAGGTGGAAGGAGTGGACGGATAGGTTAGGGAGGCGGGGACAAGCTGGGCTGGTTTTGGGATGCGGTCGGGGGAGGGGAGATTTTGAAGCTTGTGAAGTACACATTGATACCCTATGGTATCCCACTTATGCAAAGTTCCTTATTAAAAAGGGTTTTCCCTTTTGCTGAATACATTTCAGTGTGCACCTTAAATCTTCTTTAATGCAGATAAGGGATAATGCAGATACTATCCCGTTCTGATGGCATTGAAGCTTCTTTCCAGTTCTGATGGCCTATCCCTCCTTTCAGTATGAAAATTTTACACAAACTAATCAACAAACTTTACAAAAACTATCCTGCACTTCTGATACAAGATCTTCTGCACTAAAAACCTGATTCTGAACTGAAACCTGATCCTTCTGAACCGAAAGCCAGTAAAAGCCACTGGCCTGCTTTTGTAAAGTTTAACTTTGTAAACATTTCATCAATTAACTTCATAGGCATCCTACTAGGTACTTCTCTTAAATTACATGCTTCCACAGAAATGATGTCTTTAGTTCATTATTTCAAATTACTTTGACCTCAATAAAAATTACCTTGACAGAACTGAAACCACAAATCTATTTTGCCTCTATTTTAAAATCAAAGTTCCCAAATAGTAACTGTATATATCCTTTATCAAAACATCCACTGAAATTGTCTAATTGGTTGAAGGCAGTTGTTTACTGTTTCCTGCTGAAGATCTTCTTCACCAAACATATGTGGAGAGATTGTGAATATGTAGTGGAAATTCTTCCCAATATGATTTTTAATAAAATGTTGTTCAGGAGGGGCCTAATTTATAAAGTCATGTACATTTCTGACATTGTATCTTGTGCATAAGGCAGGACAAGTTTTAAAATCTGGAATGATGTCACAACCCATTTCCATTGATTGTGTTTGCAAAAATCCGCCATTATGAATATTTAATTGATTGCAGCAGCTAGAACAAGTCTTTCATTGTCCTAAGCTAGTAAGAAACGGACCTCTTTTTGAACTATTGGTAAGTCGCCCTGACAGAAAATCCAAATTAAAAGATCCATTAAAAATGGGGCTGTAATTCAATCAGAAGAATTTTCAAAACATTACAACATAATAGTACAGTTTAGCTGTTCAAGCCCAGTCATGAACTGTGGTGGACAGATAAACAACCCGCTGGAGTAGGTAGCTCCCACAAATCTCTCCAACCCCAAATGATGGGGGAGTGCAGTACATCAGTGCAAAAGGTAATGCTGAACCATTTGCAACCATCTCCAGCCAGTAGTGCTCTGTGGAGGATCCATCTCAGCTTCCTCCAAAAGGTCCTCAGTGTTACGCATGCCAGTCTTCAGCCAATTCAATTCATTCCACGTGAGAACGAGAAATGGCTAATGGCATTGGTACTGCAAAGGATATGAACGCTGACAACATTTTGACTCTAGTACTGAAGTACTAGAATTTGTCCAGAAGTTGTCACTCCTAGCAACAGTGTTTCACTATGGCTCCAACAATGGCATCTAACGTGGCAGTTTTCCACATTCTTGGCAAGTCCCAAACACAAAAAGCCATGCAAATCTAAAACGGTCAATTACTGCCTCATCAGCTTATTCAAAATCAAAACTAAAGCTATAGAAAAGATCATCAATAGTGCTAATAAGCAGCACTTGCTTAGTTGGCCTAGTGGTATTATTGCTAGACTATTAATTCAGAGACCTCAGTCATGTTCTAGGGATCTGGTTTCAAATCCCACTATGGCAGATGGTGAATTTGAATTAAAAACAAAAAAATCTGGAATTAATAGTCTAGTGATGACCATGAAACAATTGCTGATTGTCAAGAAAAACCTACCTGATTCATAATGTCCTTCAGTGAAAGAAACTGCCATCCTTACCTGTTCGGGCCTACAGGTGACTCCAGAGCCACAGCAATGTGGTTGACTCTTAAATGCCCTCTGGGCCATTAGGATGGGCAATGAATGCTGGCTTAGCCAATGATGCGCACATGCCATGAATGAATTTTAAAAAAAACCTGTTCGTTGATTTTCAATTTGGATTCTGCCAGCATCATTTGGGTCCTGACACCATTGCAGCCTTGATTCAAATGTAGGCAAAAAAGCTGAACTCCAACAGGAAGATTACAGTGACTGACCTCGATATCAAGGCTGCAATTGACCAAGTGTGGCATTATTGAGCCCTACCAAAGTTAGAATCAATGGAAATCAGGAGAAGATTCTCCACTGGTTGGAGTCATACGTAACAAAAACAAAGATTATTGTGGTTGTTGTAGAACAATGATCACATTGTTTGAGCATCTCTGCAGGATTTCCTTCAGGTAGTCTCCTTGGCCCAACCATTTTCATCTGCTTCATCAATGGCTCAATCATTAGTAGAAATGTTTACAGACGATTGTGCATTGTTCAGCACTATTCATAACTCCTCAGATACTGAATCTGTCCATGTCCAAATACAGCAAAACCTGATCAATATCCATGTTTCAGCTGATAAATGGAAAGTAACATTCACACCTCACGTACCAGGCAATGCCCATGTCTAAAGAAGGGGAATCTAGCTGTCACCTCTTGACATTCAATGGCATTACCATCGCTCAATTCTCCCAAATCCTGAGGGTTACCATTGACTAGGAACTGAACTAGACCAGCTTTATGAATACTGCAACTACAAAAGCAGGATCATAGGCTGGACATCCTGCAATGAGTAGCTCACCACCTGACTCCCCAAAGCCTGCGCACCAACTACAAGATACGAGTGTGTGATGGAATACTTCCCCAATTGTCTTGGCAGGTACACTTTCAACAACACTTGGTATCATCCAAGAAGAGATAGCCTGCTCGATTGGCACCAGATCTACAAACATTCAGTCCTGCCACCATAGTCGTGTGCACCATCTACAAGATGCACTCCAGAAATTCATTAAGGCTCCTATGACAGCACCTTCTAAACCCAGTCATTAAAATCTAGAAGACAACAGCAAGTACCGACACCTACATATTCCTCTCTGATCCACTCACCACCCTGACTTGGAAATACATTGCACTGTCATGGGGTCAAAAGCCTGGGACAGGCTCCCTAAAAAGACTGCAGAAGTTCAAGAAAACAAGTCATCACCATCACCAACTTTTCCATGACAACTAGGGATGGGAAATAATTACGGGCCCAAGCAGTAAAGCCTACAGATTCTCAAAGAGTTTTTGATAAAAGAATTTTTTTTTTTTTTAAAAAATAAAGGGGGTTTATCATCTCACCAATTTTGCAACACCTCTTCCTTCAGATATTGACTTCATGATAGGATTATGGGTCCTCAAGACAACATGAATGAAATCAGCAACCTCCCACCTTGTGGAAAACTTTGAACACAAATTTGCCAGCACCTTAATACTTGCTGCCCCATTCATCAAACCAACACAAATAAAATATATAGATTTAACGATCATATTCTGCAATCTAAGGTTAAGGTTAAGCAGTTCTTTAAGAACAGCACATACCTTTACCAAACAAAATAAAAATACAAACATACCAAGCCATATAATATAGAGAGAGAGAAAGATCTCAACACAAACATTAAAACAAAGTTTCAACTAGTTTCCTAATTCTACCTTTCAGAAGTCCAGAAAAATTATACCCCCATCTCAACACTAAATTTTTATATTATTAACTCCCTTGAGTTTCTTTCTCAAACCGTACAGCCAATTTTACGATATTTCTCAGAGTCTGTTGGTATGAACCTTTCGTAAGTATGATGGCCTAAACGTTTTATAATCATAACTTCAAGAATTCTGTACAAAACTCTCCTGGTTTGAAAACATTACAAACTTAAAAAAAAACTGCTTCTGTAATGGTTTCCTCTTAACTCTAAAATCTAAGAGAATCTAAAAACTTGCTTTTGAATTTAACACTTGGTTCTTCTCAACTAAACTTCTAGTCTTGTTTGAACTGAACTGAAATCAAAACTAATGTTTTAATGTGAAACTGCCTGTTGTCTTTTCCATTAAGTTTTCCTGAGCCCTTGATTGCAGTCATAAATCTTCTTAAAACTGAAGCATTTAGGTCACTGACCCAGAATGATCTTCTGTCCTATTTATTACAACCCTCCACAAAACTAATCCACATTCATTTGCCTTCTAATAAAAACAATCTAAATTCAGAAAAGCAACAATAATATGCTTTATACATCTTTTATCACACTAACTAGGTTAGGATAATACTGGTGATGAAATCAAGTTTAAGATTTTCTTTTTGTCAATTCATTCTTTAGTAAGAGATATGTTGTTAACACACAATTTATTATGCGATGTTCTCTCATATCCAAGACTTTTTTCCTTTGGCTTTAATACTGAGCAAGAATTCAGGATCAGTGAGGCAGACTAGAATTATGATTGGTCTAGTTCAGATTTCAAAGTTGAGAATTTGAGATTTTTGACAGGCACAAGGCATGGAAATACACATTGTACCGCTTTATGGTATCTCCAACAATCTTTTGGATGCTGTCGCTTTATTACAGTAATCACTACTATTTCTAGAGCCATAACTCATTCTTCTGAATTGCTGTAACATGCAACAATTTCTGTACATCAATCTTTTGCACTTCAATTCTCATCAATGGAAAGTGAGTAGTTTTTATAAATTAAAATTGTTATGATCTGCTTCTAACTAGAATGGATCCAGTTATAAGGGAAGGTATTACAAGCACATATTCAGAACAAAATCTATTTGAATTATCTACCGGAATTTGACCAAAGGGAAAAACGGTAACATCTTCCTTTCATTTACTTTTCTCAATGTGCAGTGTGAAACTTACAAGAATGGGAGCCTAAGATATCTTGCATTTTTTAAAGTATTTGCAAGATCACTTGCAAGTACCACCAACCTTTGAAAAAAAATTAAACGCAATTTTCAAGGATGCAGAACATAATCAAGTTTACAAAGAAATGTTTAACTAATTCATTTATAAAGATTATCACTTAAGTATTTAATGACTATGAAAATTTACATAGATTCAGACCTCAAATTTGATTTCAAAATGTCAGAATGATCCATCCTTTTTACCTTTGAGTGTTAAAATCCTTATGAATAAACTAAACTGAAGTTGGGAGATCCTTAGCTACTGAATAGCAGTGTCAGAGATTCCAGAGCGCATGGATAATAACAGCCTTCATTTTGACTTTTAAATAATAATGTATCACTACCTTGAGAACACTTACCCCTCAGGAGGAATAGAATCAAGCAAACGTAGGTCACCTATCTCGCAAGCAAACATAAAAACTGAAAGGTGGTTTTATCTTGAGGAAATGCCTGGCAATCCTTCTTGCAAAGATATATGCAGAGACATATAGCCAGACAGGCAGATAATGGATCTCCCATGGTGTTTCATGTTTCTTTCTTAACAATATCATTTTGACACACTATTTTCTATGCATCTCTCCCTCTATCTGTCTCCTTCTATTCTCTCTCCCTATTTCTGTCCTTTTCTGTTTCACGTTCCTGTTGAGTGGCAGATGGCAAAGAAGAAAATCGACAAGGTCCAGAGGCGGAGAATCACTCTATTTTATTTTGAAATGCGAAGCAGGTGGGGGGTGTGTGCGTGTGTGTTTATTTAAGTGCACATGAGACAGACAAGAAGCTAACACCATTAGAAAAGATCAGAAATCAAATGACACCAGGTCATAGTCCAACAGGTTTATTTGAAAACACAAGCTTTCGGAGGCTCCATCCTTCTTCAGGTGTTAGTGAGGGAGGTAATATCAGACACAGATTTTATAAGTAAAAGATCAAAGTATCACACCATTGATGAGGAAGTACTAAACAAACCTAAGATGCTGTTAAATCTTTAATCAGTTAGACAGTTTTAATTGATATGTATATATAAATCCCTGGATTCCAAACTAAAACACAAACAGATTCTAAACAAGGCTTCACACCTAACATGCATTGTCTGACCTAAAATGTCAGCTCTTCTTTATACTGATAAAGCCTTTAGTTCTCTCAGGACCGTGACTTGAAATGAATTTGGGGATTAACATATACATCTTAATCATTTAAAACCTTCTAACTGATTAAAGATTTAACAGCATCTTAGGTTTCTTTAGTACATCCTCAACAATGGTGTGAACCTTTGATCTTTTACTTATAAATTCTGTGTCTGATACTACCTATCTCCCAAAACCTGAAGGAGGACTGAGGCTCCAAAAGCTTGTGTTTTCAAATAAACCTGTTGGACTATAACCTGCTGTCATGAGATTTCTGACCTTGTTCACCCGTGTCCAACACCAGCACCTCCACAGCATTAGAAAAGGAGGAAACATGTTGTGAGAAAAATCCACATTCTAATTAACAAATAAATATATCATCCTTAATTTCTCACACCAATTAATTAACCTCTAATCACAAGAGCAGAGCCTTTTGCAAAATGGAATAGCACAGTGCTATCGAAGTCAGAAGTCAACCTAAATTATAAGATGGGTCACTTCAGGTCTGTAATTCAGTTCAACTCCTATCATGACTAAATAGTCATATCTAACAGTCACTTGGCACGCAGTTTGAAACGTTCATTATTCCCTCGTTTGATATCGTACTATCTTCCCTTAGACAACATATTTTCTCAGCTGAGGGTCAACTCTTAACTGCTCCCAGGCAGTTAGTAATACATCCAGATTAAACCCAAGAATGCAAGGTGTAGAGCTGGATGAACACAGCAGGCCAAGCAGCATCAGAGGAGCAGGAAAGCTGACGTTTCGGGCCTAGACCCTTCTTCAGAAATGGGGGAGGGGAAGGGGGTACTAAAATAAATAGGGAGAGAGGGGGAGGCAGATAGAAGATGGATAGAGGAGAAGATAGGCGGAGAGGAGACACAGGTCAAGGAGGCGGGGATGGAGCCAGTAAAGGCGAGTGTAGGTGGGGAGTTAGGGAGGGGATAGGTCAGTCCAGGGAGGACAGACAGATCAAGGGGGTGGGATGAGGTGAGTAGGTAGGAGATGGGGGTGGGGCTTGAGGTGGGAAGAGTGGATAGGTGGGAGGAAGGACAGGTTAGGGAGGCGGGGACAAGCTGGGCTGGTTTTGGGATGCGGTAGCGGGAGGGGAGATTTTCAACTCCCCCTCCCATTCCTCAGATGACATGTCCATCCTGGGCCTCCTGCAGTGCCACAATGATGCCACCCAAAGGTTGCAGGAACAGCAACTCATTTCGCTTGGGAACCCTGCAGCCCAATGGTATCAATGTGGACTTCACAAGCTTCAAAATCTCCCCTCCCCCAACCACATCCCAAAACTAGCCCAGCTTGGCCCGCCTCCCTAACCTGTCCTTCCTCCTACCTATACCCTCCTCCCACCTCAAGCCCCACCCCCATCTCCTACCTACTAGCCTCGTCCCGCCCCATTGACCTGTCCGTCCTCCCTGGACTGACCTATCCCCTTCCTAACTCCCCACCTACACTCACCTTTATTGGCTCCATCCCCGCCTCCTTGACCTGTGTCTCCTCTCCGCCTATCTTCTCCTCTATCCATCTTCTATTCACCTCCTCCTCTCTCCCTATTTATTTCAGAACCCCCTTCCCCTCCCCCATTTCTGAAGAAGGGTCTATGCCCAAAATGTCAGCTTTCCTGCTCCTCTGATGCTGCTTGGCCTGCTGTGTTCATCCAGCTCTACACCTTGTTATCTCAGATCCTCCAGTATCTGCAGTTCCTACTATCTCTAAACCCAAGAATAATTCAGATAGGCTTTTCAATTCATTTTCTCTGCTTCACTTTATGAATGTACTCCAACAAAGTGACGAAGACCACGTAGAGGGATTATGATCTTAAGACTTTTGTTTAAAAAAACTCAATGGTACAAGTACTGTTCAGAGTACAAGATCAATGTACATTGAGAAAAAGTCAAACATGATCAAAAAAAGCATGATTTTCTCCTGTCAAACCAAGAAATTACTAATTTTGCTCATGAACTTGTTAGGTACATTGTTATTTTGCATACATTGCACATCTACAGAAACAAATTTCAAAATAACTAAGAACTTGTTAGAAAAGAATTCAATTGACATTAAAAAAAGAGCAGAAGAGCACTTTGCTTGCTACTGTCTAAGTAACCATTTGGATGTGAAGATTTACCTTATGCAGATAATGTTGATCTTTGTTCTTGGATTACCAAATGGATTTGGGTTTTTTTTTTAATGAAATTCTAACTTTTCAGCACAAGAAAGATTACGATATTATACCAATGCTCATTAACTACCGATACAGTCAAAATGCTGAGCTGCTTTTACTTTCATTGCATTAAGAGGGATTGTACCGAGTTTTATTTTAGAAAACGTTCAGTACTTGCTTCTAGAGGTAAAGCAGGATCCACCATAAAACCTAGTGTCAAATACTGTGGATACCAGAAATAAAAACAAAGCGCTGGAAATACTCAGTAGATCATCATCTCTGAAGAGAAAAACAGAGATAACACTTCAAGTCGAATATGACTTCTTCAAACTGCTGGCAGTCTGTTTGAACTGTGGAGCAGCCTGATCTCAGCTTACATCCCAGACATGAGGTTACTGTGCATATTACATGTCCGTTTACTGCTCTCCCCTAGTTGCCCTCAACTAGTTGCTGTCAATTAGGGGTGGAAAACCTTCCCAGTTTGGAAACATGATGGAAGATTTTACAATGCTTTTCAATGGCCTGCCCAAGATGAACAAACAAGCCACATACCACAGGTCAAATTGAGAAACTGCCTGTTCTGTATGACTCAGTATTATCTGACACGGAAACCTATAACGAATTGCACCAACACCAAATACGTACTTGTAAAGTGCAAAAGGACTATCATTTGTAAAATATGATGAAATAAGCACCCTCACTATGATCAAATTGGAACATAGGATTTAGCAGCAGGAGTAGGCCATTTGGTCCTTTCAGCCTGTGCCACCATTCAACAAAATCATTGTTGATGTGGTTAGGGTCTCAATTCTACTTTCCCATCCACCACCCATAACTCTCAGTTCCCTTGCATATCAAAAACCCATAAAAGAACTTTAGCTGGCTTCCATTTTAGGATAATGACATAGATGGCATGCTTATTAGTTAATGGTGGCATTTTGGCTGCGACATTAGTGCGACGTGTGCATCACTAGACAGGCCAGTATTTACTGCCCTTCCCTAGGGGCCCTCAAGAAGACAGTGATGAACTATGTTCTTGAACCATTGCGGTCTATTTGGTTTCAGTAGACCCACAATGCTGCTGGAAAGGGAGTTCCAGCATTTTCATCCAGTGACATTAAAGTTACGGTGATATATTTCCAAGTCAGGGTGGTGAGTGCCTTGAAGGCGAACTTGCGGGTGGTGGTGTTCCCATGTATCTGCTGCCGTGTCCTACCAGGTAGAAATGCCTGGAGTTTGGAAGAAGGTGTCTAAGGAGCTTGGTGAATTTCTGCAGTGTATTGAATTTCTTGTAGATGGCACTGCTGCTACAAAACGTCGGTGGTGGAAGGAGTGAATGTTTGTGTATGTTGTGCAAGTCAAGCTTTGTCCTGCTTGGTAACAAGCTTCTTGAATATTATTGGAGCTTCTCTCATCCAGGCAAGTGGGGAGTATTCCATCACACTCCTGACTTTTTGCCTTGTTGACAGTGGATAAGCCTTGGGGAGCCATCAGGTAAGTTATTTGCTAAAGTATTCCTAGACTCTGACCTGTCTTTCTTGTCACAATATTTGCATGCTAATCACAGGATGTTAATACTGGTGGATTCAATGATGAAAATGCCATTGTTAAGGGGCAATGGTTAGATTCTCTCTTGCTGAAGATGGTCATGGCCTGAAACTTGTATAGCATGAATATTACTTGTCACTAGTCAGCCCAATCTTTGCTGCATTTGGACTTGGATTGCTTCAGTATTTGAGGATTTGTGAATGGTGCTGAACATTGCACATTTATGAGTATATGTTCCCACTTCTGACCTTAAGATGGAGGGAAGGTCAATGATCAGTGCCTGACCCAGTCTAGGCACACACACCAGACCATTCACAAGTCAAAATCTTTGGCTGATGCTATTAGACGATCTTTTTGCAGCTCTCAGTTGGGGTATTAGAATTATCACATAATTGGATAAAGAAAAAGTGAGCTGAATTTCCCATCCTTTTTTGATACCCAATGATGCATCATGGAAAGTGCACATCTGGTGAGAGCAGTGTCAGAGTGAGCTGAAAATAAAACCACATTTCTTTCTCTACTTCATATGCTAAAATTCACAAAATTTATATATGAAGGTGAATGCTTTAGATAATGTAACCAAATATTGTTAGTATCATGAAACTGTATTTCAGGTAAGACAACATCTTCAAGTAAGCAGAGAACATAACTAGACAGGAAAAATTGCTTGAAATCTGCATCGATTAAAGGCAAATTCATATGTAGGTGACTTACCCGAGTTCGATCCTCAATCCCATAGATATGAAGTTGCATAGGAATATTAAAGCTGTGCAGGAAATTTCCACCGAAAACCAGCGTATCTACTGGCGTGTATACGGCATGGATCCATCCTAAATGTAGAGTGATATCACTTGTGAGCTTTGTTGTAGCTTTTCAGATTTTCTGTTAGATAATTTAGAAAAGTTTTACTGAAGCTATTAAACAAGTACCCTAACTGACACTTACCATTTAAGGGATCGGGTAAAGAATAAAGACTTGGAAAAGTATTAAATGGCCATTAGCAACTGTACCCAAAAGGAGAGGGGCTAAGGTACATTGGAAAGAGTCATAAAAATTATATTTTTAAATAGATCATTGTATCGGAGAATTCAATAAATTGAAATAAATGAAAAGTCTCCATGTTGAGGGGATAAGTTATGACAATTAGACGCAGCCTGCTGGCCAATTCCCATAATGATCTCCTCTTATCTAGTCCATACAGCTCACTGGTTCAGCGTGCAACATTAATTTGTGCAGCTCTTTAAACCAATCATGGTGCAGTATTTCTCAATGCAACAAATTCAGAATTTAAATTTTTTTTAAAAATTTCTAGGCTTCTGGAGAGGAAGGAAAAGGAGAGAAAAGCGGCAGAGAGGAAGACACAGGACGCAGGATTTGGGATGGAGAGTTTTTTTGGATGGATGAAAGAAGGCTTACTTTTTTGTATACAGGGTTTTTTTTTGCATAGGAATTTTGCTGCTTCTGTTGAGGAATTCCACTTTATGTATTTTTGAAAATCTCATATTTGGAGATATGTGGGAAAATCTTACAATTTTGTACAATTAGTCTCATGGAAATTGCAGCTTCCTGATAGTATCTGCTATACATTTCTCATTTCCCTGCTAAATGAGTGGACTTCCCTATCCTAATTCACTGTGCAATCAAGATCCCAAAGCAGTTCTGTGAGCACCATCGATTATCTACATTGATCACAAACAACTGTAAATTTCACTTTATAACTGCAGTTATATTTTTAAACAAAAACAATTATCTATCACACACAGACTGCACCACAAATATAAGCAATGGTGATACGGCTGCACGACAGGAAGCTGGTTGGCATTTATTTTGTTATCATATAACATTACTGACTGAAGTCAGGATCTGACGAACATAAGGTAAGCAACGAAGACAATACATAGCCATAGGTGGCCACCTACTCTTCAGCATTGCACGATGAAAGTTCAATGGCATGTAACAGACAGGCTGTGAAGGCTTTGGGTCTATAGAACATAGGCTACATCTGAATCAGGACAGTAGATATTTGTATAAAAAACATGATGTATTTCCCCTGCTATTAAAGCTAGACATTTCAATAAAGAAAAGAAAAATTGAAGTAAAAAACAAAGTACAAAGTACATTCTCAGCAAAATGCACTTCAAAATTATAGACATCAGTAGTTAATACCTCTTCTCAATGATTTACTAATGTTTTTAGAATGTGCCATTGCTCATTAATCAACAAGGTACCTCAATGTAATAATGGCAGTATCCAAATCAAGCAGGACGCTTATAAATTATTACTGCACATGCACACTAACATAAGATATGAGATTAGAGGAGTAAATTTTCTTGCAAAGATTTCAACCACTTTATTGAATATGACAGGAAGTGCCATTGCATTAAAAACTGTGCAGCAGGACGAATTGTAAAGATACACTGCTATCAGATTATTTTTAAATGGGCAGCAGTCATGTCACATGAAAATGCATAGAAATGTGCATGATCATTTGGAATTGCTCGTCTCAAGTCATTTGACAACAGAGGAAATAGCTATTAGGTAGATGTTAAAGGAAGCAGCTTTTCCACAGATTCACAAATGGAATAAGACAGATGAGATTTCATTTCAAAACTAAATTTTCAAACACTAAACTACAGGAAAATAAAAAGCTGACCCTCCTCCTAAAATAATTCAAGTCAAACTGAATGAAAAATGCTCTTTATCTTCTCTTACACATGATATTCAGCATGTTACAGTAAGACATTAAATAACAACATCAAGAATATTTAGAAATACAGCAAAGATAATGCTGAGTAACATCACTGCCTGTGATTATTTTAGATAATGCTACCAGCTATTCAGACAGTACAGAATGATTCAGTGAGTGATTTATTTACAGCACTTTCTCCACCACAACTGTAGCATGACTCAAAAGGGTAGCACACAAAGCAATGTCTCCTTTTTTTCACTGCACTAAGGTTGTATCCACCTGCAATCCCATCCTCCTCTAATCCACAGACATAGATAATGCAAAATGATGAATAACAAGTCGCTGTCTTCAGATACCTGAAGGGATCAAAAATGTGTATCCCTGTTTTAACTCAATCCGTTGGCATCCGTCCACTCTGTCCCCAAGGAAAATATCACCTTGCTTTCCCGACAGGACCCACTCTTCATAAATCTCCAGATTGTGCGATGTAGGGGGAACTAACCAGAATACCTGAATGAGACAGACTGCTTATAAAACTGAAACTCTTCAGAACAACCAAAATTTTACACCATTATAGATCTTAAATATGTCATTGCATTTTTAAGCTAAATAGTCCATCAGCTGTTTAAAACATCACAGACAAAATAAGATTCCATTTTAAATTGTATTTTTTAATGCTATTACATGCAGCAATGGCCCACATGATTCCATTTGAAAAAAGTGCTTATGGATTAATACAAACCTTCAAACTTCTGAATAAATTACAAAATACTAATGAAGGTTTGAAAATGCCAAATACTAGTTTTGAAATGTTTATGTGGCTCAAGACTGCAATATGAGAACAGAATCTACACTGAGAAAATTCAAGACTAGATAGAAAGATTTTTAATCAGAAAGGGAAGCGAGGATTATGGAGAAAAGACAAGAAAGTGGAGTTGAGGATTATCAAATTAACCATGATCTCATTGAATGGTGGAGCAGACTTGATGGGCTGAATGGCCTAATTGTTCTACATCTTTTGAACTTACATGCATTATAATACAACAATATTAAATACAGACTTTAAAGAGATACAAAGAGATATACAGATATTACATTGTAAAAAGTTATATATAGTATTAATAGTAGCCATTTACATCAATGGCCCCATTATACAATTTCTTAAGCAACCCAGATTGTGACTTCTTTCCAAGATCACCCAGAGGCATCAGTGGGGGAGAATGACTGGGCACTATATGCCATTTCTGGTTGTGGATGAACTGAGTATTCAATAATAACAAGTGATTATTTGATATAAAGGAGTATGGAGACAGGTCAGATCACTGCACAGCACATCCCGACAACATTTACTCCTCCACTTTCCAAACTACCACATTGAGACACTGTGCTATCAGGAAGTAAGAAAATTTCCTATTTGTATTGCCCACAGTGAGGAGCACTGTTAATTCAGCAAGGGAGAGACCAAACTTTACAGCTAAAACGGGGATGGGGTGGGAAGAAGGGGTGCAGTGGGAGAGGGCAGAAGGAACGAGACAGAGAAACAAAAAAAAAAACTCGGAAATGTAATGTAATTACTCTCATTAGATCAGTAATAAATTTTAATGTTAATTCAGGGAGCAGACTGTCTGGTCCCAGGGATTTCAAAAAAGGAAGTGACAAAATAGATCAAAAATCCTTTGAAAAATGCAATTTATTTCAAAGAACCCACCCAAATGACTGCTCTGTGACGCTCTGACTATATGTAAGAAAAATATGGCAGCAACTATGGAATCACTTTGCAGGTGACATTAATTTTCATGTGTCACAGTAATAAAAACTTGAATTTATATAGTGCCTTTAATATACAAAACACATTTGCAAAATATAGGGTATAGGATTTCCAATTTCATTGATTGTAATGAAATCAAAAAGTTATTAGAACATCTTTTATTTCACGATAAATAGCAAATGGTGATAATCTTATTCCAAAGTACTTTGCAGTAATTTGCAACGTTGAGTAGATAACTTGACTTGTTGGCTACTTTACAGCAACCTGATTACAAAACTACTATCTCAGAAACTGAACAGGTTATAGGTTTCTGGGTCTTTGACATTTGGAGCATTCTACAGATAAAGTTGGTCATGGTTGGCTTGTAATTTGCACTTCCATCACACTCCGATAGAACATCTTGCTTCTGTCAATCAGCATATGAAATGTGGACAGTTATGATGTACATACTTGTGGAAGTACACAATTCTCCATTTCATGTTAGCTAGCTTACTCAAAGATCAAGATAATGAAATCGCCAAATCCACAGGACCAGAATGAAAACCCAGTTCGTAAAGCTAAATTACTAAACTCTGCAGCTCAGGTTCCACTATCTAAATGAGCACAAAAATGGCACTCTCAATTAAGTCAAATTGTTTAACAAATTAATATTTTATAACAGCAAAGATGCATGATTACCATAAGAAGTCATATTCAAAAATATATAAAGATTTGGTTCATTTTTGGGGAAAGCAAAATTGCTACATTTCTCCACTTCATTTCTGGAACCAGTAACTTTTGCTGGGGGCACATTTTCACAAGTGTTTCCAAAACTCATTTAACTAACTATTCTTCATGCAAAAACGTAGACTATGAGTATCAAAAGACTTTGTTACTCGGAGTGGTATAATGAATATCACAGTCAAGTATATCCTATCCTAACTAATATCCAAACATTTTGCTTTCTAGGGATCACTGGAGAAGTGGTCCAATTACTTTTCCAAATCAATTAATTCAACACAGTCTGTGAATCAAACCTTGGATCTTCCTAGCCACGATTCTACAAAGTGAAGCCCTTACCCACAAAGGAAACTTTGGTTTTAATTTCTTGTACATCAAAAACCAAAGGGGTTAATCTTTTTTGTCCCAAAAACGTTCCTCTCATTTGTTAATCCATGTTTAATATAATCCTTGATTTAAAATAATCACAAAATGAGCAGTTATATACACAAACCATTCAATTTTAAACCTCACTAAATTTAAATAAATAATAATAGTTTCAGATACCAGAAATAAACGAGTGCTTCACTGCTCACCTTCCCTCCTCGAAGAATATGATACCAGACAGAAGTGCCACCAAAATCAATATGAAAATCTGTGTAGCACCCTTTGACGCTCATTAAGCAGTACCTGCAGAGAAAACATTTAACAATTAATCACTTCAGGCTTTAGCAATCAGCAAGTTGTTGACCCATATGAGGATTCAATCATAACCAAGAACAGCAGCAAGTAATGTCCTCTAATGACATGATGGAGGTCAACAAGGACAGACGTTTAATACAAAGGTGTTTGATTCGAACATAACTATACTACACAATAATTCTAACAAATTTAAGGATAAGTTTTTCTTATTTTTGGGTCTCAATATTTTTTGCCCTCTAAGACAATTAGCAAATAATATATAATCCTCACTGCATCATGGAGAACCATATTGCAGGTGTGTTTCAAAGACTGGAATGAAATTGATATGATGGATATTGTGAGAAAGATGGATCAACTTGCAAATGGAAATTAATCATTAATTAGACGGTAATAATATGTTCAAAGTACACTGAATCAGAGGGGCAAAGAAAAAAAGAATAGGTTAATGTTTAAGAAACTTTGGTTAATCTTTTATTTTTCACAAAGGGATAATTATTCTGGAATACATCTCATAAATGCAACATTCAAACTGAAAACAAAACAAACTCTCAAGTTTAAGATGCAAATATGTTCATGGAAAATAACTAAGTGCTCTCCTAATACCTCCTCAATTGGAAGGAGTACACTTACAATAAAATTATTTCTATCTAGTAACATACAGCTTCCACTTGTACACACCTAAAGTAGTTGTAGAATTCAGTTAGCAAATTTATGGCCCACAAACAAATGTGAACTTTACCATCTTTGTGTGTAAAATAATTTTCTGCACTTCAATTCTATTGCACATCTGTACAGCAGCTGCACCCAATTTCACAAGTGAACAGAAAAAAAAATACAATTAGTCCTCTGGTTATACATACCAAATGGCAGGGTAAAACACTCACAAAGCAATTACATATCAACATTTATCAATTACACCTACAATACATACAATTATAGCTCAATATCTGCATATATAAACAAGTATTTCTTAATAAAGAAGAAAAATATGACTGCACATCTGTAGGATGATTAAATAAACCTGCTGCAAACATTTGCAGTCTTACACTCACTGCATGATTCCCCAGTCCTGTTAGGTTCAGCAGCAGCCATCAGCTGTAACTAATGGCTGAATCATACTGAACTGATGCTCCATGCACCTTACAAATAATTCAGCTGTTAATGTGAACCCACCATTACTCCAGTTGCTGCTTTTTGTGGGTTATGTTGTGTCAACGTTGCTGAACTCTTCCAAGGATCATTTATTACCTCATCTTCTCTTCACTTATTGCCTTCATTTTAGAGATGAAATCTAAGCGGTGTGCAGGCAATGCACACTCTCCTCTGCTGATAGGCTGTGAAGGACTGTACCAGGTGGCAACAGCAGCAGTCTGCGGATCAGAGCTGCTTCTGGTAAGGAGAAGTCCGCTGCCTAGCAACAGGATCCAGGATTGAGGTTGACAGAAAGATATGCACTGATGTCATGAAGACAGCTCAGGCAATTTACAGGGTCTAATGGTCTTTGTTCCCCGTTGTTACTATTACAGTTCTCCTGACTCAGCGACGGTAACTAGACCTTCCATGTTCCTTGCACAGCAATTGCCAGAGACATTCGAGTGCCCATCAAAACCACAACTTGTGTGAAGCTGCATAACCTATTTCAGGAAACAGACTAGCTTACATAACCATGATCTGTTATTTCACAATTAAAGAGGCAGACTCCTTGTAGTTTAGCCAATACAGAACAGTGGGTCAGGATCCACATTTAAGCTTGCAGGAATCAGTGCTCTGGATCTTAATTTTAATTAGAAATATTTCAGCTCACATCAGAAAATAAATAAAAGTACAATGATTTCTAATGTACTTCTAAAATCAACCTATCTCAATCCCTGAATCTGTTCTCAGAGAGTCCATTTTTATAACACAACTGCCATTTATGCAGTGGCATCTACAACTACTGCGTGCCTATCACATGTCTGTATAAAGCTCGAGTGAAGACAAATAATTTTTATACTGCATTTCATTTTGTCAATCAGATCACTTTGTATATTGCTCAAAATTTGTTTGTCTGAAACCCACTGCCAAGTTGCATTTCAATTACATTCACTGGGCTTCTCCATGACCTTAAAAAGGTGAATTAAGAGCTCTATCATTCACACAATGAACTGAAGCAATCAGCATTGCCAAAGAATATTTTTATGTTTCTAGTGCACGCGCGCACACACACACACCCCCAAATCAAACAGGAGGTCCACTACTGTCACAAATAGGTATACGGCTGTAATAATACATTTCAGAAAAGGCAACTCATACTCATATGCTTCCTGTCACAACAAATACAAACATTTCCACAGAAAATTAATTAAAATGACTAATACACCCAATACCTTAAGGAATGGAACAGTGAACTGGAAGTCAATTAGGCTTTTTGTCAGATCCAGGTGTCAGTTGAAGAGCTACGGGCACAGTAGGGGAACGTATTAACTTTATAGCAAGACTGGAAAGACAGTAGGGATTCCATCACATTTATTTAATGAGCACAATCTGCCAGTTTCTCCTCCAATCTTCCCAAGAGTACAAAATAAGGGATGTAATCTTATCTTAAGAACATTTAGCTCATTCAGATCAAGTTCCATTGTCCAGTATTTTAATAGAAACAGCCACACATTTATTTTAATGGCTGTGTGTTGAGCCTGTTACCACCACACAATTGTGGAGGTATAACAGGAATTCTTGTACTGAGTTGGGGAATCAGGCAACAAGAGAAACAAAAAAGTCAGCCACTGTTCCTCTTTTTGTTTAATATCCATTAATCCCCAATAAGTGCATTTGTGCGGATATTACATGAGGACAAGACTGAATCTCTCTGCGATGTCCATCTCGCAAGCAAACAGCTTGCCTTCACTCACTGTCCCGAACTGCATATAAAAAATGGCTGCTTCAGTTTGAGAAGGGAGAAAATCAGAAAAGAAAAGAAAATTTGAAGAAACGATATGTAGATGATGTCTTGTGACACTGTGGTCACATCCCTATTTCTGAGCTGGAAGCCCACACTAGGACTTGATGACCAAGGTGACCAAACAGGTAGAGTATCAGCTTGTAAATCCTATGACAGTGGCAGGGAGTAAAAGTGGGAGAGATATATGGTCATTAAAAACATGTTTAAGTGTGTGGTTAAGACAATCAATTCAATTGGTTTTGGCTTCCTTTATTGGCAGTTCTTTAGGACTGAATCAAATATTACAGTTACCTTTGGCCAACGCTTTTAAAATGTTCTAAGCATGTCTTGCTAAGATCTTCCTTTTCAAAGATGACAGGCCAGAAAAAGAGGGGAAAAAAATAGCAAGGTACTGTCTGGGATAACAACCCCCTTGTAAATGTTAACACCCAGAGAGCTTCTGTCCATTCAGATTACATTGCTGTTTCGTGTAAGCAAGACTAATACTTGTTATTTTATAGTCTTAAGGAGATGGATATCAAGTAAATCCAAAATGGATCACTGCATCTGTTCACTTATTTATTTGTTCAATAAATCTTATGGCAATTCTTAGTCAAAAGCCATAGTCTAAATGAATTGTTTATTCTACTAGATCCAGAAGCCAGGAAAATTAAATAATGGCACTTGATGTAAAAAAAAACAGTATTAGTGCTCAATTTCTCCTCAACCTCTAAGTTAACCACAAAGATAAGCATATTATGGGTTTTGTTTAGGTAGATAAAGGCATGAAAAGATAACGCAAGCCAAAAGGAATCTAAGACAGTGAACGTATAATGTTGCATTTACCTATTCAATTTTTTCATGCCAGAAATGCCTATAACAGAGTTTTTCACCACAAACTCATTCAAAGTTCCCAGATGATTCACTTTTTGTTGATCTGGTTAACAAACTACAGCTCCCCACGCACACCTCTGTAAACAATTTCTAAGAACATATATGTGATCAACATAGCTCTATACACAAGGCTTTCTAAGACTTGTTTTGTACATCTATTTCCTTTAAGGAAAATTACTTAGAACAAACTTCAAAAGAAACCTTTTAATGTTCAGAATTCTTTCATATTCAATTCAGAACATAAAATGCAAAACTATTCAACTTCTTCTGAGCAACGATCAGAAAGGAAAAGGGTTTCCTATGTACAAGCCAAGGTTCTGCAGCAAGCGTTCTTAAGAAAGGCAAATGCATCAGAACAGAAACCAATGTGTATAGAATAATCCAAAGCAGGCCTTTACATTCTGCATTCTATTTAATGCAATGCACCACCTAAATTTCTGTCACATTTCCACTTGCTCTGTTGAAACTCCTTGTTTACATAGGAAATACACTTCAAAAATTCCATTGAAGGGCTTTGTCTCCAAGAAGCCAAATGCTTGTGTTTATCAGGTTACTCTGTACCAGCTACATTGCTTTAAAGAAGAAACAGAAAATACCAGGACTAGCTTCTTAAAATAGCATTCAAGCAAGATAAGGTATATTTATTGCTGGAAAACCAACAGCCCAAGATTTTCTGGAAGAAATGACAACATTGTTCGCAGTATTGACTGTTATTTAGGATTAAAATTTATCAACCAAACATATACTCGAAGTTTTCTTCAAGTGAGTGAAGATAAACTCAAGTGGCTGGAAGTTGTTGATCAAGATGCACTGAGCTACTATAAACCATGTACAACACCAGGCTGTAGTCCAACAGGTTTATTTGTTGGACTGTAACCTGATGTGTGATTTCTGACCTTGTCCACCCCAGTCCAACAGCAGCACCTCCACATCATAAAGCACGTAGAAACAACACCTTGTCAGCTGGTTCCCCATTCAAATGGATGATAACATTGCTGTACCCATTGCACACACAGATTAAACTTGTCACAAAGTTAAAATTTCTCCATTTCAGTTTAAATAGTTTTTAAAAAAGTCTTTTGCTAAGTCTTCATTACTGTTGTGCATGCCCTGGATTTTTAGAAGTATTATTTACTCCCGATATGAGCATTGTTGGCTATGCCAGCAGTTATTATCTATCCCTACTTGCTCTTGATAGGGTGGTGTTTAGTTGACGCTACAGATTGTGTGTATCGTTAGGAACTTCCAGGACTTTGACTCAACAAAGAAAGAATGGCTACATATTTTCAAATCAAAATTATCTGTGCTTTGGAGGGGTAACCTGCAGGCAGTTCAGTTTCCATGTATTTGCTATACTTGTTCATCTAGGCCACAGATTTGGAAGGTGCAGTCATAAATGCCTTGGCAAATTGCTATCGTGAATCATGTACATGGTATACGCTGTGACCATTGTGCATCAGCAGTAGAGGAAGTGAAGTTTTGAAGTGGAGGGTCGGGTGCTAATCATATCACTTGCTTTGACAAGGATGTTGTCAGTTTTTCATACTGCAGTTATCCAGGCAAATGATAAATATTCCATCACCTGTGTCCCATAGATGGTCACTAGTTGAAGAATACCTAGCCTCAAACGTTCTCTTGCAGTCACAAGTAATTTTTTTTTTAAATTAAGAATCGATTTGATTGAAATTTAAGTTTTTATGGATAGTGTGCAGAATAGAGAGTGGGCGAAAGTAAGATAGATCAGGAAATCTGTGTGAGTTATGTTCAAGATATTAACAGGAAAAGACAAGATAGATAAAGTTAAACTATTTCCACTGATTGGGGATTCTAGAACTAGGGGCATAGTCTAGGCATTAGGGCCAGACCATTCAGGAGAGATTTTAGGAAGCACTTCTACACACAAAAAGAGTGGGAAATGTTTGGAACTCTCTTCCACAAACGGCAGTGGATTTTGAACCAGTTGTTAATTTTAAATCGGAGAATATTAACTTTTTAAACAAAAATTAAGGGATATAGGCCAAAGGCGGATATGTGGAGTTAGGCCACAAATCAGCCATGACCTCACTGAATGGCAGAACAAGCTCAAAGGGTTGAATGGCCTGTTCCTGTTCCGAGAGGGGAACACGTGCAAAAATTTAAAAACACACTCTTCAGGATTGAGGTAAATACATTTACAACTGAAAGGTATCTGTTTAAAACTCTCTTCTGTTAATACTTGGTCGATTGTTAATTTTAGATCCGAGTTTGACAGATTTCGGTCAACTAAACATATTAAAGGACACGGGCCAGATGTGGGTGGGGAGGTTTAGGTCACAGATGAGTCACGGTGTCAAAGAATGACAAAACAGATTTGAAGAGCTAAAATGCCTACTCCTACGTATTTGTACATTCAAGTCTTTAGTGAGTTAGTTTAGCTCAACCATTGCAATAATGATAAATTGTATCAGCAGTCAAATGGACGCATTGCATGAAAGAAAATAACTTCCGTTATGAATGGGAGTACAATGAATATAACTCTCATTGTCGTCTGGTTTAACCATCACAAAGAATTACCCCATCATCTGCAGAACTCCTGAGCAGGAATCAGCTTGGTTGTTGCTGCATGGCATATCATTAATCTAATGCAAAAATATCACTATTAGATCCCTCAGCAAATCCTAAAAAATGAAATACGCATTTCAGCCATGAGACATCATTAAGGACACAAAAATGCTAAAAGATTTCAGAAGTGTGCTTTCACCATAAAAATAATTATCACTTACTTCTGAACTTTTGGATATTTCATTTCTGCTATTGCATTTGTGGAGTCCATTTGCTTCTCTTTTAAATGTCGCGGCCACACGTTGTCCACCCAGTCCACCAAGTCCACCTGAAACAAACAGTGAACAGTGGCGGAAATCAGTAAATAAGAAAAAAAAAGAGAAATGAGATCACGTCAGCTCCAGAAGCCATCGATGTCTGTCAAAGTTCACATCAACGTGCTTCGTTCATCTTTAGTTCACAAGTGGTTTCAGTATGGCCGGCCTCCACCATTCACACAAAAATGACATTTAATTCAACTCAAAAGGCAAGCAGGTTTAGTAAGAATAGAACACTTATACATATATTGACTAGCAGTGAGTGAATTAATTACAATAACATGTCAATTTTATACAGCAATGATCCTGAAGTGTAAATATCAACCAAGTCATAAGAAAAATCCATCACACCTGTTGTCTTTTATGTTGAAAATTTATTCGCTATGTCCATTGCCATCAGGATAAAGAAGCTTTAAAAATTAAAAATATATCTTGCAAAGCACTTCATTTCAGAAATTCTGAAAAATGCTGTTAAGTAATAAGGGAAAAAAACATCTAACTTAGAAAGCAGAAAACACTGATAAGCATTGCAACCAAAGCCTGATGCTGTCCGCAACCAACAATCACACAGGCAAAATCCAACAGGGTTCACTGGATAATGAACAGGAACAGGCATCTTAGCTAATTGTCCACTTTAAAATAAAGCAATAATAGTGGCAATTACAACACTCTCACAACCATCAGGTCATCCAACGTTTGCAAGATCTAAGTGAAATTTTTTTTGCCCATTTGTGACCAAATGCATTCATGCAGTCCCATTTCATTTTAAGACACCAAACTTAGTTCATGCCAAGTGCCTCAAAAACAATTAAACTCATTCCCCAAGCATAGAACCCTCAGATTTGGGGAACAACACCAACCAGCATTTAAGTTTACTGCATTCATTAAGTTTAAAGACATTAGTATCCTGACTTGGACAAATATTGCCTTTCTTTTATTGGTGCTGAGCCAGAATCCTGGAATTTCTAATCTAACATTACTGTGGGAGCATCATTGCTAGAAGGACTGCTGTGGTTCAAAAGTCATGGATGAAAATAATCAGCTAAAATGATTCACTTAAAAAGCTCAAAATAAAAATTTGTGAACAAAATTTATGAACACAGGATTAGTCTTGATAGCTACCATTGTCACTCAGACCAAAATGGTATCTGCTCCTTGCATACTTTTGCCATAAGTCACACTGACACGAATGCATACACAGAATACCTGTCAAAGGATGCAGGTTGATACATCAATTGAACACTACTGCCACCATTTTGGAGTTCAAGCTATTTTTTATTTGACCTATTCAGGGATGTTATTACACACCTCTGGTGAAGGTGGGACCTGAATCCAGGCCTCCTGTTCCAAGAGGTACCTTACCACTGCACCACTGATATTTTAGAGAACGAGGCTACATGCTCTCTTAATCTCACCAGTTGAGCACATGCTAAGCAGCACAAAACAGTTGCACTACCTTCCTACTCACTAAAATCACCATCAAGATGTATTATTTGTTGCTTTCTTCTGGCTGTTGGTACAAGTTGGCACGTGTTTAATGTTTTACATTGATGTTTCAAATTGTACCAATATATAGGCAGTGGTGTGGGAGACAGTGAACAAAGTTTTGCTGAATTCAAGGCTTCTGTAGCAACCAGTTGTTCCCAGACATGGATGCACTAAGTAAGGCTTCCTCTTGAACAATGCACGTCTGGGAGCAGAGGAGGAAGAGCACAAGTTGCTAACTGGGAGGAGGGATATCAGTAAGGTGAGAAGCAGTTATGTTCATTGGTGATGCATGATGTGTGGCAGCATTCACGACTCTGTAGATATCAAAGTATTCCATGTACATCTGCAACAGGAAGACCTGGACTACATTAGGGATTGGTCCAATAAGTAGCAAGTAATGTGTGTGCCATACAAGTGCGAAGCATGACTATCTCCAGCAAGAGGGAATCTACCATCTCCCTAAGACATTCTATCCCTCCATAATCAACATCCTCAAGGTTTGCCAGTCACCAGAAACTGAACTGGACCAGCCATATAAATACTGTGCCTTCAAGAGCTAGTGAGTCTAGCAATTCTGCTGCAAGTGACTCACCTCCTGTCTTCTCAAAGCCTGTCGATAAGCTACAAGATACAAGTCAAGAGTCTGATGGAATATTCTCCACTTGCCAGGATAAATGCAGCTCCAGTAACACTTAGGAGAAGGCAGTGGTTTGAATTCCACCATGGCAGATGATGAAATCAGAATTCAATAAAAATCCGGTATAAAACACTAGCCTAACAGCATCCACGTAACCACTGTTTATCATCGTAAAAACCTAGCTGATTCGCTGATGTCCTTCAGGGAAGGAAATCTGCCATTTTTACCTGGTCCAACCGACATGTGATTCCAAATCCACACCAATATCATTTACACTTAATTCCCCTCTGGCAATTAGGGATGGGCAATAAATGCCAGCCTAGCCAGCAATGCCCACATCCCACATAAGAATAAACAAAAGACTGTACTATATCTTAGAATCATTTCAATATGCCAACTTAATTTCAACATTTGATCAGCATGATTTCTGGACCTCTGGCAATTGTCGTAATGTTGTTGGGTCCTTTTTCCTATTGTCACCTCAGTTTCTAAACTATAACCCCTGCTACTTGTTTGGTGAACCAGTTTGCCCCAGTCTTCTAATTCTTGGACAAAGACTCAAATTTGAACCTTTTGCAATCACAGACAATCAAAAATACAAAAAAAACCTGTAAAATCTTGAATAGATACACAAAAAAAATCTGGCTAAACAAACACGAGTCCATTAAAGTCAAAGTAAGAGCATTTATATTTGTGCAAAAAACCCCCAGAAGTAAAGATCCAAGTAGCTAACAAGAATGAGGAGTTGAAGGAAATTAGTAAAAAGACTGTACTGGAGACAGTAAGAGGACTGAAAGATGATAAATCTCAAAAAACAAATTGGTCTTCATCTTAGAATGTTGAAAGAGGTGGTTAAAGGACAGTCAATGCATTGGTGATTGTCTTCGAGAATTATACAGATTTTGGAATGATTCCTGAGAAATAGAAGATACCAAATGACACACCACTATTTAAGAGGGAAGGGAGCAAGACAGAAACAGCAAACTACAGACCTGATGGCCTTACATCAATAGCAGGGAAAATGCTAGAATCTATTTTAAAGATTGATAATGATATGACTAGATTTAGTCAGCATGGATCTGTGAATAGAAAATTGTGTTTGAAGATGTTACTAACAAAGGTGCTAAAGTAAAGCTGGTGAACATGAAATACTTAGACTTTCAGAAGGCTTTTGATAAAGTCCCCCAAAGGAGACTGGTTAGAAAGATTAAAAGTGTGGGATATTTACTGGCATGGATTAATGGTTGGAAAACATATAGAAAACAGAGCTAGAATAAATGGATCAATCTCATATTGGCATGCTGTGCTTAGTGAGGTATCACATGAATCAGTATTTGTTCAGATGGCTGTTCAGTCTTTGAGTATGTTTTAAGGGGTACAGATTGATAGATTTCTAATTAATGGTGGCATACAGGGTTTTGGGGAGAGGGTAAGTAAAAAGGCACTGAAGCATTCAATCAGCCATGATCATATTTAACGGCAGAGCAGACTCGACAATTTGCACTGCCTACTCTTGCACCTATGCTCCTTTGTAACGAGTCATTAACTTCTAGTTCTTCCAAAAAAGTAGACCTTGAAGTATAAAGCTGCACAAGGAGTTCATTTCTATGGCTGAGCTACCATTTTTTCTAGAAAAATGACAGTTATGGCTGCCACCAAGAACTCAAGCTTAGGACAAAAGAAACCAAGAACTACAAAATGTTTGGAGTAATTCTGGGTTGCTATAGACAGGACAGGATTGGTATGTTCCTGTTTGCTTATGTTCAGAGTTCCAATGTGCTCCTGTAAAGAAACAAGCTGAAAGTAACAGCTTTTAAACCTCATGTTTGGGTAACGGTTCTTGTATGAAGATCTACTGACTGCACTGCAATTTCCATAAAGACAGGCAGAAAATGTATCTCATCACAAAGACAAAGGTTTTTCAAACAAACAAACAGTCATATTGTCGACTGAAATTATGTTCTAGTGGGTCCTTCAGACTTGATTCCCTAGGTTCAATCTTGGATCTGTGAACTAACTGGTCTTCACCAGGAGCAGAAGTAGACCGTTTTCAGCCCCTCGTGCCTGCTCTACCATTCAATAGGATTTATGGCTGATCCAATAGTCCTCATATCCACTTTCCTGGTTTTTCCCCATAACCCGTGATTCCTCTACTGATCAACAGCATGTATATATTTAAGGCTGACATAGATAAGGATACACTTTTTGACTTTGTCATCTTAAGTTGGACAAAAAGAGAAAGAAAGAAATCGCTTGTCGTTTTGATTCATAATCACTAGGCAGCTGATAACTGGGCTGCGCTGTGATTCCCTCCATTGCTACAGTATTCTATCTGTGCAGGCATAAATCAAGCTGGATGACTGAGCAACATACAGTAAGCACATCCTATGGAAGCACTGTGCACTATAGCAATCAAGTGAGGTGAAAGAAGTGAGTTCTGAACTATCCAAAGGATTTTTGTAAATCATCTGCCATAACACTGATCACCTGGAGATAACCTAGAACACAAGAAGAGCAAGTGTTTATATAGCGACTGCATTTATGGCCTACACACTGCAGTGACAGTTACTATGACATCCTATGCGCAGAGTGGAAGACGGATCTGGGAGCAGGAGAGCTGAGCAGTTTGAGAGATCAGGACAACAGAAATGTGAGCACGTGCAGAGTGGGCAAGGGTTCCAAAGAAACCACGCACATAGATATAAGTGGAGTCATCGCTGGCTCTAGGTGCAAATCACTGACTCAAAGATTTCAGAAACGAGATGAGGTTATCCACACAAAAATATCCTGGTGAAAAAGGCTCTATCACGGTGGTCAGAGCATCTGAAATGCATAAGTGATAACCATTTTGCTAGCACTTTGGTTTTGGCAACAAGCACTCTATTATATAGTACAGTTCCTAACCTCATTGTGTCCCAAAGCACTTTACAATCAATGAAGTACCATTGACGTGTAGTCACTATTCTAATTGGGGAATCAAAGTTAAATGTAATAGATGGCACTTAGCAGCATACAACTACCCACTTGGTACATAACAACGTCCTAATCATGTACTGCAAATCATTTGTTTAAGTATGAAGCTCAGTAATATATATCAGCAGCCACAAACACATTAAAAGGAAAAGAGCTAGAATTAGAATTTTAAAATATCATTGAGTGCTTATAGAAACTCAAGGCATAGCATGATATCTAGTACTTCACCATTCATGATTAAAAACTGCCTGCCAAAGGAGAATTTGTCAAATCTGACAAAGGAAGATTCCAAGAATTTTTTTTTTCTGCAGAGTTAGCAAACTGTAATGAAACCAGAATATTTGGAGCTGTCTGCTGCAGGACATACAGGCTGGCAGCAAAAGGAGAGAGAATTGTGCTGAAAAGTTTAGACAGCTAGGACAGAATAATGCTGTTGGTTTCTGCAAAAGACTCCAGGGTATACAAAATGAAATTGACTTATGTTGGGAAGGCTCAAAACCCACAGTTTTATAAATGTCAATTGCCTCACTAGTTGCCTGGTATTCTGCTTAAGATGGCTGGGTGAATGTGCTGCTGAGCTATGAATCAATCATTCTGTTGGGCACCTTTACTGTAGTGCGAATCATAAAAGAATCAATTGCCTGAAAAGGCACTTCTGAGTTTAATTGTTGTCCAGCTGAAACACCAGCAAATGTGACCCCCATTGACGGCTCACAGAACTGCAGGAAGGGGATGCTGGAAGCGTTAACTAAAAATAATGTCAACAAATCTACAAAATCCTCATCAATGAAAGATACTGATTAACAAGAAGCTTTAAAGAAAGAGCTAAACTCCATTGCGTAGCTCTGTCAAAAGCCAGAAGTCACATCGATTATCTATCACACAGGAGAGTCATGTTGGTCTTTCTTAGATTATTTAGTGCTGTTTTACAGCAAACATGCAGACATTGGGATCAAGATCTGTAATTCACAGCTGAACACTGTTTCCTTTTTCAGACAAGTGCAAAAGACAAAAATCAAAATGCCTCATGTGTGTTCTTTCCAAACTGCTCACATTAAACCACCATAAAACTCCATTAATTTCAGCAAGCTAAAAGAAAAGTTTTTGAATTGACAGAAATAGACTGAACTTACATCCAGATAAAGTGAACCTCCATGCTGCTAATGTTCACTGTTTTCAGCCTTGTATGCATGTACTTACCTTAAACTGGCAATAGTATCCATTTATCTGGAATGCTCATACACTTGAATGAATCATATCCACATCAACATGCATTGTTTTTTTCCCCTGAAATCCCATTATTACATCCAATTACCAGTCAATTTACACTTGTTACTTTGATTGATCACTGAATCAGAAGACTGAAGCCAAGCAAGTGATTAATTCAGTATTTTTATTATGAATCAATTTTTAAATCTGAATTTTTCATTTACCCAAAATGCATTCAGTTTCTGCATTTATAATCTAAAAAACATTCCTTTACTCAAACAATCTGGATTTTGCACTAATAAAAAGACTGAATGCAGCATTACTTTCAGGATTTGCAGCATCTATATTTTGAAGTGAAATGTGGGGCACATTTTAGAACATCAATAAATTTCTGTCAAACACAAATACAGATTTGGAATAGCTTTGGGACAAATCCTGAAACAATCTTATACTTTGAACTCCCGATGCAAAAGTGGTTGCAGCTGTTTTTAGGTTATGTTAGGTTCAGTACACTAACGTTAAGAAAATGTAAATAATTTAGAAATAGTTGAACACAAATACTGCAAGCCTGATTTTAAAAAATTATGTACTAATCTGTTAGACAGTCTATCTTTCAATCATATGCTAGTTTCTTCTTCAATTCACATGCTAGACTGGATGCCATTGTCACTGTTTGGGGCTAAAAGTACAGGTAGTCAGGTTATACATGTTCACAATTTTCCCTTAAGATGTTTCTCCTGGCTGGTGTCTTTCTGGCTACTGTATCAATGTCACCAAAGATAGCTGACCCAACAGTGTCATCCCAGTACGTTCTCATCAGTTAGAACTTTCAGCTGCTGCACAAATACTGTGATACTTAACTAACAGCTTGCCTCCTTAATGTTGGACTCCGATCCAAGCTCCGACTGTTGATTTAAAACTTGAAAACATTCTTACATGATAAACAAGGAGAGGTACTTTAAAATCAACACTAGGAGCCGGAAATCGAGACAGAAACAATATCTTTGTTCCTTCAGCACTAAGTGTTGAGAGAAGTACAGAAGCTAGGAATCCATTGGTTGAAATGAGAATTGTAGAATCATAGAATTCCTACACAGTGTGGAAGGAGGCCATTCAGCCCATCAAGTCCACACCAACCTTCCAAACAGCATCCCACCCAGACCGACCTCCCTACCCTATCCTTGTGACCCTGCATTTCCCATGGCTAATCCACCTGGCCTGCAGATCCCTGGACACTATGGGCAATTTAGTATGGCCAATCCACCTAGCATGCACAGCTTTTGAAAGAAAACAAATAAAAATTCTCAACACAAATGACATTCAGGTAAGAATTTTGTTGTATGTAAGAACTGTAATGTTGATCCTTGCTCTTCACAAGTCAAGGATTTTTTTTGTTTTTACAATTGCAAAATGGCATTTTTATTATCAAATGTTTCCTATTTCGTCATTTATGGATTTTAAGTTCAGAGTTCTATGTGGGCTGCAACTTAGACAAAAATGGCCCATCTACCCGTTACGCTGACGAAACAAGGCCAACTCCATCTCTACTTTGATAGATCTTAACCATGCATGCAGAGCTGTCATGTTGGTCTCCATTCTATAATGCAAACTGGAATAAGGATGAATCTCAAACCTTGTGCATCATTGGGCCAGTGATCACCCCACCTGGATGAGAGACAGCCCAACAGCATACCAACCCCGCATCATGAGACCAAATTCTAATCCCTACTCTCCAAGACAGGAGTGGAGATAGAACATTTTGTCTTCTGATTCAGAAGCAGAATGCTATCAAAGGTTCGGTTCTCCTAATGCTTTATGTCCTCCAAAACCTTGTAAACTCTGGCCTTGTATGTGCATCCACTATTGGTCCAAGTTTCAGCTACTCAGTCACATCCTGTAAAACACCCTCCCTAAAAGCCCTGCCTCTCTTTTCCACAAACTTTAAAAACCTGTCTTGAAACTTTTTCGACCAAACTTCCAGATAATTTGAATTATTCCTTCATGGCAGCCTTCCATGACTTATAAGGTCTTCTTCATTTGTTTTCTCCCCCTCCTGTAAAATACCCTGTAATTTTCAGGGTAAGGAGATTATAATTTAATGCAAATTATTTGTTATTCAACAGCATTAACCAACAACCAACCTTGATATCCTGGACAATAGGTGAATAAAAGTACCATCTCAAAACACAGCTTTGCTTAGGGACTGAATATGAACCATTCTTTCTTAACTGAATTAGATAAATTTAGCATAACCTCATTTTATAACAAATACAGCTGTGCATTCACAAATGGCTTTCACAATGAACTTGTGACCAAACCAATTTTTATTAAAATATCACCAAACAACAGCTCTTCTCTTCACAATGCATTGTTAACACATGTTAAAGGCAGTTGCTGAATATTATTAAGTTCTAAATGTATGGTTGTAAAGGATTTAAAATTAAATTCTTAAACTCTGCATTTCCTGAATCATAATTAAAACCTCAGGTGCTACCTTGTTACAGATCAATATGATATTCTCAATCACATGAAATGAATAAATATAACACACTGCATTTGGTGCAGATATCTCTGCTAATCACAATTTTCTACATACTAAATTCATTTCTAAACTTTACAGCCTGGTAAAATCCACTGACAGTGCAAAACTAGATTTAAAACCAGTTATCTCTCTCTCTCTCTCACTCACACACACACAGACACATGACTGAAGTATGATCCAATGCACAAAAATATTTCAGCCTCAATTCTTCTCTCAGCAAAAGACCGCTGAAAATGTATTTTCTGCATAACTAGCATAATTGCGCAGATAAAATCATAGACTTTGAAATGAGATTACAAAAAATGCAATTTTGTTCATGTAATAATGTAAAAAAAAGCATTATCCCAATTTCCATTTGATGACAAACTTCACCCCTTTTAAAAAGCTCAATAAGAATTTCCATAATATTATTGTTTGCATGGACTGCTTTGATAAATATCAATAATAACTGCATGTAAAACTTAAATATCACTATTTCAATTAATTTCACTTGTACCACATTTTCTCATTCTGGTTTAGGATTTGTCCATCAACTGCAAATAGTTTTCTCCAAATCTTAAACTCCTTGACATGAAAGTTGGACGAACCAACAAGCAGGAAGTGTACTCAAATAAAACAAAGCAGCCTGGAGTTGGAGATTCAGATTGCCCAAACTTGAAAACCACATGGAATTTAGATATCGTTGATTCATCACTACTTTCAAACATATAACTGAATACATTTATACAGCTAGACTAAAATTTTCAAAAAGACTTAATATGAGTAAATAAATTTCCAGCTATGACAGAGATGGACAGATCAGAAATGTTCATGGCTAACAGATTGATCTCAACTGGAACATTAATGAAACCATTATAATTGTGTGCAACGTCCCTGCACTGGAAGAGGCAAAAACTTCAAGGTTTGCATTTTCCATCAGTAGCCTGTGATGGCTACAGCAAAACACATGACTGTTGATACAGTAAACACAGAATGGGCCTGACAGCAGTAGCAACGACAGAAAAATAGCCTGCGAACACATGGATACATGGCCACTTGTGAAATAAAAGAACAACAGATCACAAACAGCTGTGCCTTGTACAAGTTATACCTTCGAAAGAGGGAAGATACAAGGAGGAAAACTATGAATCTTGTGTAGGTCTTCAGATGTAAACACAGGCCTCAGTAAGGCAATGCAGTGGAATAATGCACAAATAATACTTTACATGTGCAAAAAAAAAGTGCTGTCAGTCCCAATGACAGTCCAACCGAAAAGCTTTGCTAGAAAATGACGCAAGTAGAGATGAAGCTGCCAAAAACTTGACATATTGTTCTTCAGCCAGTGGCATAAAATGCACACAAACGGTCACCATGGAAAAACTCCCATTCTAATTTTTCTTTTTCCAGGTATACAAATAGTTGTTTGGTATTACAGAACTTATGTTTTCCTCTCAGAAGCTGCTGTGTCTCTAGAAGTCTCTTCCCCAGAGAGATGCAGAGGCAGGGTCAGTGAATATTTTTAAGGTGGATATAGACAAGAGGTAGCTGGACAGGTTTACGGTACATGCACCCACCACTTAAACCTATTTAGCAGTAACATCAAAGATTAAAAATCAATTTGATTAGTAGAGGAGGTATATGGCCAGTTAATCCTTTCAAATTATTATCCAAAATCGGTTAACATTGAAATTGTGTGAATACAAAAATGGATTAATTTTATCAAATTTAAATAAATGCATGAAATACTTCCAGAAAAACAAATGAAATTGCATTGAACAAGGTATTAACAACTAACTACAAATGCAGTTATTTTAAAATTTACTGCAGCTAACATTGCACCTTAGGCTTGAAATATTGAAAGTGAAGCACTTCAATTTGTAGACCTGATTTCCTCCATGGGCCTCTTTGTTTTATCGCACAGGTTACTTTAGCAGACAGAAATTAGTGTTAAAATATTAAGACATGGAAATAATGCTATTGCCATAAAAGATGTTAGTCTTCCAATAGAATAAATTAAGGAATTAGAACAATCAAACATTATCTACTGTTTTGATTAGTTTCTATAGAGCCTGATATAAATTAACCAATATATGAATATAATTTTCTTACCACATTGGGCCGTTTGACCAGATTCTCAAGTTTCGTATGACTGAATTCCAGGCTGATGACATTATAGAGCTTCTCTCTTTCCATTTCTGGTGTTTCATAGTATTTAACCCATTGTGACATACTCATCTCAATTCCTTTCTGGGTACTCACATCCATGACATCCACAACACGGCGACTCCCTAAAATCACACACAAAATGTAAAACAGTTCTTGTCAGCTTCACTTCACGGTCTAATTTTTTACACACCCGCATATACGGAATATGGTAAAATGTAATATTGTGTAAACATACAGAATAAATGTATTAACTGGTAACACCAACATGAGGAAAGATGGTGGCATCGTGATAATGTCATTGGACAAACGAACCACAGGTCCAAGCAAATGGTTTGGGGACACAGATTTACAGCAGGTGAGGAAATTTAAATTCAATTAATAAATCTGGAACCAAAGACAAGTCATCAGTGATGGATACCATAAATCTACCATTGATTGTTGTAGAAACCCATCTAAGTCATTACTGTCCTTTAAGGAAGAAAATCTGCCATCCTTACCTGGTCTGGGCTACATATGGTTTAATGGGATCCACTCTCAACTATCCTCTGAGATGGCCTTGCAAGCCACTCAGTTCAAGGACAATTAAGGATGGGAAACAAATGCTAACCCTACCTGCAATTTATTTAAAAGAAATTAAGTTTCTTACTCTCTTCCTCTTCATACCACTGATCCACAGTCCAAAAATAGCAGTCATCTTCAGGCACATTGCCTAAATAGCCACTTACAAGGTTTGATAGAAAGTGTTGTTACAATATTCGATTCATGGTGGGGACATCAAAGCCAAATTCAATCTTATCTTCACCCAATTTCTTCACAAACATTGCTGAACAGAAATCAAGAGATTGGAACCCTGGGTGATTTCTGTCTGTCTAATCCCAATCACTACCGTGCTCAAGATTAACACACCAGTTGATCAAACTTGAACAATCTTAATTATTAAGTCAAGAAGCAAATGAGTTGTCAAGCTAATGCCAGGAAAGCAGAGTGTGGCCTTACTTGTGCAAATTGTTTGGCATTCCCTAAAAACTGAGTTAAAACATTGCAGAAAGAACAATAGTCTGTCACCTTCAATTTGCATCATTATATTAAGTATGATCTGTAAAGTATAAAGCAGCAAAATAGTTAATATTTGCTTAATATAACGGTTTATTTTTCGTAAGGAAGTGAATATATTTTTGTATTGGCCTCTAGATCAATGAGCCAAGTTTCTTTATTCATTTACTGTATTAAACATATCAAAAAATACATGATCCACGCAGAGATATTTGTTGATCAAAACAATGTATTTTCACTAATTAGGTATAATTTTACCCATTTAACATTTAATTTGACAACTGTATTTCAGAGAAAACAATGATAGCAGTATTGAGTATTTTTACTGAGGTTTGAAATGACTTGCCATTAAGCCATATTTCCACAATTGCTATTTATAACAGAGATTTAAATGAAGAAATAAAATCTTGAACATGTTGAACATTAGTCATCTGGGTTCAACAGTAAAGAAAGCATTTATCTTGAAATTGCCAAATCTTGGGAAAAGCAGAAATCCACAGGGTACAACTACCACACCTTATAAAATCAAATTTTAATAATGAGCCAATTTGGTTTTATAACGAATTCTAGTTACAACAATTCTTCACAGCCCTTTAATTATCCATTTAAAGACACAATTTTATGAACAAGGCATTCCCTCCTTGTAGTTGATAAAATTGCAGGAACATTCACGTAACTTGTTTTTTTTATATAGCCTTACAGAATTACAACTGTGATCTTGACTTTTCAGGAGAGAATAGCTATTGCCAAGGTCAATGCAATTCACCCAATTAAACAGTCTGATGTTATTCTCTCCAACTACGAAATGACAAATAATTACTCCTATGATACAAAAATTCAGACTGCAGAGGATGGGCAAAATTGCAGCTACAAATGAAAGTTTACAATAAAATGTTTAAAGCAGTATCTACAGAGGAAGGAGATAATTTATCGTTTATGGTGTGGATTCTTGATCAAAATATTAACTGGTTTGCTCTGTATTTGCAGCATTTTATACTTTGATTTTGATCATGGATAGATTATTATTTTTCACTCATAACAGTAAATAACTTGAATTCATTATGACTGTCCTGATACGAAACAGACATCTGTTACAGTTCAGGAGAGAAGCTCTTGGAATGCCAACTGAATAGGTGATATGCTCTTCAAACTTGGATACAGAGACAGAGATATAGTCAGGAAAATACAAAGCGAGACAGTATAAAATGTACAGTGGGGGACAAAGACATACGCAGCCAAACAGTAAACAAAATTGGCTTGATGGTAGGAAACACAGGGTTATCCAAGATTACAAAGGGATTTTGATCAATTCAGTCAATGGGCAGAGGAGTGACAGATGGAGTTTAGTTTGGATAAACGTGAGGTCCTGCATTTTGGTAAAAACAAACAAGGGCAGGACTTATACAATTAATGGTAGGGCCCTGGGGAGTGTATTCAGAGAGACCTAGGGGTTCAGGTACATAGTTCATTGAACGTTGCATGACAGGTAGACAGGGTAGTTAAGGCGGTGTTTAGCACGCTTGGCTTCATTGCTCAGACCATTGGGTATGGGAGTCAGGACATCACAGTTCTGGCATAGCAAGGATATTATTAAACTGGAATGGGTTCAAAAAAGATTTACCAGGATTTTGCCGGGGTTGGAGGGTTTGAGCTGTAAGGAGAGTTTGGAGAGGCTGGGATTTTTTTTCAGTGGAGCATAGGAGGTTGAAGGGTGACCTTATAGAGGTTTATAAAATCATGAGGAGCATAGCTAAGGCGAATAGCAAAGGTCTTTTCCCTAGGGTAGGGGGAGTTCAACACTAGGAGATGTATTTTTAAGGTAAGAGGAAAAAGATTTAAAAGGGACAACTTCTTTACACATTGGATTGTTCATATGTGCAATGAATCACAGTATCCCAACAGCATAGAACGAGAGTATTCGACCCATCAAGTCTGCACCGAACGTCTGAAGAGCATCCCACCCAGACTCAGCCCTATCCCCTTAACCCGACATTTATCATGGCTAATCCACATAACCTGAACATCCCTGGACACTACCGGACAGTTTCAGTATGGCCAATCCACCTAATCTACACATCTTTGGACTGTGGGAGAAAACCAGAGCACCCGGAGGAAACCCATGGGGAGACACAGGGAGAATGTGCAAACTCCACACGGACTGGAATTAAACTTGGGTCCCTGATGCTGTGAGGCAGCTGTGCTAACCACTGGGCCATAGTGCCGCCCATGAACTGCCAAAGGAAGAGGTAGATGCAGGTACAATTACATCATTTAAAAGACTTTTAGACAGGTACATGAATAAGACAGGTATAGAGGGATGTGGGCCAAACACAGGTAAATGGGACTAGGTCAGATTGGGAAACTTGGGCAGCATGGACAAGTTGGACTGGAGGATCTGTTGCTGAGCTGTATGACTCTAAGCATGTGTCAAGAGAGCACTTTACAACATGAAAAAAACTGTAGTCCACAATTTCAAGCTGTGGAAAAACATATCAGTGAGAAAACAGCTCTCTGTCCAGCTGTACTGGAATTAAACTATTGCCATTTACTACACAAGTTTTCTTTTACTTTCTTTGTGGGATTACAGTCATTTTGTTTACAATTAATTTGATTTCAAAATGGAGAATGGAAGGTTAATTACATCTGCTGTACTTAAAGCCAAGTATTTAAAAATTACACAAGAAAGCACCACTTATAGCTTGAAGAACAAATAAGATAGCTGGGTCTGTTCACTTATGGTGGTTAGCAAGGGAATAACATTCTAATTCAATAAGCTGCCAGTTGTGCTCCACACCAAAGAATATTCCATTTTAATAATAGTGGCATTCTGTTTATGCTAATTCAGTTACTTAAGAGCTCATCTAATGTGGTTCTCTTTTGTAATTGAGGCTCAAATTTCAAACTTATTTTAAAATGGAAACCATAATCAGTGACACATCAGTTACAACTGCAAGTAACAAAGGATATATTGTAGTTTTACAAGTGACCACAAGAGGTCAATGAACAACTGGGAATTTTGCTCTCGCATAAGTCAGCAATGAAAGCTATCACCAAATGCTCTTCAATACAATCAAATAATTCAGAATATCAGGCTTGTAGATTTTTATTTTTAACTAGTCTATTCCTATTCCATTTTTATTATTATTGCCAGGCTTTGTTTTCTCAAACACCTCAGAAATTGAAGGTGACAAACGTATTTCCCGGCTCCAGTGTATTCTGGCACAGGCAGCATTAAAATTGAGTTGTTAAAGGAAGAGATATTCAATTACTGTTATAACCTCATCCCGTGTGGTTACTGCACACTTCTGCCTTACTTGTCAAATGGAAAACTCTAGATTTCTAAGCTAAAAGACCTCGATAACTGGGACTTCTCAGGATTTTGACACATCATTTTGAAAAAGAAAACCCTACAGAGTTACAGCAGAAAAGGAGATCATCTGGCCAAAGACATCACTACTAGTTCTTTATGCAAACAATTCAAAACTATTTCAGATTTCAACTCTCTCTTCATAGCCTTGGATGGCCAAGCTTCAAATATATATTAAAATACCCATAAAATATGCAGTGGTCTCTGCCTCAACTATTCTTAATGGCAAGCAATCAACAGATTTTCTCAATGCGATCTCAAAAATCATGCCAAAGCATATAATTGACCCCATTATGAAACTACTTTCCGTCTATTTTTAATACGTTCAATACCCAAACATCAGGGACATAAGGAGACAGTGAATCATTGTTCTCTCCTGGGCAGAGGAAGTGTATGGCCCAGAGGGATGTACAAATGTGTGCATCCTTACAGGATTGGACTCGCACTAAAACTTTTTTTTAAAATACAGTCAGTTGAATACAACTACCCTATGATCCCTGGTACAGGCCTTGCACAGCTGACAGTCACCCTACATTGCAATCAGAGGTACCATTCCCCTCTATGGCAGGTATTATGGCAGCCCCAAAGCAGTGAGGCAAAAAATGTTTTTAAAAAAAATCCAGTTTTACTCATGTACAAATACTCTTCTTACCAAGACTAAAAGCAGGACACAAATAAGCACACTGCATACAGAATAAACTGCACAGAATAGATCTTTCATAAATAACAGCATAAACATGAAATATTAGTTTAGTGAAAGCAATGTATGAATTGTGTCATTTCTGAAAAAAATAAAGGACCTCTCACTTTTATTATGATGCTTATTTTGGAAGAAGTGCCAGTGGTTAAATTTCTTGAGAACAAAGCATGTTTGCAATTGTTCACCTATCCAATTAACAGCACACAGATTTTACGCAGGAAGTCAATAATAAAGAGACCTTTGTTAAAAATACATAAAACTGCAGATAATTATCCATTGATTAGACAATTTAGATAACTTTAACCTGACACTGAATTTATATTTTATGATTTTGAAAAATGAAAAATATCCCCGCTCACCCCCCCGCCCCCATTTCTTCTGAAGGTATTGACTAATAGGTTGTGGTTTCACATGTTGTGACTATCATCCAAGTGATCATTATTAATGTTTGATTTCAGAGTTTGAGCACATTGTTTAACCATTGCATGAAAGCTAAATCCTGTCTTCATTTTGCTCCACAGTTTTGTGACAATGGTCACTGAATAATGATCGAGAGTAGAAACTTCTGTCCATGTTTCTGCTCCCAAATTTAGAGCCAATTGTAGCAGCTTGAAAGCTAAGTCTCAGAATCAAACCTTATTTCAATGCTTAGGACAACAGAGTGTTTTTGAGTTTAATTAAGGTGAGCAGATAGTAATTACCATCTTCTACTCATGTCAATCCATAGCTTTTCAATGCAACAGCAAAAGAACGTAAAAACCAGGAGCAGGAGTAGGCCATCTGGCCCTTCGAGTCCGTTCTGCCATTCAATAAGATCATGCCTGATCTTTCCATAGCCTCAGCTCCACCTACTTACCTTCTCACCATAACCCTTAATTCCCTTACTATTCAAAAAATTACCTATCTTAGCTTTAAAAACATTCAATGAGGGAGCTTCAACTACTTCACTGGGTAGGGAATTCCACAGATTCACTACCCTTTGGGGGAAGATGTTCCTACTCAACTCAGTACTAAATCTGCTCCCCCCCAGTTGTGAGGCTATGCCCTTTTGTTCCAGTTTCACCTGCCAGTGGAAACATCCTCCCTGAATCTATCTTATCTATTCCCTTCATAATTTTAAATGTTTCTATAAGATCTCCCCTCATTCCTTTAAATTCCAATGAATATAATTCCAGTCTACTGAGTGTCTCCTCATAAGCCAACCCTCTCATTTCTGGGATCAACCTAGTGAATCTCCTTTGCACTCCCTCCTGTACCTGTACATCCTTTCTCACGTAAGGAGACCAGAACTGCATGCAGTACTCCAGGTGTGGCCTCATCAGCACCCTATACAGCTGTAATATAACATCCCTGCTTTTAAACTCAATCCCTCTAGCAATGAAGGACAGAATTCCATTGCCTTCTTAACTACCTGTTGCACCTGCAAACCAACCTTCTGTGAATCATGTATCCAGGTCCCTCTGCAGAGCAGCATGCTGCAGTTTTTTATTGTTCAATCTGCCAGACCTGTGCCCACTCACTTAAACTATCTATATCCCTTTGAAAACTTTCAGAGTTCTCCGCACACTTTGCTCTACCACTCATCTTAGTGTCATCTGCAAACTTTGACATACTACATGTAATCCCCAACTCCAAATCTTCTATGTAAATTGTAAACAATTGCGGTCCCAACACTGATCCCTGAGGCACAGCACAAGCTACTGACCACCAACTAGACAAGCACTCGTTTATCCCCACCCTTTGCTTCCTGTTAGTTAACCAATCCTCGATTCATGTTAATACATTGCCCGTAATGCCATGCACCTTTATCTTATGCAGCAGCCTTTCGTGCAGCACCTTGCCAAATATCTTTTGGAAATCAAGATATGCCACATCTACTGGGTCCCCGTTGTCCACCGCGCTCGAAATGACTTCATAGAATTCCAGTGAATTAGTTAAACATGTCCTGTCTTTCCTGAACCCATGCTGCACCTGCCCAATGGGACATTTTCTATCTAGATATCTTGCTATTTTTTCCTTGATAATAGTTTCAAGCATTTTCCCCACTACAGAAGTTAAGCTAGCCAGCCTATAATTTCCCATCTTTTGTCTACCTCCTTTTTAAAACAGTGGCGTCACATTTGCTGCTTTCCACTCTGCTGGAACTGCCTCAGAGTCCAGCGAATTTGGTAAATTACAAGCGCATTTGCTATTTCTTCCGCCATCTCTTTCAGTACCCTGGGATGCATTCCATCAGAGCCAGGAGACTTGTCCAGCTTTAGCCCCATTACCTTGCCTCGCACTACCTCTTTGGGAATAATGATACTTTCTAGGTCCTCATCCACCTCAGTCTCATCATTAATTACTGGCATATTATTTCTATCCTCCACTGCGAAGACCAACACAAAATACCTGTTCAATATGCTTCAACTATTTCCTCATTTCCCATTTTAAATCCACCTGCTCATCCTCTAAAGGTCCACTGTTTACCTTAGCCACTCTTCTTCATTTTATATATCTGTAGAAACTTTTGCTATATCTTTATATTCTGAGCTTGTTTATTCTCATAATCTATCTTACTTTTCTTTAGAGCTTTATTTGTGGCTTTCTGTTGGCCTTTAAAGTTTTCTCAATCTTCTAGTTTTCCACTAGTCTTTGCTACTTTGTATGCCTTATCTTTCAACTTGATAGCCTTCCTTATTTCCTTAGACATCCATGGTGGATTACCCCTTTTTCTACAGTCTTTCCTTTTCACTGGTATACACTTTTAGCTCAGCACTTTGAAAAATTGCTTTGAAAGTCCTCCACTGTTCCTCAACTGTCCCACCATAGAGTCTTTGCTTCTAGTCTACTTTAGCCAACTCCTCTCTCATCCTATTGTAGTCTCCTTTGTTTAAGCACAGGACCCTGGTACTGGATTTTATCTTTTCACTTTCCATCTGTATTCTAAATTCAATCATACTGTGATCACTCCTTCCAAGAGGATCCCTAAACTATGAGATCATTCATTATTCCTGTCTCATTACACAGGACCAGATCTAGGTCAGCTTGCTCCTTCGTCGGTTCCACTGCACACTGTTCAAGAAAACTATCATGGATACGTTCAATGAACTCCTCCTCAAGGGAGGAGTTGACCGACCTGGTTCAACCAATCAACACATAGATTAAAAGCCCCCATGATAGCTGCCATACCATTTTTACAGGCATTAGTTATTTCTTTGTTTATTGCCCACTCCAATGTGATGTTATTATTTAGTAGCCTATAGACCATGCCTATCAGTGACTTTTTCTTCTTAGAATTTCTAATTTCCACCCAAATGGATTCAACCCTATTCTCCATTGAACCTATATCATCTGTCACTACCGCCCTGATTTTATCCTTAAATATTGAGCTACACCACCCCCCTTACCTTCCTGTCTGTCCTTCCAAACAGTCTGACACCCCTAGATATTTAATTCCCAGTTATGGCCATCCGGCAACCATGTCTCCATAATGGCCACGAAATCATACTCATTCGCGATGATTTGTGCCATGGACTCATCTACCTTGTTTCAACTGCTACAAGCATTCAGGTAAAGTGCTTTTATGCTAGTTTTTAATACCTTCTTTTTGAATTCTAACATCTCCATTAATAATATCTCCTGAGTTTTCCTTTCTTTTAACTTCTTTCATAGTCTTCAAGGTAGTTAAACCCTCCTGCACACGTTAACTGCTGCTTTCTTTTCAATTAACCATTATACTTCCTGTTGTTTGCCCCTTCCCTTCCCCCCAATTCACTAGTTTAAAGTCCTAGTGACCACCTATTAATCCTTTTCACTAGAACACTGGTTCCAGATCGGTTCAGGTGGAGACCATCCCAATGGTACAGATCCCTCCTGTTGCAAAACAGATACCCATGCCCCATGAAATGGAACCCCTCTTTCCCACACCATTCCTTTAGCCATGTGTTTACTTCCCTAATTTTCTTATCCCTAAACCAATTTGCACGTGGCTCGGGTAGTAATCCAGAGGTTATAACCCTTGAGGACCTGTTCCTATAATCCCCAAACAGGTCCTCCTTCCTCGCCTTGCCTATGTTGTTTGTCCCAATGTGGGCCACAACAACTGGATCCTCGCCCGCCCTCTCCAATATCCTTTCAAGCTGGTCAGAGATGTTCCTCACCCTGGCACCGGGCAGCAACATACTATGCAGGATTCTCTGTCCTGCTTACAAAAGATGCTATCAATCCCCCTAATTATAGAGTCCCCTACAACTAACGCTTGTCTTTTTGCTCCCCCCTCTTGAATGGCCTCCCGTACCATGGTGCAGTGGTCAGCTGACTCATCCTCCCTATAGCCCTGTTCCTCATCCACACAGGGAGCAAGTACCTCATACCTGTTGGACAAGGTCAAGAACTGAGACTCCTCTGTTCCTGAATTCAGGATCCCCCTACCTGCCTCACTTACAATCACACCCTGCTGTCTGCGATCACTGACTGAATTTGAAGTACTTAATCTGCCAGGTGTGACAGTCTCCTGAAATAAAGCATCCAGGTACTTCTCCCCTTCCCACATGCGCCGCAGTGTTTGGACATGGGAGAAGAATAAGTTATAATTAAATCTTGGTTGAATTTATCCTCCTAAAGCTATGTACTATGTGCTTGAAACTTCAAATGGGGCAATAATATGAAGGTTGAGAATGTTAAGGAGTTTAAAAGAATGAGAAGTTATCTTTTTGAAATTTACATAAATCTGAAGGGGGTTAGCAGGGTGGACACTGAAAGGATGTTTTCCCTCACAGGGAAATCTAGGACTAGGGTACAGTTTAAAAGTAAGGGACTACCCACTTAAAACAGAGGAGGAATTTCTTCTCTCACAGCATTGTTATTCTTTAGAATTCCCTCCCTAGAAAGCAGTTGTGTCTAGGCCATTCAAGACTGAGTTAGACAGATTTTTGATCTGCCAAAGTGTTTATGGAAGGTCAGGAAAGAAAGTAGAATTAAAGACCACAATCAGGTCAGCTACTATTTTATGCAATGGTAGGTCAGGCTCAATGGGCCAAATGGTCTACTCTTGCTCCTATTTCATGTCATCATTTAAGGTTGAGTCTGAGAATCAATAGAAACTGAGACCCAAAAACAAATTATGTTTAAATATACTTTACAGGACATTAGCTGCTAAAACAGTAAATTATTTGTTTCAATATGCAAAAAAACCCCTCTTTCTTGGACTTCCCAGCATGTTAATCTGACACTGTTCAACTGGTCCACCTTTGTTGTCTCTAAACAGACGGTAAAACAATCAACAAACAACTTGAACAATGAAATTTTCCTAACATACTTGGCAATGAATTTTGCTGGATTATATGCAATTCTAACATTCAGTGAATGTGTTGCAAAAGCGTTTACAATATATATTTTAAAATTTCAAAGACTCTGCACAATAGGTCCTCTTACTCCTTCTGCACTGTTCTTGACATTAATTTCATTTAATTAAATTACTCAATAGCAGAATGCCTTCCACTAGAAAAATAAGGATTTTTAACTTTTTGCTATTTGTCTTTTCTCCTGCTTGTCCAATAGTTGCCCAGCATGCCTCTCAAAGGTTATTTTTTGCAATTCAACTTTGTTGTTTACCTCTTTTAAAGTCTACAGAGTGCTTCAAGTACACTGTGGACTAAGATGCATCATTTACTAAGACGTCAGAAGGTCTTATCCTTTAGCATGCATTGGTTCTACAGCCACCAGTACATCTGACAGACTGTACAGTATGTAAAGCCAATAGCCTGAAAGCTGGAGAGGATGAAATGAAAAATATAGGGCAGCTGGGTTGGAAAGTGGTCAAGGCTGCAGGACAT
>NC_063355.1:23657584-23661946 GCF_021869965.1 Rhincodon typus | reverse complement strand
GAACTCCTCTTTTCTGGGTGGGGGGGGGGGGGGCCCACAGGGCAGAGTAACATTGAAGGAGTGTGTGGAGGAGAACCACCAAAACTAAGCTGATCATTTCATGACAAAATCAACCACTGCTCAAATTCTGTGTTACTTAAAACTCAGGAACAATTTCATTGTAGGCCCAAGCACCACAGCAAACTATGAATGTTTGAAGAATTAATGCTGATTGTTGTAAATGCCCAGCTGATTCACTTACACCCTTTAGTTCAATTAACATATTCAAAAATAACATGTAAGAGTATGGGAAGAACGCAGGAAATTAGTAGGAAATAATGATGTTCATTTGAAGAGCTGGTACAAACACGATAGGTCAAATGGTCTCCTTATGCGCAGTAACACATCTGAGATTCTGGGACGAATCTTAATGATCTGTCCAAAACCTGGAAACCAGGTCAATTTGAGAGCTGGAATTGGTTCCCATTAACCATATCACCTACGCTTTCCACAAACCAACCAGTTCATCAACATATAAAATACATAATTGAAACAAAAGTAGAGAAAAGTGGAAGGGGTTCAAAGACAATTGAATACTTGGGGTTACATGAAGTTAGAAGCTACTGGAGTGCACAAAAAGGTACATGTTAAATGACAACTTTCTAACCAATTCCTGAATAATTAAGAAACGTTCGGACCTGAAACCATTAAAATCTCTACCAAATGCATGCAGACATGTCTTAAAAGTTACAATGAACTTAAGAAAATGACAATCAAATAAAATAAATTTCACTGCAGCTAGAATCTCCGATGACCTATTGCTCACAAAGGTTACTGTGAGGTCATCAGAAAACCTGGTCTATTGAAATTGTTTAAGCTTTCAACTGCATGGAAACATGAAACATCATGATCCAAATTCTACAGGTTACAGTTTTCTCTGTTTGCTGTTAGCAATGGAAGTGTAAATCAGAAATGCAATAAAAATATGGCTCCAGACAGTGCAAATATTTTCCATTATGTTAGATACAAGATACTTCCCTGTTTAACCGGTTTTGCAACTGATAAAGCTGATCTAATGCTTTATTTGCATTGGTAACTATAAATGCTTCAATTTGCAAAGCAAATCCTTTTTTTAGAAAAAAGTTAGAAGACAAGGAGGGAAAATGAAAGCACAAGAAATTCAAACATGAAGAGGAGTTCATAATGAACATATCTGTGTAAATTGAAGGAAATATTTGTTCTTTTCATCCTGTATTCATTGCAGGTCACAGTTCCACTGACATTACTGCAGCAAAGGCCTTGTTGTTCATTCGTTAAAAGGATTTGGACTTTACTGTTTGGACCATTGCCCATCACTAACCTTGAGCTCCTTTGTTGAACTGCTGGAGCCCATTTGGTACAGTTAAACCAATAATGCTGTTACCAAGAGATTTGGACCTGGCAATATTGAAGGAACGGAGGGTGGTAAGTTTCAGCATTTCCTTGCCTCTGACCTGATCCAGTTCAGTTTCTGGTCAACGGTGAACCTCAGGATTTGACAGTGGGGTTTTCAGCGATGGTGGTGCCACTAAATGTTAAGGGCCTATGGTTAAGTTCCGTCTTGTTGGAGATGGTTCAAATGTTACTTGCCACATATTGGCCCTAGCTTGGATATTGTCCAGAATTTGCTGCACGTGAACGTAGACTGCAACTGAGCAGTCGTGAATGCTACTGAATATTGTGCGAACAATTATCAGCGAACATCTCCATGTCTGACCTTGTGAAGGAGTGAAGATCGTTGATGACGTGGCTGAAGAATTTTTGGGCCTAGGATGCTATCCTGAGGAACTCCTGCAATGCTGTCCTGGAACTGAGATGACTGACCTCCAACAACCACAAGCATCTTCCTTCAGGCTAGGTATGAGTCCACCCAACGAAGAGCTTCCCCCCTCCCCGATTCACATTGACTCCAGTTTTGCCAGGGCTGTTTGATACCACACTCTGTCAAATATGGCCTGGATTTCACAGGAAGTCACTGTCACCTCACCTCTGAAATTCAAATCTTCATATTTGTTTGAACTAAGGTTGTAATGAGGTCTGAAATTTAGTGGCCCTGGAGGAATCCAAAGTAAGTGTCCACGAGCAAGTTAGTGCAAAGGCAATGCTGTTTGATAGTACTGTTGGTGACACCATTCCATAACTTCACTGTTGATAAAGAGTAGACTGATGGGACAGTAATTGGCAGGTTGGATTTGTCCTAATTTTTGCGGACAAGATATACCTAGGCAATTGTCCACTTTGTCAGAGGGAAAGCCCGTTTGTAGCTGCACTGAAAGAGCTTGGCGAGCAGCATGGTAAATTCTGCAGCCAAAGTCTTCACTGCTTTTGCCTGAATGTTATCAGGATCCATAGCCCTGGCAGCATTAAGTGCTTTCAAGCTATTTCTTGATAGTTGAATTGGTTGAAGACTGGCATCTGTGATCTGCGGATCATCACAGAAGCTGTGATGGATCATCCACTTCGGAACATCCTACATTCCGTCAATATTTAAATTTACAAGGTTGGCTGAATATTAACCAAGCTGCAAATTCAAGCTACTCTGAAAGTGGGGAGAACAAGTGACACAAGTAGGCAGAGAGGAATTTGAAACAGAATTTCAAAATCAAGGCCTATAAAGGCAGAAGAGTCTGCCACAGGTCAGAAAAAGGAGGGCAGTATAGCCGATTGCGTCAAAGAAACATACGACGGTGACCTTATGGCAAAACCGTTCCAGCAATCTCCTGGTACAGAGGGATGAAACTTTGGGCGTTGGTATGGGCAACGGTGTGTGTGGTGCTTGGTCTTGCTTTGATCTTCACTCATTTTCCTTTCGGACCTGGTGTTGAGGGTCTGTTTCAATTCCTACTTCTTGGGTAGTGGCACAAGTCTTGTTCCCAGGCTACCCTGCCTGGAATTCTGCCCTCCTTTCATTTCACAAACTCATGTAGTATTTTATAACAATCTCAGATTTACCTTTTCCACAATATCCTTTTATTTTTTAAACAGGGGAGCAAAGCATTTATAACAAATGAGCATAGAAGGAGGTTATTTAGTCTATCTTGTTAAAAATCTTCGGCAAAATCTGCCTATCCTTTATTAACTCACTATGCTATTCTCTCAAGCATTTCATCCTACATTTCACAATTGCCTTTTTATAACTATTTGTACAATTTGCAAACAAAGGGTTCAATTAGGGACATAAAATCTTGTGTCAGTAAGACATTTGCAGGGTAATTAGGTTTCCTCTATGCATTTTGGAAGTATTAAGGCAAGGAACCAATGTAATTGGCTTATCTGTACCTTTGCAAAGAAAAAAAAATCAGAAGTAATATTTTCATATTAACAGCCAAGTTTCAGAAGCCTTATGTTAATCATGAAGACCTTGATCATCATGCAAATAATTATGCAAATACTGTTGCCTATGTTTAGAAAGCACTCCATTTCAAACGGAAAAAAATGAAGTTCTGTTTCTCTGATGATGCTTTCCTAAAAATTGGCTTTTCTGAAGTTCTCAAGTCACTGATTCAAACTTCAGAAAAGTAAAAAATGTAAGACTTCATTATCAGTGGCAGCACAGCACAGTTTACAGCACTCACTTCTGAGTAGGAATGTCAACTTCCTAACCCTAATGAAACAGCCTTACATTCCAATACAATATTCAAGGAGTGTAGTATGGTAGAAGTTACCATCCTTCATGTAAAATGTTAAACCAAAGTTCATTCTACCTGTTCCATTAACTTTAAAAATCCAAATGGCAGCAACTGAAGAAAAGGTAGCTCACCTGGCAGCCTGGCCAAAACTTATCCCTTGAAAATAAACCAAAACAGTGATATACATAATTATTGTTTGCAGGTTTTGCTGTAAGTAAACTGGCTGCCATGTTTGCATGGACAGTAGTCACTCCAATTTTTGGTAATGTAAGGGCCACGAAAATAGTTTATTCTTTCCATAAACACAAGTTTGTGAAACACATCTGTTACAGATAATAAAGTCAGTGTTCTAGCTAACAACCTAAATTTAGCTGTCAGCTTGGTGTGACACATATTCCAGAATCAAACTTTCATCCAAAAAAAAACTCAAGCTTTAATTAAAGTGTTATTTTCTTCACTTAAGATTGAAATAGCCCTTTTATTAAATACTTATAAATTAAAATTATTTCTGTTAAACCATGTATCAAGTATTTTCAAAGTCCATGCAATGTTTATGTAGCCTGCATTGATGTATCTCTAATTTAAAACCATAAATGACATTTACAATCATGATGACGCTGCATTCCCCACTTCTTTATCCAAATTAGTCTTGACAATCCTGTTTGAAATGGTCTCGGAGTTCCCAATCACATTTAGGGATATTAATGAAGCAAGA
>NC_063355.1:23631241-23657184 GCF_021869965.1 Rhincodon typus | reverse complement strand
TCTTGCTTCATTAATATCCCTAAATGTGATTGGGAACTCCGAGACCAATACTGAGGTCTCGAACTCGAACTCCATCACCACGAGTGGTTTGGCAGCATTAGTACTGACCAAGCTGGTCAGGTTCTAAAGGACATTACTGTTAGACTGGATCTACAGCAGGTGGTGAGGGAACTGACAAGTGGGAAAAACATATATGTCCTCCTTCTCCCAAAGCTGCCTGCCACAGATCTATCAGCCCACGACAGCACTGGTAGGAGTGGACAGCGTACAGCCCTAAATGGGATAGATTCTGAATGGATTTAGCTACTCAGCTAGGCATCCATGAGGTACTGTGGGGCATCAACAGCAGCAGCTGAATTATACTTCAACACAATTTGCAACCTCTGCACATCAGTACAAAAGACAAGCCTGAAGCATTTGCCATAATCTTTGGCCAGAAGTGCCAAGTGGTTGATCCATCTTGGCCTCTGCGAGATATCCCATGCAAAGATGTCAGTCTTCAGCCAATTCAACTCACTCCAAATGATGTCAAGAAATGGTTGAAGGCACTGGATACTGCAAAGACTATGGTCCCTGATAACATTTCAGCAACAGTACTGAAGATCTGTGCTCTACACACACATCTAGCCAAGTTATCCAGTACAGCTATAACAGTGACATCTATCCAACAATGTAGAAAATCGCTAGGTACGTCTTGTACACAAAACGCAAAACAAATCCAACCCAGCCAATTATAGCCAAATCACTTGACTCTCAGTTATCGGTTAAGTGATGGAAGGGATCATCAACAATCAAGCATCACTTCCTTAACAATAATCTCCTCACTGGCAAACCCAAACAGCATTATTCAGCTCCAAACCTCACTACAGCTTTGATACAAACACTGACAAAAGCACGGAATTGCAGAGGGTAAGAGTGACAGTACTTGACATCAAGCCCACATTCTAATGAAGTGTGGCATCAAGGAGTCCTAGCAAAATTAAAATCAATGGGAATCAGAGAGAAAACTCTGTATTGGTTGGTCATACCCAACACAAAGAAATATGATGTGGCTGTTAGAGATTAGTCATCTCAGCTCCAGGACTTCCACAGGATAATGTCTTTGGCCTAACTATCTTCAGCTTCATCAATGTCCTTCCTTCCATCAAAAGATCGAAACTGGGGATGCTCATGAATGATTGCAAAATGTTGATGATCCCACAAATGCAGAAAGACATGGATGATATCCAGGTTTGGGCTGACATGTGATCTGAACTTCACATAAGTACCACGCAATGACCAATAAGAGATTCTAAATATTGCCCCTTGACAACCAATAGCATTACCATCTCTGAATCCTCCACTAACAGTATCAGAGGATTACTATTGGCCAGAAAGGTATTGAAAAAAAATGTGCTACAAGAGCGGGTCGGATGCTCGGAGTACTGCAGCAAGTAACTCATCTCCTGACTACCTAAAGCTTATCCAGCATCTGCAAGGCACAAGTCAGGAATGTAGCGGAATACTCCTCATTTCCTGGATGAGTGCAACTCCAAAAACACTCAAGAAGTTTGACATCATTAAGGATAAACAGCCTGCTTGACTGGCAACACATCCTCAAATAGTCATTCGTTCCATCACTAGCACACAACAGCAGCAGTATGCGCCATCTACAAGATACAATTCAGAAATTCACCAAGGCTCCTTAGAAAGGACCTTCCAAAACCACAACCATCAAGAAAGACAAGGAAGCAGATAAGTGGGATCACCACTATCTGCAAGTTTCCCTTCAAACCACTTAGCATCCTGACTTGGAAATATATTATTGTGGCTTCAGTGTTGTTGAGTCAGAATTTTGGTTCAGAAAAGGAAACAACAGCACTTGAAGGTACTGCGAGTTAGTTTTTAAAAAAAGTCTAAAACTTGGAAGGCTACATGAACAGCTCAGAGACACAAAGAATGGGCAATGTCTCCAAACTGGCCAAGCCATGAACCAGGGTATTATTGGTTGGACGATTGAAAAAGGAACTCCAGAAATTGATAAAAAGGGAAGAGGGTTCTGAGCAGTGCTGAAACGGTGAAACTCAAAAGGTGAAGGCTGCTTTCGGTTTGGAGTCCTACCGTGTGCGAGTAAAGAACAGCACATTGCAGAACTGTGTAGGTATGTAGTGCTACACTTGTACGAGAAGTGATGCAAATGCTTGCAGTTGAGCAAGCCATAGTTTTGTCATATCAACTATTTAAAGAGAAACTTAACTTTTTAAATTGAACATTTATTTGCCAGTTAATTCACATGTATTTGTGTTGGTTCTGGTTTGTGTTAAAATAAAACGCCACAATTGAAGTCTTATTGATAATTTCTTCTTTTAGGCTTTACAGCTTCCCCACTGATGTCACAATAAGCAGCTTTCTATTTGTAAGCCCCATCTTTTCCATTCAGTTTCTCATTAGTTTCAATACAGGAAAAAAGCTAATCTCATTCTAGGAGTTGTAGCCCATAGTTGTGACTTACACAGAATATCAGTGGTGTTCTCCAATGACAGAAGACCGATACCGATATGGACCTGAGGAACGTGGCTTCAAGAAAAGGAGCTGTAGGAGAAAACTCCTACAGGCATTTTTAAAGTAAATGTCTTATTAATTTCTTTCCTCAGCATAGTCTTTGATCGTTTATTTGTAAATGCGCGTTACATACATGGAACATATTTAGCTGGATTAAACATAAAGACACTGGCTGATGACAGTTTAAAAAATAAACGATGCAATGTGTAGACTAAATGACACTGCAGTTGCTCAGAGATTAATATCTTAGCAACTGGAAATGTTGGTTTTATTGCAAGATCCTAGTTCCTGAACCATTACTTTCTTCATCTATTATTGAAATTAACCAGTAATTTGAACTGATTAATAGGGTGACATGACTTTTTGTATCTTTCATGTCTGATAAAATGATCTGTTCCCCCCATGAATTTTAATGATATACGAGGTGCGGCACACAATGTAATGAAATCCTAATTATTAAATGGAATATCAGACAACAGATTAGAAGGGAAACCCATATCCCGTTTAATGACAAACAAAATGAACACTCTTAGCAAAGCAGTCATTCATCTGCATTTGGTTTCCCCAAGACAAAGGTACCCTAAACAACAATGCAGTACACTTGATGAACAACGGTATATGTAATTGCTATCACATGCAGAAGAACTGATCAGACTATGGACAATGCAAAAGAAACAATAGGCAGGGATAGTACCTCCTGCATTCTTACAGGAACATGCCGGGCAAAGGGTAGGTAATGAGCTTCGAACATGGGGAGAAACGGAAGAGTGGGAAGAAAATAAAGAGCATATTCAGACATAGGTACTGTACCCTGATGCGGATCCTCCAATGTCTGTTTATGTCAACAATCTCTCAAACAGGTCAAGATGATTAGGAAAAAATGTTCCCCTTTCAAATCAGACCATTCCAAACAGCAATGGCAAGTTACAACATAGATCTATCCCATAGTACAATTAATAGGTTTAAGAGTTTCTTTCATTGGATCTAAAAGCTCATGGTCTTGTTTATGTTAAAAAGAAATTAATCATTCTTTTACAACCCAACATCAGCAGACCATTTTCTTCATCATACCCCATCATGCCCTAATGCCTCCAAGACAAGAAAGACATGACATTCGAATTACCCATCTTCCAAACGTGGTCCTTCCTTTTCCTTACCCCCGAAAGCGTCAAGAAAGATTAAAAAGCAGTCTGCAATGTAAAGTAGGTAGTGGAAATCAGAGGGAATTGTAACAAAATATGTGAGGATGGTAGTTGCAGACAGAAGCTGTTTGCTTTAAACAAATGAAAAACAATGATTTGTTTAAAATTAATTAACTTGAGGGTAAGAGTTTGCAACAGTGGCTTAGAATACTCTTCCAATGTGATAGCTTTACAATGAATCCAGTACCCAACAGAGAAAAGTTTTTACTGATTATTTTGATATTAGACAATGACAAGATACAAGTAATAGTCGGGCAGCATCCACTCAATGCAGAAAGTTAAATTATTATATGCAAAATAGATTCCTTCAGCCATGGTGCAGAATGATAAATATTTTACAAGTGTCACTCTAAATCAGGAAAACACAAAAAATTGAGAAGCGGTGATAATTTTCTGTACCAGAAGTGCAGCAGTACAAACTTGCAAAAATAGAAAAATATAACTCAAGATTTGTAAACAAATAAAAAGTAGACGTAACTGGCAAACATCTGTGAACATAGCAATAAATAACACTGAAGTACTATTCATAACAGATCTTTCACAACATTGTCACCACACTCATGCATATTTTTATCCTCATCTTATTTTATATTCTATGACTCACTCAACATTTCAGTCCATAAGTAAAACTCAGCACAGTGGAAAATATAAACACATACCGTGCAAATAAAAAATTGTCACTGGTCATACAGATTACCTAAACACAAACCTGCAACACAGATTGTATATGCTGCAACAAAACAACTTTTGCAAGGGACAGAGAATCGGATGGTTCCTCCATTTAGGACAATCCATTGTAATTCTAGATGGAAGGTTGGGGAGAAGGATGTAAATTCTGCTGCTATGCACTTTTTGATTAACCTTGTGCCTTGAAATGAATCAGATTACTCAAAATGGTGCTGTTGATATTTCTCCACCCAATTTTCCCTAAAACACTGGTCAAATCTGTGCCACTTTAATTCACGATAATGATAGGGAGCATCCTTCCTATCATCTGATGGTTAAGAAGAGAAGTCAAAACTTGCTCTCAGAAATAACTAAGTTCAAAACAAAAAGTGGACACAACATTGTTTTGCAAAAATATTTCTCCTTCACTCATTTACCGACATTATTTGCGACACTATAGCAAAACAGGCCAGATAGAACATTATTACAATAACAAAATATTCCTCATCCTTTTTTAAAGCACAGAGTTGCAATCGTTCATGAAAAACACAATATATTTTGCAAGATACATTTTTATCCTCTTCACAAATTCAAACTTACTCGGAAATCCCAAATAGTCATAAATTTCTCATTGTACAATAATCATCAGATACCATACACTCACCAGCAATCCAATAATTCACCTTTTGTACTGCGGCACAGTAGACAACAACAGAACATAAGATTTACTATAAGGGGATTTAGAGTGCAATTACCTCAAAAGTTATACCCAGATCTTGAAAATTCCTTTAGCTCTTCAGATTACTAACAGTACTGTTACGGAGGGGGAATGGCCAAACCCCTCCGATGAGTAAACCAAAAAACAAGCCCCCAATCTGTTATGTCAGGCGTAGAGGTTCCCTTTTAATAATTACCCCCAAAACACCTAGAAAAGCTGGTCTTTCCCCTTGTAATCTGTTAAAAGAGTGGTTAAAAGGAAGAAAATCCCTGATCCACTTTATAAATAAGAAGAAAATTTATTTATTTAATGCTAATAGTGAAAAAATTAACAGAATTACTAACAAACTGAACAATTCCCCCCAGACCATAAGACCATAAAAGACATAGGAGCAGAAATTAGGCCATTCAGCCCATCGAGTCTGCTCCACCATTCAATCATGGCTGATAAGTCCCTCAACCCCATTCTCCCAATTTCTCCCCGGAACCCTTTATCCCCTTGATAAGCAAGAACCTATCTATCTCAGTCTTAAATGTACTCAATGACCTGGCCTCCACAGCCTTCTGTGGCAGTGAATTCCATAGATTCACCACTCTCTGGCTGAAGTAGTTTCTCCTTATCTCCGTTCTAAAAGGTCTTCCCTTTACTCTAAGGCTGTGCCCTCGGGTCCTAGACTCTCCTACCAATGGAAACATCTTCCCAACATCCACTTTGTCCAGGCCATTCAGTATCCTGTAAGTTTCAGTTAGATCCCCCCTCATCCGTCTCAACTCCAATGAGTATAGACCCAGAGTCCTCAAACATTCCTCATATGTTAAGCTTTCCATTCCTGGGACCATTCTCGTGAACCTCCTCTGAACCCGCTCCAGGGGCCAGTACATCCTTCCTGAGATATGGGGCCCAAAACTGCACGCATTACTCCAAATGTGGCCTGACCAGCGCCTTATAAAGCCTCAGTAGTATATCCCTGCTTTTATATTCAAGTCCTCTCAAAATAAATGCCAATATTGCATTTGCCTTCCTGGACTTATGGTTTTATGCCTTCTCCGTTATGCCATAAATGTTGTTCTGCTGCAGATTCTGTTGTCAGGGATACTTTGCTCTGTAATTGCTTCGGTGAAGACATTTAACTAGAAATGCCGTGGTACCTTTTTAAGAGAGACGGCGCTTTCTCTTACACATAGATGACTGCGAGAGTCAATTTCTCTCGGGGGGGGCAGGAGGGTGAGAGCGGGCGGAGGGCAAGAGCGGGCGGGGTCAGGAGGGTGTGAGCGACGGGGGGGGGGGGGGAGGGCGAGAGCGAGAGAGGGCGAGAGAGGGGAAGCGATCTGAGGATTCTTAACCTGGGCCGTTAGATCTGGGGTTTCTGTCCAACTGTCCCCTTCGTTATACCTGTGATGACATAACAATATTTCTTACATAGAATTGGTTTGATGCTGTCAACACCATCAGGTTTAAATTTGATAGGTTTTAAGTATTTAAGGGCTTGGTCAAATTGATTAGCTAAATTTGAAAACTGTTGTTTTGGTAAAAAAAAGTATGTTGCTTGGCCTCTCAATATGAATGTTTCATTTTCGGGTACTGGCAACCTCCAGCTACTGCTCACAGACATACACTGTAAAAATCTCTAAGCACGAAAAATAACCTCACCTCTTAAAGGGACCATCCACCTTTTCTCCCTTATTATTTTTACAAACACATTCTAGTTTCCTGCCATCCAATTCGTGACTATTCTACACAACTTCGTAACACCACTTACCAGTCACAATATAACCAGTTGCAGAGGACACTACCTTTTCCTTCAAACCGTATCAACTTATTGGTAGCAATGTGCTCTCACGTGATGGAAGAGAGGACTGGATTGAAGTCCAGGCTTGTGAGATCAAAGGGCTCACCTTAATGATACAGTAGTCTCAGACATAAGGCAGTGTTGGGGTCAAACACTATTTAGGAACACTGTACAATGATAGTGCAGGTTGGCAAGGTTTAGAATGATGGAAAGTCAGGACATGTTGAGTTGCAGAAATTTAAGAGATAAAATGGGAGTTTGTAGGTGCTAAAATCTTAGTAGAATAAAGTCTGGAGTTGAAAAAAAAGCATGGCCTAGTGACTCATTTGCAGGTTTACCCATGATTGATATCTGGTAACCGAGGAACTGTAGTCTTGATAGAACATATCAGAGGTAGAATTGGATGCTGCAAGGACGAGAAACATGTGGATACTGATACCATGTCTAGAACGTTGTTGATGAGGGAAATATGAAAATAAGGAAAAACAGAGAGGCCAAGATAGACTCTTCCAATGTATGAATGGGGACAGGAGGAAAGCTATTACTGGAGAAGCAAAGAACAAGTAGACAACTAATGCACCATCTCAACCAGCAAGATATAGCAGCAGCTACTTCACTTAACTGTGACAACAAACTCTAGGGCTCGGATACAAACCCTTGGAATTGAAAGTTGGCTTTGACTGGAGCAATTTGATGTGCTTTATCTGGGACTGGGTATAGAGCCTTGATTTGGACACAGAATGGAGAACTCATCTGATTAAGCTCCAGTAACTAGAAAACTGGCAATATATCAATGGTAATAAGATTTCCACAACCCTTTGAGTGTTGAAAATGTCTGAAACTGAGAGAAAAAAAAAATAGATCTATCTAAATAAAAACAAGAATAGAATATGTCAGCGGTGCTTTGAAGTTGGGAATGTGATAAAGTGCTTCCTTGGATCTCAATCAGGAATATAAAACTATCCTAAGACATGATACTTTTAGATCCTAGGCTGAGACCATTTCAATATCAGCATGGATTATGACAAAATACAGTGCTTTGCCCATGGAATATCACTTTTTTTTTTATTATGGTAAATTCAGAATCACTTATTCATAAATTCTTTCAATATAGTGGCCTGCTTGAGCTCTGGAACCTTTTCCATGCAAATGGCATCCTGAATTCACTATTCCAAAAGCTAATCTAATTTCAGGTTCACTCGCAGAAAACTATTTCATCTGTCTGATAAACAATAGCCTGAAAACCAGAGACAATATGATTCTTGCAGGCATCAGGGATATATTAGTATTTCATTGTTCACTTCATTGATACTACCCTGTGATGTTTGAAAGTCCCATGTAATCACCAGAGAAATATTTGATTTTCTTCTTTCACTAACTTCAGCAGAGTTCTAACATTTGTTGAGGAGAAAAAAATGTAAGAAAAAAAATAGAAAAAAGTGAAGCTCATAAAGTCATGGAATCATTCAGCACAGAAACCAGACCATGCCAAACATAATCCCAAATTAAACCTGCCTGCACTTGGCCCATTTCCCTCCAAACATTTCCTATTCAAGTACTTATCCAAATGTCTTTCAGAAGTTGTTACTTCCTCTGGAAGTTCATTCCGCACACAAATCAGTCTGTGTAAAAAAAAAGTTGTCCCTTATGTCTTTTTCAAAATCTTTCTCTTCTCACCTTAAAAATATGTCCCCTAGTCTTGAAATCCCCCACCCTAGGGAAAAAGACACCTCCCACTCACCTTATCTATACCCCTCATGATTTTATAAACTCTATAGGGTCACCTCTCAACCTCCTATGCTCCAGTGAAAAAAGTGCCAGCTTATCCAGCCTCTCCTTTTCACTCAAACGCTCCATTCCCAGCAACATCCTGGTAAATTTTTTCTGAACCCTCAGCAGCTTAAAAATATCCTTCTATAACAGGATGACCAGAACTGGACAGAATACTCCAGAAGAGGCCTCAACAACGTCCTGTACAACCTCAACATGATGTCCCAACTGAATATAAAACTATAATTTTTTTTTTTTTAAAAAGTACAAGTTTTATGGTTGATTCTTAGTGCAAGAGATGTAATTGTTGTTACATACCATGCGCCAAGTAACCGCTGTTACTGTAAAACTGCTAGTGGTATTTATTACTTTGCTGTTATCCATTTACAGTTATTAAATCTGTTTCATAGATTAGATCCATAGCCATCGTCTGACAAGATGTTTGTTTATTCTACAACTTTTTTTAAAGTTAAGGACTTAAGTGTGGCCATGTGGGAGTTTGACTATATTGAAAATCAGGACATAAGATTATCTGGAGCCCTTGCGTTCACTACAGATCTGGCTGCGCAAAGCAAACTCCTGTTGATTAGGTGAAAGGGCTTGCTGCAGGAGTGGAGTTTGTCAATGGTCACGAGGCAATACTCAAAGTGAAAGAATAATAGGACCATGGACACACAGAACTGATATAGCACAGAAGGGGGGGCCATTCAATCTATCTTGACCATGATGTCCTTTCTAATCCCATATCCCTGCACATGGCCCATACTTTACAGCACTAAGGTGCAGATTCAGGTACTTTTTTTAAATTTTTGAAATGTTTAGGGTGTCTGCCTCCGCCACCAACTCAAGCAGCGAATTCCAGACACCCACCACCCTCTGCATAAAAACATTTTTCCTCACAACCCCTCTAAGCCTTCTGTCACTTCACTTGAATCCAGACACCTGTCTTTTTTTGAACTCTCTGTCAAGGGAAACAGGTTCCTCCTGTCCACTCTATCTCTACCTCTACCTCTCACAACTTTGTATACCTCAATCATGTCACCCCTCAGAGTTCTCTGTTCCAAGGAAAAGAAACCGAACCTCTCCAGTCTCCCCTCGTAGCTACAATTCTCCAGCCCTGGTAACATTCTAGTAAACTGTCTTCCAAAAACCAACCTCGCTACTAGACTCTTTAAATCATTAGGAGGCCAATTTGGAAAAGAGCTATGTATTTTTGGAATGATAAACACAGGTCATCTTTTGATTCATTGTGCCTGTGTCAGTTCTTTCTAAGTTCCCATTCTGTTGCTCTTTCTTCATCACCCTGCAAATATTTCCTTTGTAGCAACATATTCAATGTCCTTCTGAAAATTATGGTTGAATCTACTACCATCAGCCTTTCAGGCAGTGCATTTCTGGTCATGACACCTTGATGAACATTTAGGCCTTGTTTTGGATCAACAAAACATTCTATCAGTTTGCCTGCACTAATTATTCATACTGAAAGCCCAAATCAAAACAAATCACCCAGCAGAACTATTGTCAACAGTTAGTAACATCCCCCCAAGAGGCCGGAGTTCAAGTCCCACCTGCTCCAGGAGGTGTGTAATGACCTCTTTGGACAAAATGAATATAATTTTTTGTAGGAACACATTGCAGCTTAGCTGTTCCATATTGCAGAAATCACACCACATTTAAAAAATGATCCATGTTGGAATAAACAAAAAGCATCAAATATGTGTGGATTTGAAAAACCCCTTCAAGCTATTTTCTGAATTATTCAATATCCATATTTGAAGATTCTGGCATAATTTTGCCTGAGAGAGAAAAGGCAAGAAACATATTAGTCCTGCCACACATTTAAGGCCTATAAGTAATCAGTCCCAGCAACTAAATGCATTCAACTTTCAGGGATTTGAGTAAACTGTGACTTGAATGACTCCCCATTATTCTCCCTTTATGGCATTGTGCAACACTGACTGCCATCCTCGCTTCCTTTGCAGTCCCTCTACAAGTTAAAATGCAATTAAAATAAACAACCTGTCATCATAAAGAAGCATGGAGTCAGCTTCCACTTACATGCAAACATTATCCAGCTTGATCTCTCCCGCCTCCTTCTTCAGCCCCAAGGCTGTTGCTACTATCTCTAACTGGTTGCCAAATACTACAAAACAAGTCAAAGTTTCCTTCAGCTTTTCATGAGCAAAAACAAAGCTCTAGCCACACATCCTAAATTTCAACAGATAATCTTGGCTGCCAATTCAGTAAGTACTGAAGGAGTGCTGCTGTATTGTTACAGGTGCCATTTTTCAAATGAGATGTTAAACAAACATCCCATATGTCCCTTCACAAGGATGTAATAAACCATACCTTAGCACTTTTTTTGAGCAGCGAGCAAGTATCAGCTACATACGTTCCTGAAAACCACTAGACCATCTCACCACAAAAGGGCAAAATGAATTTGCATGTCTCTGAAAAGCTTGGGTCAGCCTGTTTTGCTGTTTGAAGGCAGGAAAGTTGAAAGGGCACGGAAAGTTAATCATTGGCAGACAACCTGTACAGCACCATGTCAAAAATAACACCACACACACAGATATGTCTGCTGAACTTTAAAAAAAACACAAGTGTGATGATCTATGCATTCATACCCTTCTAAGACAGAACCCACACAGTATGTTTACCTCCATCATCACTGAGAGAAAAATTAAAAATGAACTCCAACGCCACAGGTCACAATTTTTAAGGTTGCATGAAATAAAACTCTCAAACATAATTTTTCAAATGACACAAGGTCATTTTGTTCCAACATTTCTGCACTGGAGTGTTACATGAGCACAGACAGCCTTGACATGTGTAGCAGCTGGTCAGTCACAAAAAATTACAGGAGAACACTATCAACTGAATGCCAAACACAGAGAGACTGCAAGAAGTAACATTATGCAAGATTAAGACTTTCATTTGGAATCCTAACCAGTGTTCAGTCATTCTGTTCATGTTTTACTCATAAACTACCTCCTGCAAAAACAGAGATGATATGAAATATTCAACACATTTTATCTATTTTCACAACACAACGATCAATCAGATTCATTTAGTAGCAGTTGCCTACTTTTCCAAAACCTGAAAAGCATTACATTCCATCGGTAAACGGTCTATTAAGAATTAATTTATATTTCAATTTTAGCTTAATAACTTTACTGTGTATTGTATTTTAGAGGGACACAGCACTTGGCAGGAATACCAAAGATCAATGTTAACCTAAATTGTCTAGCAGGATCGGAGGAGTTTTTGGCCAGTTGTCCATTTTACAACAAAATATTTCCCTGCTTTCCCAATGAGCTTCAAATCAGAGTGCATAATTTGGAGCTTGTAACATGTGCCTGACCCCAAATGTCCTATTCCCAGTGGAAGTTCAAAGCTAAAACTGAGGCTTCAGTGTGCAACTCGAAGGTTAATTCCACGTTGTAAACCAGTTTGAATTCTAGTCCTGATGACAATAGATACAGCAATTCTTATGCAACACAGCACAAAGAAATTTAAAGAAATTTTTCCCTACATTGGCATTGTTAGACTGACAGACAAAAAGAGTTGTGAACTAAAAACAATAGCACATCTACCCACGTATTATGCTCCAAAACTAGAATTCCCAACAAGGAGAGGATCATATGCTGTAACAACACGGAAAAACAAAAGCTGCATAGTATGGGGCCCTATGAATCTTTGCTATTTTCAAATGAACTTGCCAACAAAATAAAATTCAACTCAAACATCACTACTATTAAACACTTCTTTTTAGAAAAAAGGGCCAATGATATTAGATATTTGGCATATAAACTGACATTTTCCCTGCCACCATCATTTCTGAGGAAGTGTCACCGGACCCGAAACGTTAACTCTGTTCTTTCCTTCACAGATGCTGCCAGACCTGCTGAGCATTTCCATCAACTTTGTTTTTGTTCAATGACATTAGAGTCAGGTAGGATCATTCTTCCAATGAGGTTCATTATCTCATTTTATCATATCCTAAATCAGTTCACGCTAAGCTACTGAAAGTTTTCCCACTTGAGTCAGGACGAGTAAAACAGAAGAAATTAAATGAACGCTTTACTCTTGTATTTTCAAGGGCACATATAGATATAATCAACCTCAATGCCTATGCAAATTCCTCAATCCAATCTTAACTGACAATTAATGTGGGATACCTCCCCAAAATACATCAACTTCTTTCCATTCTCATCATGTATCATTGGATTATGGTACATAATACCTGCTCTGGCTTCCTGCTGCCCATTTCACCATTTAAGCAGAATGAAATAGCAATGGTAATCCAACCGTTGTAAGGATACAAACTCTCAGTGGAGTTCAGAGAGAAAACTTCAGCTAGCAAAATTGTTATTCCTTCTTTATTTCTTCAATTTACTCATTGGTGGTTAACATTTTCTTTGTCTTTTATAGCTGGCATTATACAAAAGCTATTTTACCGAAGAACTGTCAATATTAAACTTGGATCCCTCCTGGGTCTTTTAAAATTCTGTGACTGTGGATTCAGTGTACCTATGGCAAATCCAATGTAATTTTTTTTCTAACCTACCCTCACAACATGCAAGCATTCATTCTGAACCTCTCTTTCCTTTCAAGAGTCCTCAAATAAGCAGCTGCCTTCCAACTCCAGGCATAACGCTTCTCTCAATTTGATCCCAAAATCACGAAGGGCACCCAGACCAAACCAGAAATGACTGAAGCTACAACTATAATACATTGTGCGCTTCATGGCACCTTGTTTACTTGACCATGCACGGTGGCTCAGTGGTTAGCACTGCCATCTCACAGCACCAGGAACCCAGGTTTGATTCCACCCTTAGGCGACTGTGTAGAGTTTGCACATTCTCCCCATGTCTGCATGGTTTTCCTCTGGGCGCTCCAGTTTCCTCCCACAGTCCAAAGATGTACAAACTAGGTGGATTGGTCATACTATATTGCCCATAGTGTTCAGGGATGTATAGATTAGGTGAATGGGTCTGGGTGGGATGCTCCGCGGGTCGGTGCAGACTTGTTGGGCCGAAGAGCCTGTTTCCACACTGTAGGGATTCTATATAAAAAATAAATTTCTCTTTGACAGGTCTGGTCCTCTATCCAAGCTCCACAGGATTGTCTGAACGTAGACGTCAAAAGGCAGCACTACTGTTTTACTGTCCTCACTACAGCTTATTGCCACAGAGTTCCTCAATGACAAGATTTATAGCGTCAATTTTGGTTTGAACAGCACCCAGATATATATCTCTCCATCAGATTGCTGAACAGAAATCAATTAGTTAAAATTTCTTTCAACTGAATAGCAGGAAGACTTGAGTTTTCAGTTTTGGTCTGCTTCATGCACTCTCTTCTGACATCACTGACTTCTTGTTCTTCCACAGCAACCTGCCTAAGCAGAATCAGGCTGTATTCGAATTCTGCTCTACTCCAGCTCAGCTTCAAACTCAACATGCTATCCATCACCAAGACAGCAATATTACTATCTCTGCCCCAGTCTAATCTTCCCTAAACACTAAATTCCTTATCCATAGATCTGACAACCAGATTGGCCAGTAGCTCTCCATTGCAGGACAGAAATGCCATCTTCAACCAATTAATTATCTTAGGTATAGGGCAACTGGGATTAATGAGGATGCAATGTACTGTTGCTACATCATGAACAGAAGCAAGTCCCCGTAATTACTTTGGTAGATGAGATGAATACATGCAGCCAAAGCATGCAGTCGAGTAACGCAAGATGACCACTTTTCAATACGATGTACTGCATGATGTGCCGGGCACCAACACACGGAAATAGAAGATGTAGTAAGATGACTAATTAAAATAGAAAATCAATACACAGCACAGGAACAGGCCCCCTTGGCCCACAATGTTGTGCCAAACCTGATGCCAAACTAAACTAATCCATTCTGCCTGCCCCTGGTCCACATCTCTCCATTCCTTGCATATTCACATGCTTTTCTAAAAGTCCCTTAAACTCCCCTGTTGTACCTGCCTCCACCACCAGCCCGGCATTGCATACCAGATTCTTACCACGCTGTGTCAAGAACTTGCCCCTCACATCTCCTTTGAACTCTCCCCCTCTCACCTTAAGTGCATGTCCCCTAGTTTTAAACACTTCAGCTCTGGAAAAAAGATTCTGACCAGCAACCCTATCTACACATCTCATAATTTATACACTTCTATCAAGTTTTCCCTCAGCCTCCGCCTTTCCAGAAAATCAACCTGAGTTTTTCTAGCCTCTCCTAATAGCTCAAACCTGCTAAAGCTCTTCTGCACCCTCTCCAAAGCCTCCATATCCTTCCTGTAATGTGGTAACCAGAACTGAATGCAATACTCTGAAGTATGGTCAAACCGAAGTCTTTTAAATCTGTAACATGACATCCTGACAGTTGTATTTAGTGCCTAGAACAATAAAGGCAAGCATGCCATACACCTTCTTTGCCACTCTATCGACTTGTGTGGCCACTTCCAGGGACTTGAACCCCAAGATCCCTCAGTATATCAATGCTGTTTAGGGTCCTGCCAGTAACTGTATATTTTTTCTTAACATGTGATCTACCAAACTGCAGCACCTCTCACTTACCCCGATTAAGCTTCACGTGCCGTTTCTCCGCCCAAATCTACAATTGATCTATATCCCACTGTATGCTTTGCCAACCTTCTACACTATCCACAACTCCACCAAGCTTTTTAATCATCTGCAAACTTACTAACACATCCATCTATGTTTTCATCCAAGTCCTTTATGATTTTATATATACATATTAGGTAAGTAGAGGTACCCATTCAAATCCCTGCAGAACACCATTTGTCACAGATCTCTGGCTGGAAAAACGCCCTTCCACCACCACGCTCAGCCTTCTATGGGTAAGCCATTCCGAATCCACACAGCCAAATCACCATGGATCCCAGGCATCTTAATCTTCTGGATGAGCCTATCATGAGGGACCTTGTCAAAGGTTTTATTAAAATTCATGTAGACAACATCCATTGCCCTACCCTCAATCACCTCTGTCGTCTCATCAATCCTTCCTTCTAATCCTCTGCAAAACGAATTTACAAAGGTCAATGTTGGTATAGGATGGAAATCCAGATCAGACAATCTAGTTTCTGTGGAAATCATGGCTTTTCACGTTCTCCCAAAGCTATAAATCCCAGTTCCGCATACTCTAGCTCCACCCTCATCTAAAATATAAACCACTCTCCAGCATTTCTTTCCTCCACTCCCAGTTTTCTCCCTCTGTCTCCTGACTTCAGTTTTGCTGCTCGGTAATTAACAAGTACAATATTTTCCAATTACAGTTTCACAAGGATATCATTCTGCCTATAAAGTTCAACCTACACAAGTAATTACAGCATTATTCCCCTCAAGTATTTCAATTGGGCATTTACACATAAACTATCACGTGACCACCGGGAGATGTACTGTGTTCCAAGGCATTTGAAACAGGTTTCGTCTCGGATTATTGTTTTTGATTAACTGTTTCCCCCAAATTGGTAAAATGTAAATGATTGACAGATATCTGAAAATTCTTCACAAGACTTGGTTTTCTGGATATCCAAACATGCTTTTAAAAAGAATGAAAGTTTGCCCTGAAACCGAACCGAAGGGAACTGCAAACCACCATTTCCAGCCCATCTATTTTGTTGCAGACAGTAAGGAGTTAAAATAAAAACAGTGATATATTTCTAACAAATAGCCAGAAAAGATACTCATTCATGAGGCAGACATGAAAATGAAAACATAAGGTCAAAACAGGTGTTGAGCATGCATGATGGGAGATTTATTGCCAATACTGACCACTACTGGAACAGCTGACAAGTTCTAGGCTGCTTACTGCAACACAATGCATGCTGGCCTAGAAAAACTGGAGTGTCAGGGACTCCGTGTGCATGCCACCAGTACCTACACTTCTCAAAAAGTGCTGCAAAGCTATAGGATTCACTAATATTGTTCCCAGTCTCAGACTCTATTCTAACATTAACCAATTAAGAGGTGTAAGCATTAATTTATCATGGAAGTGCATTCCAACTATTATTTAAATAAAAGATGTCACAATAAATATAGAAAATAACATGTCCAAAAGCATGGTTAGAATATAAGGTAGATGGAGAACTGGAAGAGACAGTGATCTTCCATGTTTTGTTCAAGTTGAGTTCAGCTTCATATGATGGCTAAAGATCCTTGCACTGATTATACATAATCATCCTAAGGTAAACATGTCTGAACTGCCTCAGAGTACCAATCAGCGTCAGATGACCGAATGACAGCCGATATGTGAGATTAACATTTGTGTGCTCTTTGTGTAAAGATGTCATTAATGGACAAATCAGATCCCAGACTTAAAATCTGAATTGAGAGATCAAACTTTCATTTTTTTTTGGTTTTAATGAGATGGTCTTTTACTGAAACATAAACATGCAATGTTGCGGATAATAATAAAATAGAAGTTCAATATGCAAAAGAATAGGTAAAATAAGATAAACCAAACTGTTCATATATAACACGTTAAAGATATCAAAACAGAATAAAATTAAAAATAATTTATCCCAATAGCATCCCATTACAGTTTTCAAACACAAGAAAAGAATGCCCTTCTCTATCCTACATAAGGTTTGGCTTAAGCGTGGTTTCAATTGCTGGTCATGAGAATCTGTCAACTTCTTGATTTGTCGTATAACTGAGCTTAAACTTGCTCAACTTTGAATAATGCCTCTAGGCATTACTTCTGGTCTGAAACTTTTAAACTAAACTCCCCATACTGAGGTAACCTATTTTTAACAATTCTAAACTATCTTCGTCCGGTCTCAGCTGCAACCACTTGACACATATACCTTCAGAACCATGCAGAACTGCCCCAACCTGAAAATAAAAATCTGTTTTCAATGCTATGGGTTCACCTCATTAGCCCCAGACTTTAATTTGTTCACTCAAACTCACCCAAAGTAAACAATAACCTATTACAATGAAGAAGTCTTTCTTTTACACTGAATTTTTAAAAGTGAGTAACGCTACAGAAGTACTCATAAATTAATCATTAAACTCCTTTGGGCATCCATAAAGCTATGTGCCACTACTTCAAATTCAAAACCCTAACACAAAAATAAAATTATATTAAACTATATAAATAAATCACAGACCTTGAATCAAAAGGTTCAACAATAAACCAAGTTTTCATTTTAAATTCTTTGATTGAATGTAGATGCAGTAGGCAAGGCCAGCATTCGTTTCCCATCCCTAATTGCCTTTGAGAAAGTAGTGAAGAGCTGTCTTCTTGAACTGCTACAATCCATATAATGTAGACATGCTCACATGCTCACTCCTTTTAGGAAAGGAGTTCCAAGATTCCGAACCACTCCAGTGAAGGAAGAGCAATACTTTTCCAACTCAGGATGGTGTGTCACTTAAAGGGGAACTTGTAGATGATGGCATTCCCCTGCATCTGTCTTTCTAGGTAATAGAGATTAAGGGTTTGGAAGTTGCTGTTCTCACGGCAGCAGCAGCAGCACTACCACCTCTGGCTCCAAAGGAGGAAAGTCAGCTACATTTCAGAGTGAACAATATTCAATAATCATTCTATTACAGCACATCAGATGCTACTCTAGTGAAATAAGGTGAATAAAAACATCAACATTCACAGATGAAGAACAGCCTCTTCAGCTAAGTACAGAGAGCAGAAGGCACCTATGGAAATATACTCCCAACACCAGATGACACTTTCAGTGAATGTGTATAAATAAATCAACAAAAATAAAAGTAATTCTCAATGATTAATGGACTCCCCATGGTTTGGCTCACATTAAGACATAGAAATAGAGTACTTTTTAATGGCTGGAATATTATACCATGCAACGTGCATCGCATTATTTTAACAGTCAGTTTATCCCTTTTAAGTTTAAATGATAACAGGTTAAAGTAGATCACTGACTCATCAAAAAATTTGTTCTGAGCCATAAGCTGAAACTTAAAGCACTCTTTTCAGTCTGAAACGAGTACACATGACGAACAGCTCGAAAAATGTGGACTTTTCAAAAGGAATGGGAAGTCTAAGTCAGGGTCTGTGTATAATTACACAGTAAATTGCAAAGGAAGGACAAGTGAACACAGGTTCAAACTGTTCACAAGGAATTCTTCTTTGCAGATTGATTTAGTGGAAGGGCAAATAACTGAAGCATTTTAAAAAAATAAGTGATGCTACAATAGGGTGGATTTAGAATATAGGTAGTTCTGCTATAATGCGTGTTTTAGCACAAATTGGCTGTAATGTGATTGATGAATAGTGGACGCTATTTGGATAACGCAAACAAACATTCTACTGTACAGTATAGCGATTTTCTATAGCAATTTCCCAATAACATGATTTTCTATGTCGACTTTCTATAGCACGATTTTCTCTGGAACGAGGTCGCACAAAAACGCAACTATCGTGTTATAAGAGAACTAGCTGTACATCCAGTTAGATTGGTTTTGTTGATCCAAATTACGTGAGGATATAGATTGCAGCATGTTAATAAACTATTTGGCCCAAACAGTATTGTTATTTATCCCATACATAACCTTAATTCCAACCTGTAGCAGTTTTTTTTTACATGCAAGGAGCTGTGCAGGCATGGCAGAATCCCTTACTACAAGGCAATGGCAACAATAAGGGCCTATGGCAATTACCACATGTGCCATGAAAATTATAAATAATTTCATTATGGCTATATTTCATTTGAAAAAGTAGTAGGTCTCGATTAGAATTTTCTTTTAAATCAGTTGTCCATTTTGGATACTTTTACTCACTTTGATTATATTTGGCCACTTTTTCAATCTTTTAGCACAGTAAAGTACCGACAAGATCAGTTGAACTATGCCAAAGAAAATATTTGTCTCAGTGACCCTTAATACTGGGAGGATGAAGACATGCAAGAAGTCTTCTGGAACAATTCCTTAGGGAAGGAGGAATTTTGGACAACTTTCAGAAAAGTTGATGTGTTTACAATTTAAACGCACTGATGTGTGTGAGGCTGAGAGGATACACATTGTGAGAGTGCAAACTCCCTTAAATGTCATATATTTGATTTGAAACTTGTGACTCCCAGGGGTGTATTCCTCTTGAATAGATGTCCTAGAACAGCTTTTGTGACTATATATTTACAGGAAGCGCACAGGGTGTTGCCAAAGCAAAGATCATCACAAACTGTGGCCGCCAAGCAACAATGAATGAAACCATCTCTAAAGCACTTCAGAGCTGCCCTCTGCTTTTCAACCAGACAGCCAAAGTGACTAATACCTCATCTGTTGTGCTGAGAAGAGAATGCTTCTGACCTCCAGTTGCCACTATAAACAACCAGAAGTACTGAGTTAAAGCTAGCAACAGCATCAATGAGTCCCCCATAACAGTTAGGTCTCATGTTAATGCTAATTCAAATGCCTGACATAACTACCAACTAAGTCCCTACACTCTGCTTCCTGATCTTTTTTCACTTATTTGTGGGACGTGGGCTTCATTAGCTGGGCCAGCATTTATTGCCCAACCTTAGTTGCCCTTGAGAAGGTGGTACTGAGCTGCCTTCTTGAACTGCTTCAGCCCACCTGCTGTGGGTTGACCCACAATGCCATTAGGGAGGGAATTTCGGTCAAATGCTGTCTCATTCCATCAAAATATGTCTGAAAGTTCTAAAGATGGATCAGTGACTCATCCATGCAATAAATGAGTCATTGAGACCAGGAGGTCTGGTGCCTAATCCCCGGTCTTACTGCATAGGATTGTGGCAGGGCAACCAGCTAGTAGCACGCTTGCCTCAGAGTCCAAAGGGTGTGGTTGCAGGTCCTACTCTTAGGACTTAAGCACCTAAACTAGGTTGGCATTCAAGTTCAGCACCGGGGGAGTGATGTGTTATTGAAGATTCAAATCACTGTTTTCCAACAAATATAATGTTATGTACTGGAAGTACCGGAAAAATCTCAGTCTTAAATCCACAGGACATGATGCCCTTTCAACAAGAAGGACAAAGATATATACCACACCATAAATAGCATCATGTGAGAGTAAAAGTTAGTCTAACCAGCAATCAGGAAAGAAGTGAGTATTCTGAAGAGAGTGCAATTAGGCAAAAAAAAAATTAAGATTTTACACGAGCACTTCCTGTGTGCAACGATAGTGTCTCACAAAGAGGAGGACACTTGCTTATGACAAGAAAGTCCACGATGAGTCTTTCAATGCGAGGTCCATTTATGTTGTAGCTTCCACATGGGTCAAGCCAAACAGGAAACTCTCCAGCTTTCAGTGCCTGCCACAAGCATATTGGAAGAATTTACAGGTTGAAATTCAACCAGTTTTCCATGTCATGACACAGCACGAGTCCTGAGCTGGGACTTGAAGCTGAAATTTGTGGCCTGGTGGTACCATGTCACAACATTTCCACTCAGGTAATACTTCAAAGTATTCAGGAGGGAAGACAAGAGTAACATGTCACCTATAATATAAACCAATTAACAAAGAAAGGAAGCTTGTGTGAGGGGAGTGGCATGTGCAATGTCCTCTCTTAATTTGTAGCCATTCAGAACATAATCTGTCTTCCTGTTTTTGCTCTCAAAGTTAATAACCTCACATTTAGCCACAATATACTGCATCTGCAATGTATCTGTCCACTCACTCAGCTTGTCCAAATCATATTGAAACATCTCTGCATCTTCCTCACATCTCACCCTCCCACCCAGCTTTGTGTCATCTGCAAGTTCGGAGATATTACATTTAGTTCACTCATCTAATTTATGTTGTGAATAGCTGTGGTTCTAGCATAGGTCCCTGTGGTACAACACTAGTCACTGCCTATTTAGGAAAAGACTCATTTATTCCTGCTCTTGGTGTCTGTTTGCCAACCAGTTTTTCTATCCATCTCAATATACTACCCCAGTTCCACGCGCATTAATTTTATACACTAATCTTTTACGTGGAACTGTTTTAAAGCCGCTGAAAGTCCAAATAAGCCACACCTATTGATGCATCCTCATCACGTTTACCAGTTACATCCTTGAAGAATTCCAATAGATTTGTCAAGCATAATTTTGCTTTTGTAAATACATGCTAACTCTATCCCATCCTGCCATTGTTTTCCAAGTGCTCTATTATACAATATTTTATAACAGCCTCTAGCACTTTCCCAACTACTGATAACAGGCTGATTGGTCTATAAATTCCCAGTTTTCTCTCTATCTCCCTTTCTAAATATAGGCATTACACTAGCTGTCCTTCAATCAAATTTAAATTAATGCCTTAGATTCAGAAGCTCAATATAAACTCATCAAATTCACGCACAATGTAAAATTAGGGAGCAAGAAGCAACTGATTTAAGCAGCAACAGAGGGGTACAAAATGTATTAGATTAGATTATTTTAATGTGATAGGGGTTTAAATAGTGCTAGATAAAACAAAATGGATAAATTTAAATCATTGCATTGAGGATAAAAATAGACAACACAAGCATCAAGAAATATGATGAAATTGCAATGTAATAATTTAAAGGATCTAGAAGGACTAGAACACAACACATTCAGGGTGGGAAATCACTCTGCAGCATCAAACAAAGCAAGCAGAAAGCAAAACTATAGAGCCCAAAAAGCTATAACTCATACTTGAAATACACAAAGCTCTGGCCAAGTCATTCGTTAAGTATGGAGTCCATTCTAATCACTTTATTATAAGAGCAATAATTAAACTCTGAAGACAACGCACAGAAGAGCAAAAAGATGTGCAGCAATGAATTTAGTTACAATATTGATATCATACAAATGCAAATTGTCATTTATAACAAAGTAAAAAAAGTCCCAAGTCAATTCACAGAAGTATTATTAAAGGAAAATTACACTAAAAGTATGTAAGGAATTAGAGCTTAACCAAAAGCTTGGTGAATGAGGGAGGTTTAAAGGAGCATTTTGAAGGAGGAGATAGAGCTAATTGGAACCGCACTTCATCGAAGGAATCTCAGCTGCAAATGCCCTTAGCAATGAAGGCATGGCCTGCAATGGCAGATGAAAATAGGGATGAAAAAATAGGGGAATTAATGTAAAAAAGAATGGAGAAGCATTCTCGGTGGCAAATGATTTAGAAGAGGGTGCTATATAACATTAATTCCAATTTTATAAAGCCAGCATGAAAATTCAGAATAGATTGAAACTAAGAGAAAATACTTGAGACTCCCAACCAAAAGGTACTTCTGTGACTGATTAAAACATGGCATGAAGCTTCAATATATAGAGTAACACAGCCAAAGATTCAAGCAACCACTAACTAAAAACGGTATGATAACGATAGGGAAGCTACAGGTTCTCTTTGAAGGGACAAGCTTGGATCCAAACATACTCATTTATAGAAATCTCACTGCCACGTTTACGAATGGAACTCAGAATAATGGGGTAAATTAAGTTTATGTCCTACCACTGCATGACACTCAGCACTTTGGCATCACAATGTAGATACATATTTTCAATTGTAGGAATCTTAACAGTCACATAAGGATTCACTTCGAAAACAAACTCTCAAGATACCAAATTGACTAACATTATTTGATCGTTTCAAAATGACTTAAAAATTGTAAGAATTATTTTTGAAATGAGTTAATAACTAAATTATCATAAAACCACATTTAAGTTGTGCTTCAAGTATTCCAACAATCTCATTCTATAAGCTGAAATAAACAATAAATTGAAGAGATGGAAACAATTAACAGAAGATTGCATCAAAGCCATCTGCTAACAATAACCAGATGGCAATTTCAATGATGCAATGATGAACTGAGCCTGATAACTTGATGAGAACTGGAACGTAACGATGGTTGGATGAAAAACTCTCCATCAAGTAGATCTCCATGAAAAACTGTTCTATGTCAGTATTTATGTACCTCACATGCTTCCTCCCATCCTTTTTCATCAAAATGGCATTATTCCTTTCTCTGTCATGTGTTTATCTAGCATTCTCTTAAATGCATCACGTTTTACCAATTCTGTATTATGACATCTGCATAAAAGTATGCTGATTTAGCGAAATGTGTTCATTTTTGATCTAAATTTAAAAGGGAGACAATTGACGAACACATTTCTATGTTATCCAGATTAACTACTCCTGCAAAGATAATGACTATGACACATTTTAATGTTTGTATGGCCGAGAGGTCATGGGAATAAATTTAGTTTATAAACCCAATCTCACTGAGCAGCACAAAAATTAAGGGTTTGTCAAGAAAAAAAAAATGCATCAAGGAATTGGAAGATATTCAGACGAGTTGGACCAAAGGATCTATTTGTCATAGACGTACAGCACAGGAACAGATCCTTCAGTCCAACTCGCCCATGCCAACCAGATATCCCAGATAAATCTATTCCCATTTGCCAGCATTTGGCCCATATCCCTCTAAACCCTTCCTATTCATATACCCATTCAAATGCCTTTTAAATGTTGTAATTGTACCAGCATCCACCACTTCCTCTGGTACAACCCTCTGCAGGAAAAAGTTGCCCCTTAGGTCTGTTTCAAATCTTTTCCCTCTCACCTTAAACCTATGACCTCTTGTTTTGAAAACCCCCACCCTGGGGAAAAGACCTTGTCTACTCACCTGATCCATCCCCCACATGATTTTATGAACCTCTATAAGGTCACCCCTCAGCCTCCGACACTCCAGGGAAATTAGCCCCAACCTATTTCAGCCTCTCCATATAGCTCAAACTTGTAATGCTGGCAACATCCTTGTAAATCTTTTCCGAGCCCTTGCAAGTTTCACATCAACCTTCCCGTAGCAGGGAGACCAGCACTGCACACAGTATTCCAAAAGTGGCCTAAGCATAACTTTGTGTTTCAGTCATTTTCTCATAACTGGAAACTACAATGTGCTGGGGCATAAAATGTACACCTGCATTTACGTACCTCCTTTCCCAACCTCAGAATATTTCAAAGTGTTTAACAGCCAATTGATTCCTTATGGAAGTGTAGTCACCCTTTTAAGAAGGAAACACAGCAGCCAATTTGCAAACAGCAAGTACCCACCAATAGCAAAGTGATAACAACTAGAGAATCCATTTTGATGATGTCGATTGAGAAATGAATATTGTTCAGGACACAGCAGAAAAATGAAGGTTATTATAGTGCAGTGGTAATCTTTCTCTCCCTGAACCAGGAGGGCTGGATTCAAATCCACCCGGTTCAGAAGTGTCTAATGGCATTCTGAGCAATTTGATTAGAAAACATCTATACCTTCTGTTATGAAAACAAACAAGTGTGCTACTCCCTTTTACATCCATCTGAAAGGACCATCATTTAATTGATCAGTCATACAATACTTCCTTCTTGGGATGAAGGTAGCAAATTTTAATTTTCCATATGTGCAACATATTAATTTGATCCTTCAGGTACCTGCGCAATATTATCAATAAGCTAATCAAAAACTTTGTACAAAATTAATTCACTGACACTGCTACTTAAGTTTCATAAATGACTTAATTTCAGAATTCAACATCCATGTTAAAAACACAGTCAGAATGAATTCAAACTCACAATTGTGTCAGTTAGGAACATCACAAAAGACAATCTTAAGCAAAGTTAATTTTGAAGAGTACAGGTGATTTATTCAAATGCACAGTTCCTTGCTTGACATGTCTGAGCATGTTGATTAAAATAACTAAATTCTTATTGGAAGATCTTGCACAGGCTGACTTAAGTGTGGGGACTAACACAAACTGCTGAAAAAACTCAGCAGGTCTGGTAGCATCTGTGTGGACAGAAATGTTTTGGGCCCAGTGATCCTTCTTCAGAACTGACTGTAGCTGGGAAAAGGTTGATATGTATGCTAAAGAAGAGATGGGGAGGGAGAGGCAAAGTAAATGATAGGTGGTTAAAATTGAATCAGAGATAGTAGGAACTGCAGATGCTGGAGAATCCGAGACAACAAGGTGCAGGGCTGGATGAACACAGCAGGCCAAGCAGCATCATAGGAGCAGAGAGGCTGACGTTTCGGGCCTAGACCCTTCATCAGAAAAGGGGGAGGGGAAGGGGGTTTTGAAATAAATAGGGAGAGAGTGGGAGGCGGATAGAAGAGGGATAGAGGAGAGGATAGGTGGAGAGGAAACAAACAGGTCGAAGAGGCGGGGATGGAGCCAGTAAAGGTGAGTGTAGGTAGGGAGTTAGGAAGGGGATAGGTCAGTCCAGGGAGGACGGACAGGTCAAGGGGGCGGGATGAGGTTGGTCGGTAGGAGATGGAGGTGCGG
>NC_063355.1:23608039-23630841 GCF_021869965.1 Rhincodon typus | reverse complement strand
CACCCCCATCTCCTACCTACTAACCTCATCCCACCCCCTTGACCTGTCCGTCCTCCCTGGACTGACCTATCCCCTTCCTAACTCCCTACCTACACTCACCTTTACTGGCTCCATCCCTGCCTCTTCGACCTGTTTGTTTCCTCTCCACCTATCCTCTCCTCTATCCCTCTTCTATCCGCCTCCCACTCTCTCCCTATTTATTTCAAAACCCCCTTCCCCTCCCCCTTTTCTGATGAAGGGTCTAGGCCCGAAACGTCAGCCTCTCTGCTCCTATGATGCTGCTTGGCCTGCTGTGTTCATCCAGCCCTGCACCTTGTTGTCTCTGTAAATGATAGGTGGAGATAGCTCCCAGAGAGCACAAAAAAGTCAGGCAGACAAAGCAATGGATAAAGGTCAGCCTGGGACAGTCTGCTAACAGGAACCATTAGTGATTAGTAATGGGTCGCATGTGGTAGCAGCCCATGTGATAACATGGCCTGGTTGGGGGTTGGGATTAGGACATACGAGAAGGTGCTCAAACCCTAAAATTGTTGAACTCCACATCCACAAAAATGACCCTGAGCATCTTTTGCGTGCCATTTCAACACACCATCTTGATGGACTGCTACCACAAACAACTCACTGTTATCTACTAATGGCCCCCATTAGCAGCTATTCATTCTCCCATGCTGTCCTGGTGTCTCCCCAACTGTTTTCTTTTCTCTCTGGGCTCCATCTCCACCTATCATTTACTCCTCCCTTTCCCCAGTGTAAATACCAACCTGTTCCCAGCTACAATCAGTTCTGAAGAACGGTCACTGGACCGAAAACATTAACTCTGCTTTCTCTTGTGAGATGCTGCCAGACTGCTAAGTTTCTCCAGCAATTTCTGTCTTTGTTTCTGATTTCCAGCATCCACAGTTCTTTTTTTTTGTTAAGTGTGGGGACATTTAGGTGGGTTGTTGTGTAGTCGTGCAGCCTGTAGACAACATAGATTTCAATCAACACGAGGAAACTGTTGTCAGCTTGAGAGATTTGGGGAATTCAACAGGTCCCGGTATAGGATTCAATAGAGCTAGGAGGAAATAACAGGAGAAAGGAACGAATTGGATAACCGTTTAAAAGAGTAAGCACAGACATAACGATGCAGCTATAAACTTGGAAATCACTGTTTACCTTGAGATTGAAATAATGAAGTATAAATAATAAAGGGTGTTTTTCAGATTAGAGACCAGTAACTAGTGGTGTTCCACAGGGATCAGTCTTAGGTCCTCTGCTGTTCATAGTTTATAGATGATCTGAAGGAGAATGTGGGTGGGGGTCTGATTAGTAAATTTGCAGATGACATGAAGTTTGGTGGAGTTGCTAATAGTGCCAACGATTGAGAAAGGATACAACAGGATATAGATAGATTGGTGACTCGGGCACAGACATGGCAGATGGAGTTTAATCCGGACAAATGAGAGGTGATGCATTTTGGAGGATCAAATTTAGGTGTGAATTAAACTGTAAATGGCAGAACCCTTAGGAACATTAACATACAGACAGGTCTGGGCATGCAGGTCCACATTTCCCGAAAAGTGGCAACACAGGTGGCCATGGTGATGAAGGCATATGGCATGCTTGCCTTCATTGGCCGGGGCATGGAGTACAAGAGTTGGCAAATCATGTTGCAGCTATATAAAACGCTGGTTAGGCCACATTTGGAGTATTGTGTGTAGTTTTGGTTGCCACACTACCAGAAGGATGTGGAAGCTTTGGAGAGAGTGCAGAGAAGGTTCACGAGGATGTTGCCCCATCTTGAGGGCATTCGCTATGAGGAAAAGTTAAAAAGACTCGGATTGTTTTCACTGGAAAGACGGCGGCTGAGAGGCGACCTAATAGACGTCTACAAAATCATGACGGCACAGATGGCGTGGATAGTCAAAGGCTTTTTCCCAGGGTTGAAGTTTCAATCACAAGGGAGCACAGGTTCAAGGTGAAAGAGGGAAAAGTTTAAGGGGGATGAGCAAGGAAAGTTTCTCACGCAGAGATTGGTAGGAGTCTGGGATGCACTGCCAGATGAGGTGGTGGAAGCAGGCATGTTGGCGACATTCAAGAGGCACCTGGATGGTTACATAAACAGGGAGGGAATAGAGGGATATGGACTGAATAAGGGCAGAAGGTTTGTTTTTCAGTTTAGCTAGGGCATGATGATTGGCACAGGCTTGGAGGGCCAAAGGGCCTGTTCCTGTGCTGTACTTCTCTTTTTTTTTGTTTGTTCTTTTGTATATAAAAAAAACACAGGATTTTGTGGATTCTTCAGCTGACTGTATGTAACTGCAGAAATATCAAATTTTCAAACTACTGCACATCTTTATGATGGAACTTATTGTCGGACTGGCAACTACAGTCCTGAAAGCATAGTAGCAATAACAACTTGTATTCATAGCTTTGTTATCAAAATGAAACATTCCAAGGCGTTCCATTTACCAGATGCATGACAAAGCAAAATTTAGCAGCTAGCCACAATGGAGGCATATGGGCAGATGACCAGAAGCTTATATACATTTTAAGGAATGTCCAAAAGGAGAGACAGCTAGAGAAGTGAAGAGGTTTAGGGATAGAATTCCACACTTTAAAGGCCCTCACAGCAAAAGCCATGGCTACCAAAGGTGGAGCAATTTAAATCAGGGTTGGACATGGGATGAGAAATGAAGGACAGCAGATGGACATAGGGCAAAGCACAGCAGATTACGTTTATAGGGAGGGGCAGGATGGCCATGAAGATGAGAACTGGGGGCCAAAGTAGGTTAGCAAGTCCTTGGATGAAGGATGGATGAGATTTGGTGCAAGGGCACAAGAAGCGGAGTTTTAGAATATCTCAGATTACACAAAGTAGAATGAGGAAAGCTGAGGATATGGGTTGGGCAGTTTTTATGTGGGAAAGATTAGAGGATAAGAGGACAGGAAAGCAGCGATCGCTGAGAAAATACAACAACAGGATGAATTGAGATGGAGGATGAAATCACCAAAGGAAAGTACAAGCTCAGGCTGAGGGAGGAATGCAGTAAAGATATTTCAGGGAAAAAACTTAAGTGGTATTTCAGTGGGTGGTGGTGAAAAAGGTGACAAATCAAAATAAGATGCTTAAAAGGAGGGGATACGGCACTAGAGAGGGATTGGAACAGAGGTATAACTGCAGACCAAGGAGAGATTTGGTGACAAGAGTCACACAGTCACAAAAGCATTCTGGAAGGGCAGGTAGGTTTTCATTTAGAAAGAAGATAGCTCACTAAGTGCTATGTAACCTCAAATGCAGAGAATCTGCTTTGTACGAACCATGCATTTTCCAACAACAACCTCCCTTCAGCGCTACTGAATTATTTCCACTCATCAGGCCACATCGAGCAACCTTTTGACAAGCATTTCCAGTGCAGATCATTGTTCACTCTCAAATGGATTTACAATTTATTCCCCTCTGTCAGTGAGGATGTTTATCTGCTGTTTAACATCTCCTCTGGAATCTTAAGAAAGATCAGGATATTATTGTACTAATGCCTTTTCAAATTAACAGAGCTACACTATCATCTTTCAGCACCTGACAGCAAAAATCAATTCAAGAAGACATGAGAAAAACATTTGTGAAAATGTTCCAGCAACTAGGAAAGAAATACAACAAATAATTCTTCTGTTATTACAGATTAATTAAAATCCTGCTTAATGCTTCTTAAATCTGTTACAATCTACTTGCAATTAATGACTTTTTTAAAAAAATATGTACCATCATACAGATCTACAGAATACTAAGCTAGAGAATGGCTGGAAATGGGTCTGTGGCCATGTGTCTGCAGAAGTTGTCCTGTCTCAACTGTATAATTACAGGAAGATGGCGAACAAATGCTGGTACTTTTCCAGGGAAAAGGAAACTGGGCTGTGGAAGTACCATCAGCCACAGTGAGTGCCTCTTGTAGATGCCCTCAGGGCAATATGAAGTCGAGCACCAGCAGAAACCTGAAAGCAAATTTCACATTCATCCTCTTGATTGGAAAAGCTGCACAGATATTTTACTCAAAACTACTGCACAGCATGCCATTTTGTGTAAAAAATAGTAAACCAAACCCATTAAACAGTGAGTTATTAAGAATTTTACAAGGTTGCAACTGTTTTTTAAAGCATTCACTCTGAAGTCCAAGTAATTTCCCCTGTATTTGGCACACATAGAGAATGGGGGAGTGCAGTTACCCGAATTTGCTCATTGCACGCAAAATACTAGTGGCAGCTGGAAGAACCCAACTCGTCACTGTCACAAGATAAATGTGTGTTGTCAAAATGAGTAGCCAGGACCGCTCACAAATATGGGTATAGCTGGCCGGGATAGATGATTCTGTTTTTATCTATAATGCAAGTCTTGAATTAGTTTGAATAAAGCATCTGATCAATTGTCCCTTTCCAATTGTTAATGCCAGTGAAGTCCCTGTTATTCGGAACCCAAGTATCCCGATAATGATAACTTTACCATATCCTCAGTCGCTTACTAATAGTTGTAGGAAATTACGGTTGACACATTCTTATCTTTATTGCGAGATGTGCTTTGACGTTACTTGCTGTCGCAGTTACCAGGAATTCACTGCACAAGAACCTGTAGGCGGCAAGCTGCGTCCTACTATAACATACTGGACTTTATTCCCCCTTTTGGTTGCCAAGTAAAATCACTCAAGGTACAAGCAGTCTAACGAGAGGGAGTCACTCTATTTAGATTCAACCCAACAAAGGCGTTTAAAATTATTCAGCTGATAAAGTTTAAAAAAAAATCGTTTTATAGTCATTCCAATGAAATAGATAACCCACAGAAATCCTTCATTGTGTTACTAAAAACATACACTGAACAAATTTATTTCTCACCTAAAAAGAAGTAGCTATGCACAAAATCCTCTGGCAATTTAGGTTGCTTCGAATATTAACTATAAATAAGAGTTTCAAATTAGTTAAATTTACTCTTACAGCGAAAGGCAAATTGAAAAAAAAATAAATGTATATCAAATGATTGTCATGTTTTATATAGCACAATGACAGCAAAACCATTTTCCATACTTTGTGTGCCACAATCCACATCGAAATCCAATAAGAAGTTAAATCACGCAAGGAAACAAAGACCTATGTAAACAGTTTCTGTAGCTACCAAATCCAAAAGCAGTAACATCTTGCCAAATACAAAAAAGCTGAATCCTAAAACCCACACATCATTGGCTTCGCTACATTGTTTACCATGCAAGCTTAATAGGACTTCAAGTAACAGTAACCAAAGCAACCATATCAAAAATATTACTCATTCTTGTCTTCAACAAGTCTTTCAATCTTTCAAAAGTATTATATTATTTTAACAACAAAAACAATAAATTATTTTATTTCATTCGCTGAATCATAGAAGCCCTACAGTGTGGAAACAGGCCCTTCGGCCCAACAAGTCCACACTGACCCCCAGAGCATCCCACCCAGACCAATCCCCCTATAACCCACCTGATCTACACATCCCTGAACACGACAGGAAATTTAGCCTGGCCAATCCACCTAGTCTGCACATCTTCGGACTGTGGGAGGAAACAGGAGCACCCGGAGGAAACCAACGCAGACACGGGGAGAATGTGCAAACTCCACACAGACAGCTGCCCAAGGGTGGAATCAAACCCAGGTGCCTGGCACTGTGAGGCAGCAGTGCTAACCACTGAACCACCGTGCCGCTCCTATTCAACTGTTTTTCACTTGTTAACTAATTATGGATATAACATTACTTTGTATTCATATTTACATTTTCCCTTTGAGATAGTCGTGAAACAGTAATTACAATTGCAATCCTAAATGTCCAACTTCAAGTGAAACAAAACTTGACAAATATGATTTGCACATCACAATCAAACCAAAAACTGCAGCTTTGTAGAACTATTCTCCTCAGTTAAGTATTAAAGCATCCTTCCTAGGCTGAAATATGTTAAATTGCTATATTCATGAAAAGAAGTTACTTTAAAAAAAAACTTAAAATATAAAAAAGTATGTTCTTTCCATCTACCTCCCATGTACCACCTCTCCTATTTGTCAATGTGCCACCACTCCTGCACACTGGCCCTTTCACTTATCATCAACTGTATTTGTCGAAGACCCACTTGCCACCCATTGTGTTACTGAACCCCCTCGGTTTCTGACCAACACTCCTACTCCCCAGTTCCCTCTCTTGAACCCCGCCCCCCCAAGTAAATAAGCAATGTGAAGCAGAAAGAATAGCTTGAGAGAGTGAGAGCAAGAGAGAGAAATAGAGGGTCCTCAAGCTGAAGAGGCAGTAAGACAGAGACAGTCATTGAGTAAGAGGACCTGGTTGGGACTGTAGCCACAGGGAACAGGTGAGGCCACTCCAAAATGGTGCCAATCAGGTCATGCAACCCTATGTTACTCCGGGTGTGAAACAACATTAAAATACAGCTCTTAATACTAAACATGAATATCTACACCATTACACAACATAAAACACAGTAACCCAAATCAAGAATTTACTGCACATAACTTTAACACCACTGTGAAGTGGAATTTACTAAAATTTCAATATAAAGCTGGATTTAGAGGGCCTAGCAGGTTCAGCACAGAAGTGCTGCGAGATCCCCTGGAGGAGTTTCACTTGGATCGGATATGCTGCAACTTGATCAATACAAATGTGTCAAAAAAAAAAAAAAAAAAAAAAAAAAAAGAGGAATGTCTTCAAAAGGGGAATAAAGAAGTAAAGAGGTTTCAGGAGAGAATGCTGCAGCTTACATCCAAAACTGCATTAAGGACAGCCTTACTGTGAAGGGAGAGTAGGATAAGAAAAGGGCCAGAATTGGAGGAACGCAAAGCCCGCAGAGAACTCAGGACAAGAGGAGGTTGCAGAGAGTTGGAAAAAGTGTGGAGGGACTTGAACACAAATCTACTTAAGAGGGGAATTCTTTCAAAGGCAAAGAATCCTCGCTTTAGAGAGAAACAATGCAAACTAACATAGCTATGATCTCAAATAAAACAATCGTTCATCAATTTGCATATCAACTGATAACATATTTGAACAAAATCTGCTCCAGCAATTCATAATTCTTTTTTCAATTCCTTTAGAAAATAAAAATTTCTGTCTGAAATTCCATCAGTCATTTTAGCCAAAGTTACTCAATGGGGAGCTGACAGGATTAATTTGAACATCCATTTTACATGCTGAAGCCAAGGTGAAGTAAAACTGGGCAGATTGTTGAAATAAATTCAGAGGCCAGTATCTATCACCAAGTCACCCTTTATTTACATGTGGAAAGTCCTTGACCCTGGTCTAGCTCCCTCAGAGCCAGCTCTAAGAGTGTCAGAGTGCCTGATACTCCTGTTTTTATCTGTCAGCCAGGGCTGACCATATTAACAGTCCCAATCAGGGAACTCATATTCTATGAGGTCCACCTGGCTGACCTCATTACAATCAATACAATTATAACACAGGCAACCAAGTCTGACAGATGAGTTTCCCACCAGGCGGATCTGGTTAAATTACCACAATAGGTTTGCTGCAAGATGTGAAGTAAAAAAACCAAGAGGCAATGATCCCTTTCCAAAACCTTCTCATCAAATAGTGTTGCATGCAGTGCTGGGATTTGAACACAAGAAAGAATATTAAGCCTTTATCTAGAGTACAATGCAGATTTACAAGGACAAAGTCTGATATCAGGAAAATATAAGAAGAAAAAAAACTTGGGGAAAACAAACAGGAATTTGTTATTAGAATATCTCGTGGGTGCTGAATAGTAGTAATTAAAATCATGAAAGATGGGGCAATATGGATAGAAAAAGATTATTGGCAGTCATTCTGGGTCAAGGATGAAGATCACCGACACAGGATTTAACAGGTTTAAAACAGAAAGCAAGAGAAACTTCTCTGCACAGAAAAACATGATGCCTTCTCAACTTCCCTGGTTTGAGGTTGAGACAGAAACCATGTTGATATTCAAAATAAGGATGTATAGGTAGTTCAAGGAAGAGAGATGGAGAAGTATAAGAATAGGACACACAAAACTGATTAACACTATTTGCTTGTACATAAAATAAATGCAGACACAGAGTTTGGGCCAAATGGGCCCATTTCTGTTTTATAAATTATACATGAAAACTTTCAGCCTCATATTACCTTCCGACTACAGAAATTGGTAATGTCAAATCTGCGCAAAGATCATCTTGTTTGTTTATTTGTCCCTCTTCCTTTTTGTAATTGTGTAGCTCTCACAGTCTTTTATTTCACTTGCCCTCTTCACCCACTTTGGTTTCTCATTTAGCTTCCTTCACCATTCCTTGTTCTTATACTCACTTTCCTTTTCCAACTATTTTGCATTTCTCTGCCCCAGTTGTGTTTTTTTTAGGTGCAAGCTCCTGATCAATGGCCTTGCTCAATTTTAACAAAAGGTCTTGCTGCACACTCTATCTTCCACAAGATAGAATTATCTTTGTTTCACTTCTGTTGTGCATCCAGGTCCCTGTCAATGTGTCTCGCTGTATCCCATTCCTTTTTTACTTATTGCAGCATGCTTCATCATTTTTGTTCATCCCATGCTGATCATCTGTTTTATTTCCAAAGGTCTACCAATTGTCTCCACCCTGCCCAGCAGACTCAGACATTGCTCTCATTCCCAGTCCTAGTGGAGATTTATCTTTTGCTGTATTTTTTTTCTGCACTATAATTATATTTAACTGCTGTCATTTGGAACAAGCAGTAAAACGCAAGAATCACGATGCTGTATCAAACAGTGCCAGGCCAACTTCACCAACCAACCACCCCCCTCCGCCACCACTGAATATTGCCATGACGATCCAGCCTGTCCAAAGCAGCAAATGAACAATTATAAATGGGATATACTCAATTGGAACAAATACTGTGACTAGTTTTACAACAGTAGCTGCAGCATTTAACTTATTCTCAGGGTTTGAACAATGCCAGCATTTACTATCCATCCACTCTCTCACTGACTGACTACAGCAGGTATTTAACAGTAAACCACATAATGTGACAGTGAAGTCATGAATTAACCAGACTGGGAGTGGTGGCAGATGCGTTCTTTAAAAATAAGAACGTGGCATTTATCGTGGTAATTTATTCCCTGATGCCAGCCTACAAATTTACAGAATTCAAAACTCTCCACTAAACTGAACTTCACAACATGGCCATGGTGCTACTTAAACTCACTATTGCCAGGTTACTGGTCCAATGCCATAACGCAATAACATCATACTGCTATTAAATGTTTATTAATTTTGTATCACAATGGAAAACATGCTCTCTTTTGTCTTTTGCTCTTTCCATTAAGCTTTGAGAAAAAAAATTGTTGCTATCTAGAAAATAAAAAAAAGTTGAAACAGGGATTCTCATCAGATCAACTTTTAACAAGATCCAGATTCACTGTGTCATTGGCATTTTTAAAGAAAGAAATGATGTCTGCTCTGAATTATTATCAACAGACACCACTAACCAATCTTCCTGCACAAAAATTCAGCTAATGATTTTCAAATTGTAAAGTGCCTTCAACTTTAAGGGAGTTCCAATTTCCTAGGATTAAGTTAAAATCAACTCTTTAATAAATCAAGAATGCCAGCACAGTGGAGTCCATTCTGTTTACACTGCAAGGAGATCTCCACAGCAACTCAAAACAACTGTTCACACGCAAACTTGCAATTTTCATTTCCGTCACAGACTTTCACTAATGGTTCCATCAGAAAAGGTGCTGATCCCAACAATCATTTACATTTGCATCTTCAACAATTATAAGCATTGGAGGTGCCGTCCGTTACTCTAGGTGATAATAAAACTATTTCCATTTAAGTTGTAATTTAGCTACAAAAGTCAGACAGCTGTTGCTTGCAGCAAATGAGTAGTAGATGGTAATGCGACTTAAATTTTAGACATTGATCAAAGTGCTGACTTATAATGCTCTCTACCCTTTCTTCCCAACTATACCCTACACTGTAAAAACAAATCTGAATTCTCCATTTCACCCCAGCTGCTTTTTACACAACACTCCGATGTACAAGTACCCACAAATGATTCATTCACACTAAATAAGAGTCTAAACACTTCTCACTTTTCTAATACTTGGAGTGCCACTGCATACAAGGCTAAGGGCCAAGTGCTGGGAAATAGGATTAGAATAGATAGATGTTTGATGACTGGCATAGACATGGTGGACCCTTTCCATGCTGTAAAAACCTGACTCTCTAACAGCTCAACCAAAAATTTAAAAATCCTGCCTTCGTGAAATTTTGATAAACAAAGGAAACACTAAAGTGGTTTAATTCTGTCAAAGCATTTTCCACTTGCTCTCTGAATGTAAACCCAGTGACAATGTTATTCAACACTTTGTCCCAGGTGACCTGAAGTTAATTATCTGACCTGCTATTAATTGGTTCCTGTGACATTAGTCATCCCAAGGGAATCTAAGCTGCAAGTTTTATTTAAATTAAATTCAATTAGTCATCTCTCATTGTTATTTGCTAATTATACTTTACAGAATATCTATTATGGTCAATATTCCTCAAGTGTTTCTTTTCTTCTGCCTTCTTAGCTTTAACTGTATCATCCAACGGACTGCTCCTCCATATATCCTCATTGTGTTGAGAGCAAATTTGGTGTGCCGTACAAGACTATGAATACATAATAATGCTAGAACTATTTAAAATGTCACGTCCCATTTCCAAGTTTAAAAAATGCTTTACTCTTTCCTTTATCTACAATTCTCAAGTCTTGACAATCCCAGTTCAGCATTGCTTAACCTTCATTTCTGGATTCACGTCAATTCTTTTAGATCTTTTCAAAATTTACGGTCTCGTGCACAAACCAAAAAATTTTGCAAAACAAAAGAGCAAAAAGCATGCAAAAATCAAACATAAACATGCAGAGGAATAACAATGTTGTTAAACGAAACCACAGACGAATGTTTGAATTTATGATGAAATCTTGGGAGTTAGAAGCAAGCAAAAAATTGAATATATCCTACATTTTGCATCACCAAATGTTCCAGTTACACACATAGTTTTTACAGAGAAACAAAGCCCGAGAAATATTAGAAGCAGGGATTATGTAAATTGGCTGTGAGCCCATGTGAGCAGCCAATCTTGAAAATCTCTTTTGCGAATACCATCCCAAACCAGGATATATTGAAGCAGGGACTCAAGAACATGCTCTCCAAAAACAAAGCAAAATTCTTTGGAGTCATCACAAGCCTTTTATAAAGATTATTTTCCAGATTCTACAATGGTGTCAAGGAATAAAACTGTTCAAGTTCACTACTAAGGGATAGGATTGTAAATGGATATAATTAGAATCCTGCTTGATTTAATTATCCATATGTGCTCTAAATGCAAAAGGAATTCAATAATTCTTAATGTTGAAGAGCTTGAGAAAAGAAAATATGGTTTGTGGGAGTACGGTATTGGGGGCATTTTGCTGAACTCAATTTAGCTCCTCAAACTCCAAAACAACTGTGCTTGAAGTACAGATGGCCTACAGAAATTAACTGTACTCATGTCAACTCCAGCTTTTAGTGCTATGTGTCCTCTGCAACAAGGAGGACAAGAGTAGTAGCATTACGGAACAATATCAAATCAAAATCACACACAATCCTGTCTTAGGGAACTTTACTAATCAAATTTTGCTACTCCCTACCCAACACCGTTCTCACATGGACCACAGGAGTTTTTACGATGGCTGAATAACCAGTTAGGCATTAAGTGGCTACTGGTTCATCAAACCACACAACAAAAAGTTTCTGGAATGAGGCAAAGTGAGATCTTCAGAGCAAAATGAAGCACATTCACAAGAAGCATTTTGTTTTTTTAAATACATTAATCTATTCTCCTTTTAATATTCACAAGATTGCCTCCATATATAGCAGATACCACTATAGACCACGGTGTATAAGTTGTTCCAGCGTGTAACACAAGGCATTTTTTGGCCTCAAAAGTTATGTTTTTGCATATACTTGATGTACAAGTCGAACATCCCTTTTAGCCACGACAATGCAGCCACTATTTTTCACCCCACAGAAGTATTTTTTTACTAATCTTATAAATGTGTGGAAGGAGTCAAGCAGATGATATGAACTGTACAGTGAAGATGAGTGGCATTTTAAGACAATTCAACGCAGTGCAAACCCTGCTTGGCAAACACCAAAGAGAAATGTGTTTTACAACAAAATGTATGAAGTATAAAGGTGGTTTCAAGTTATAAAGTCATAATAATTGCTAACTTGTCAAGTGAATGTGCAGTAGTGAAGGAATTCGGTATTAATAAAACGTTGATGCGAGAATGGAAGGAAGAGGAATCCACCCTGAAGATGGTGCTCAGGGCCAATTTTGCCTTGAGAACAGGAATCAGTCACTATCTCCTGATCTTGAGAACCATGTAACAGAATGGCTCCTCGAAAATAGTCAGAATGCATTCCTGATAACATTGAAACCAATGTAGATACATGCAGTTGTGGGCCAATTCAAATTCTGAATTTGGCAAAGATTTCACAGCAACAGCTTTAGCCATTTTACGAAACAAAAAATTGTTAGGTTGTTACAGCAGAAGTTGGAGATCAGAGATTACCAAAAGACTTCAATGCCCGAATTACCCACTTCTAGCAATTCAGCATCGGGCAGCAGCAAAAACATGATGACTATTACGTCACATCTGTAATATGGATGAAATGCCTCTGAATTTCAATAGGCTCAGCAACTGAACTGTGAAGCGGAAGGGTTCTAAAACAATTGAGAAAATGCCAGATCATAACATAATTCACAGCAGTACAAATCTGTATAGTTGACCAAACAAAATTAAAGGCCATGGTATATTTTAAGCATGAAATGATACCAAAAATCAAGTTCCCTACTGGAGTCTTTGTGCATGCCCACAATAAAGATCAGGTGGATGCAGATGAATTTAAGGTATGGACTGATAATGTACAGAATAGGTATCCTGGTGGTTTACTTTTAGAACACTAAATATATATTGAGATCCCACACAAACAATGAAATCAAGAAATAAATAACACCTGCACTGTAATTACAATAATGAATATAATGATCCCTAGTTTGATTTTTGAATGCATGCCTCAAAAAGCCATTGAAGGATTATGTTCATACTGGAGTTCAATAGGTGTATGGTTGATGGAGAAAGAAACCCTTCATGAAGAGACAATACATATAGACACCACTCCATTTGTTGTTTTATGTAGTTTAATCATCAGATCATTAAATGCTATTTGTATACAAAATATCATTAGATGATTTTTTTAAAACTTAGATCATCCAATCCGGTGGATGGAGAAGATAATTTATTCAGAAAGGCTGATTCTCAAACCAAAAGCCACATGTCCAATTCAGATCAAACTAGGGATCATTATATTCATTATTATAACTACAGTGCAGCTGTTATTTATTTCTTGATTTCATTGTTTGTATGAGAGTAATTAGACTATGAGACCAATCTAAAGAAAAAAAAACCCAAATTACAGAAGATTAAGAGTGTAGCTAAAATAAGCATTGGTCCCTTAAGGATGAGACAAGGGAATTACCAGTGGGAAAAAAGAAAATTACCAATACTTTGAACAAGTTTTTTGTATCTGTATTGACAGAAGGCACAAAAACATTCCAAAAACAGTAGAAAATCAAGGCAAAAATAAGGGAGAAACTTGAAATAATTATGATCAGAAGGAAAAAAAGTACTGAGAAAACTAAATGAGACTAAATGTTAACAAGTCCCCTCTACCTGTTGCCCTAAAATCTGGGTTTTAAGAATAATGGCTACAAAGTTAGAAGAAGCATTGGGATAATCTAGCAAAATTCCCCAGATTCTGGAAAGGTCCCAAAAGATTGGGAAGCTACAAATATAATACCTCTACTCATGACAGGAGGGGAGCAGAAAGTAGGAAACTGTAGCCAAAATTTTATATTGGGAAAATGCTAGAATCCATTTTTTACAGTGGTGATGGCAAGATATTTAATATTTAAAAACAATTAAGCAGGATCAACTTGGTTTTGTTGAAAAGGATCGGTGTTTTACAAATTTATTAGACATCTTTGTGAATGTAGCTAGCAGAATGGATGAAGGCAAATCAATAGATGTAGTGTTTGTGCATTTCTAAAAGGTATTCAATAAAGTGTCATTTAAAATGTTACTACGCCTAGCAAGAGGTCTTGATGTTAGGAGTGAAACATTACCATGGATAAAAGATTAGCAAACTAACAGAGCATCAGAACAAATCGTCATTTTCAGGTTGTCGAACAAACTTAGTAGAATACCATAGAATCCAGTGCTGAACCCTCAACGACATATGATCTACGTTAATGAACTGAATCAAGGGTCTGACCTTATTGTTGCCTAATTTGCTTACTATTCAAAAATTGGTTAACATAAATAAATTGTGATGAAGATGCCAATTATCTACAGAGCTATAAATAGGGTAAATGAGTGGGAGAAAACTTTGCAAATGAAGTGTAATGTGGGAAAATGTGAGGCCGTCCACTTTGACAGAAGGAATAAAAAAAGCACAGTTATTTCAATGGAGAAGAACTGAAGAATGCTGCAGTGCAGAGGGGTCTGGATACCCTTTGAATCATAAATAATGTAAAGTTAGCGTACAGATACAGAAAGTAATTAGGAAGGCAAATGGAATGTTGGCCTTTATTGCAAGAGGGAGAGAGTATAAAAGTAGGAACATCTTGCCATAATTGTACAGGGCATTGGTGAGACCACACCTAAAGCACATGTACAGTTCTGATCTAGTTACTTAAGGAGGGATATACTTGCATCGGAAATAGTTCCGAGAAGCTCCGCAAGCCTGATTCCTGGATGAGGGAATCATCTTATGAAAAGGTTGAGCTGATTGGGACTGTAACAACCGTTTAGAAGGATGAGAGATGATCTCATTGAAATATGTTGGATTCTGGGGGTAGGGAGAACTTGACAGGGTGGATGTTGAGAGGATGTTTCTCCACATGGGGTCATTTACAACTATGGACAGCATTTTTTAAAAAGGGTCTCCATTTAGGACAGTGATGAGGAGATATCTCTTTTCAAAGGGTTAAGTGAATCTTTAGAGTTTTCTTCCTCCAAGAGCATTGGCATCTGGGTCACTGAATACATACAAGGCCAAGTTAGACAGCTATATTTTCTACAAGGGTGTCAAGTTTTATGGATGACAGCCAGAAAAGCAGAGTTAAGACCAAATGACATCAACCATGATCTTTCTGATTAGAAAAGTAGGTTCAAGGGGCTGATTGACCTAGTCATGTTCCTATATCTTCTGATTTTATGATCTTCTGTGGGTCAGACCTACCTTCAAGCAGAGAACTCCAGGAGAAGACAATAAAGAAACCTAACATTCACTGGATAATATAAAACACCTGAAGAACAAACATTAAACTGATTTGGAAAACGTTCAAATCTGCCACTTCTTTCACCATATGAATATTACTTTACTGGAGAAACACATCTATAACCATACCTAGCTGAACTGACAAAAAGTGCTCATTTATATGTAAACACAATTAACATTTAAAGGCTAATTCAGTAGCATGGCTGCATAAACATTTTACAGTACCTATTATAAGGTTTTAATTCAGCTACGTGGTACGTGGAACATTCCTTGTTCCAGTCCTATTCCGGCCCCCACCCACAACTCTTTCTCCGAGACATCGATGATATCATCGGTGCTGCTTCCCCCTCTCGTCTAGAATTGGAAAACTTCATCAATTTTGCCTCCAATTTCCAACCCGCCCTCACTTTCACCTGGTCTATCTCCGACTCCTCCCTTCCCTTCCTCCACATTTCTGTTTCCATTTCTGGGGATAGACTGGCCACGAATATCCATTACAAACCCACCGACTCCCACAGCTACCTGGACTATACATCCTCACACCCCACTTCCTGTAAAGACTCCATCCCATTTTCTCAGTTCCTCCGTCTCCGTCGCATGTGTTCAGATGAGGCCAACTTCAATAAGGGAGCCTCCGAAATGTCCACATTCTTCCTCAACCGAGGATTCCCCAGCTCCGTTGTCGACAGGGCCCTCAATCAGGTCCGACCCATCTCCCGCATTTCTGCCCTCACCCTTCTCTTCCCTCCCGCAACAGCGATAGGGTTCCCCTTATCCTCACCTACCATCCCACCAGCATCCACATCCAGAAGACCATCAGGCGCCATTTCCCCCACCTCCAGCGAGATGCCACCACCAGACACATATTCCCCTCCCCTTCCCTCCCTTGTCCACCTTCTGCAGGGACCGTTACCTCTGGGACACCCTGGTCCATACTTCCTTCACCCCCAACACCTCCCCACAGCCCTACGGCACCTTCCCCTGTAACCGGCGAAGGTGCAACACCTGCCCATTTACCTCCTCCCTCCCCAGTATCCAAGGGCCCAAACATACCTTCCAGGTGAAGCAACACTTCACCTGCACTTCCCAGAATCTAGTCTACTGCATTCGCTGCTTACAATGTGGTCTCCTATACATTGGGGAAACGAAGCGTAGACTTGGCGACCGCTTCGCAGAACGTCTACGTTCTGCTCGCAAAAAAGACCCTGAACTACCTGTTGCCTGCCACTTCAATACACCACCCTGCTCTCTGGCCAACATCTGTCTCCGGCTTGCTACAGTGTTCCAGTGAAGCCCAACGCAAGCTGGAGGAACAACACCTCATTTTCCGCTTGGGGACCCTACAGCCCTCCGGACTCAATATTGAGTTCAATAATTTTAGGGCCTAAACTCTCCCATGTCCCAGCCCCCCACCCCACACACCAGGCCTTGTTACCACATAGCCTGCCACTACACACCCCCTGTTGTTAGTCACTAACAGTCCCCATTAACAACTATTCACCCTCCCAGCCTGATCGTTAGCAACTCCTTTGTCTGTCCAACTGTCTTTCTCTCTCTTTGGGCTCTATCTTATCGTTTACTCCCTACCCCACCCACCTCCCTATTTTCTGCATATAAACTGATGTTTTCCCAGCCACCATCAGTTCTGAGGAAGGGTCACTGGACCTGAAACGTTAACTCTGTTTTCTCCTCCACAGATGCTGCCAGACCTGCTGAGCTTTTCCAGCAACTTTGTTTTTGTTCCTGATTTACAGCATCCGCAGTTCTTTTGGTTTTTTTTTTAAATTCAGCTTTCATTTTGCTCGTAACCTTTCCATTTATTATATGCAAATTCATTGACTGATTGCAACATGTTGCAATTTGGTCCTTTTTAAGGTTGTAATAATTCTGCATTACTGTTTTGAGATCAGCGGTTATATTGTGAAGCACCTGTCACAACCTGACCACTATGAGAGCTCAATAAATGTGTTTGCACGTACATTAGACAGTTCTCCCAGTTATTGTTTTATTGTTAACATGAACAATGTATTGCCACAAGTTTACAAAGGGCAAAGGCAAGACAATTGAATGCTTGCATTTTTTTTTTAAAAATTCAGCTCCATACCACATGGTAGTGATATACCACATAAAGCCAAACTCAAGGGGTGGAAAAGTGAAAACAAAGTGATGGAACAGTCACATGTCTTGGCCTCAGTTCATTCTTGAGTTCGATCTGAACCAGATTTAGAGTTATGCTACCAGTTTCTAAAAGCCAGGGTACAAACACAAAAAAAAATCCAAAAGTGTTAAAGGATTTTTGGACTTTAACTCAAGGGGTTGAAATACAAAAGCGAGAAACCAATGCTTCAATTGTACCAAGCCACGGTTAAATCTTACCTGCAATATTGTGTTCAGTTTTGTGCACCAAACCTCAGGAAAGAGGATCAGTTGTAGCTTAAGTCAGGAGTTGACCATTATTAATAGTCAAGGGTATCAAGGGATATGGAATAAAAGGCAGGTAAGTGGAGTTAAAGCATAAATCTGCCACAACCTAACAGAATGGCATGGTAGGCTTAAGGGGCTGAATGGCACACACCTGTTCCTTTAACTATGCCAATACATAGTCAAAAAACAACCTGTATGACCATAAAAACTAATGTAACATCAGTGCATTAACTTGCAACTTCGAAATTTATGTATATAAGTAACAATGAAAGCATAAAACAGAAAAGTAGTTCAGGAACATGCAAAACTTGTCAAATGGCTTGATCAAGATAAAGATGACGTACATGTTTCCACTGAAGCACACTCATAATTATTAAAACTCCCTTTCAAAAATGAAATTACACATTGGGTGTTCAGTATTTAAGCTTTCAACCGCGAACATGCGCTGCAGAGGTAATATTTTAGAACCAAATCCTTCATGATAACTGAATAACCTCCTTTTACGGTCTTCCTTTATGCATAACACTCAAAGTGACTTTGTCAATCGATCAAACCCGCACAGAAAACTCTTTTAGAATTTAGAAATAATTGGCCTTCACTTACGACCGCTAATTACATTCGGGTTAATATACTTAAAAGGTAACATGCTGCAGGCAACAAAATAATTCAACTTTGTAGGTTGCAAAGTTCACTTACCAACAAACAGTTTTACATCCCTGACACTGAAATCACTATCTGGTGTTCTGCGGTTAAAAGACAAGAAATTAAAATGTTTAGTCTCAATCTCGGAGTTATGCAAAAAAAAGTTTTGAAACACGATTAGACATGGAAAAACGAAAGGCTAGCTCCAATCCTTCGCCTTTATTATTAAAGGCACAGCTATTTGCTTTGTTTAGCCAATACGATATTGATTGTATTTTCAGCATTAATTTATAACTTCACATTGCTCGGGTGGACGCTGGCTTTGTCTAATCGGACATTTCCAACTCGAACCCAAGATTTAACTCTGGGCTCCAGAAAATCCAAAGGCTGCTTAATCGATCTGAGGATTTGACACCGTGCATCAGCCAAGCTACCGACATACACTCACTGACCTATCACTGCTGTGTTAACATGGATGTGAATTCAGCATGAAAAGAATAAATCTTATTCCTTACCTAGTTGTCTATTGTTACAAGGCGGGGATGTGTATTGAAATGCGATCTTCTGCTCTATGCTAACATTAAATATTAACATTTACAGAATATTAAACATAGGGGTGTCCGTGACAGAAACAGGTTCCTTATTATTCGGTTCACTTTGTGGCACAGGAAAATCGGTGTTAAAGTATTTTGCAAACCATTCTTGTCAACATTTACATCCTCAAAATAAATGTCCGAAATCAAACAATACATCTCTTAACTGTGTATCAGCCATCCTTAGATAAGGGGGCTGCCGTTTATTTTGGAGTTCCTTTTGTTTTAAAACGATACACCTTTGAAATGCACAGCTCAACGCCAGATCAACGTGCTGCTTAATAGGGGAGCCGGCAATCATCCCTATCTGTTACTACTCACAACAAAAAATCCCTTCGGTAGATGGGATGTAACGTTAATAACAAACTTTTGCTGCATCACTAATGTCCATGTTGAACGTGTCACCCTAGGGCCCCTTGGGTGTTTTAGCCACTTTCTTTAAAGGTTTTTCACGTCGGGGAACGAAAATGCTAATGGAGCGCTTCGTTGGCAAGACTGCCTGTGACACGAACCTTTCCCAAGTCAAATTTAGGACCACGAGAACCACGGCAGTCCAGATTACAAGTATCGTGTTAAAGTCCCCATAGCCCCACCTCAAAATGGAATTGTTGGTGATCTGCACCGTAACTTGTGCGACCAAGAAATGCCAGAATCCATTCGAGCTCATTTATTCCATCTTAAGCCAAATCGTGGCCGCTACCATCCCCGCAAGGCCTCGATTAGACAGGTCACATGAATATTGAGGCTGCTGGGATCATGGTTTAGGTTTGACACATCCGAAGATGCCAGTGAGAAAACGCGCCGAGTTATATTTTCCTCTCCAGAATCTCATTTTATTAGGGAAATGCCACATTCACGTGTATCAGTTTGAGGGTGTGGTGTACCCGGTGCACTTTTCTCCAATGGACATGCTGAGAAGTGGTGAAACTTTTAGAATTGCTGTCTCCGGTGAAAATAAACAGGCGTCAAGAAGTTCCCGTATTTAAATCTCCCTTGGCATTCTTCCGTGTGCCTGGGTGGGAAAAGGGTTAACGAGGCTATCTGTGTGGACTGAAAGAGCGTGTAACTCGGAAGGATACGCCACTGGAGATTCAAACTGTCTATCTTCACGGCAACAACGCCGTTATCTTGGTTACTTTATCGCTTTAATGTGGCGCTCTAACCGGCAGAAATGTGGCCTTAATCTAGAGATTCATCAAATTATTTAATCCAGAAAGTGAATAAAAACCTAATCTTGAAGGGTCCGTATTCATATCTTTGAGTCTGTTGCGGTATTAGGATTTCAACAGCAACTACATCGAATTCTAGGCATAAAAGAAGGGAGATTTATGTGGGCTGAGAAAGAATAACACGCTTCTGTAAACGTCTTAAACTCAGACTGGATTAAGGCCGCTTTAACCAGTATCTGGTCACGAATGAAATCAACGGAGGTACTGATGTACCAAACAGAGATTATCGATGGCATATGCTGTCACTGTTTAGGAACATTACTGAATAAATGAAATCTAAACATATCTATTAGAAAACTTACTTGATTCCTAGACCATCTTTGTCCCTGAAGATAATGGGGACCTTGATAGTCTCTCTCTGCACATATTCAAGGGTAAAATCTGTTGCAACATACAGCAAAACTTAACTTTAGCAGAGAAGCGAGAAAAGTCAACCCAACAATATGTATAGTTAATCCAAATAAAAAGAGAGAATGCAATCGCTGACTACTGGCACCGTGGTGGATCGAACAGGGATTTGCCCAGGATTCTAATTTTGCGCCTTTACATAACCCGAGTTAAGATCAACGTAGCTCTTCAATGTGAATCCGCAGAACCCATAATGCAGCCGCTACTTAACAATGCTTCTCCATTGAACTTGTATTAACGGCCTCATGTTTTATAAAAAAAATTGGCAGTTGCTTTGATTCGTTCTCCCGCCCTCCAGCCCCACGCATCCTCATGTAACGCTGGCCAAATCCCTGTTGGACCAATTGCTGCAAATACAGACGGTTCAGATAACAACATGCAAATTATTTAAAAAAAACGATATCAGCAAGTCTACATATAGTTATTTTATTTTGTGGATAGGTTAAGGAGAGTTTACAATCCACACAGCCACATACATAAAATTACGATTATCCTTTCTCATACCGCTGTATTTTTTAGTAAAACGTTTCAATGTTTTTTTCTTGTGTTTCAGACGTCATCTCGTTTCGAAATTGATTGCATACTAAATTTTTTTAAATGACTTTGATTGTGAGATAATGACGATAGTCGTCAAGCTCTGAAGTCATAGCCTGCCTTCACGGCGGGAAATTCGAGACTCAAAACAAAACCCACTGACCAGGCAAGCTGCAGCACTGCTGCTGCAGTCGCAATCTTGACGTGGATTTACTGTACATTTAAAAACACACCTCTCTTCCAATTCTTACCTTTTCCTTTCATAAAGTGCACGTAACTTGAATTGTATGAGGCAATACTAAGCTTTTCCTCCACATCAAAAGTCCTCATGCTGGCTATGTCATCGTCTGAGAGGTCCTCATTGTCATACCGCCTTCTACAAAATGTGCGCTATAAACAGAACAGAACCAGACCTATATGTAACGCTACACCAGTGTTGAATCTGCAGCCATTACAAAATTAGATTTCATAACGAAACATCGTATTTGTGTACTGGCTAGGTACTAAATTTAAGCTTATGAATGTGCACTTATTTTGATCAGTATCAATACGACCAGATCATATTTGCATATGGGACGCACGCATTGAATGGTGCAACAGGACGTACTTCATATGCAAACATTAGTACTAAGTACTTGGGTGATGAATTAGAAGTACCTTTTTAACATTATAAATGGACCTCATAAATCGATCAATTTAAAGATATTTACGACTCATGTATTTTAATGAAAGTAATCCCAACGCGGTCCTTTCATACATTTGCATTTTAAACGTGTTTATGTGCATTTTCTTTCCTCAAGATCTCAAAAATTGCAATGGTTGAAACAATTTCACAACTTGTGGTCCAGTTTCTAAAGCATGATTTTGTACATATTTTGTATTAGGCTCCTGCTGAATTCAGCACGTTTCAGACCTGCTGCGTGATATTACTGGACATTTGTTCAAGTCCGAGAAGAGATCAGATATAAATGTGAAACCTCGATGCAAACGATGTGCGAATTCAATTTGCTGCAATACTTCTACAAACACCAACGGTCTGACCGTCTTCGACTAAGTGGGGAACCTGGTCCGGGTAAACTCGAGGCGAACTTTTCACACAGCAACGTTTAAAATTATTTGAATATTACTGAATTATTTTAATACCATCACATGTGCAAATAAGGGCGGGGATGAGCTAACATGCAAAATCAGAAATCAAAAGGCAAAGTGAAAGTTTCAAGTCCCTCGTTTCTAAAAAGAAACTTTTTTTAAAAAAAAAGCGGCAGGGGTTTTGTAAACAGGAACAACATTTTGTTTTGTGCCAGATCTCTCGTCGCTAGGCGTCCGATTCAAGCGAATACGAGACCGAGTTTGAAAAGCACAAACACAGTCCTTCGGTTTGGGCTTTCTAGCCTGTCTTTTCAAAACAAAACAAAGTCACTCGGAAGGAAGGTGAGGGCAGGAGATTCGGGGAGGTGAGAGGAAGGGGGAGTGGATGAAAATGTTTGGGGGGGGGGCGGGGGGAGCAACTAGGCCGTCGAGCCTGGGTTGTAGGATGGAAGGCGGCCAGCGGGAAGCAGCGCTTCCTCCCGCAGACACTATAAACACACCAGAGCCACTCACTTCAGCCACTTCCC